>NC_092750.1:52312810-52627037 GCF_047496795.1 Chiloscyllium punctatum | reverse complement strand
TGAATTCTGGGAAGTAATAGTCAACAAGGTAATGCTGGAGCTTGTGCAACTGTGCAAACTTTTCTCAAAGTTTTCTTTTTCAGTTTAGAAAGACACAAAGGTCACTCCTATCTACTAGCTGTGAAAGTCCTGTCTGAAAAGAATTTGGGCAATTTCATTCCCTTTGTGAATGGATTAAGCAGTACACAGGACAAAACTGTTCGAAATTTCATGCTAATTCTCATAAATAAATTACTCTCATAGCCTTTCTCCTCTCTCATTTTACAGTTTCTTCAGTCTTTATGCTCTCTCAACTGTGATGATAATGCATTCTGCTGACTCAACCTTTTTTTGGCACCACTGCCCCTTTCTCCCCAATAACCGGTTGCATGTTCTTCAACCACTTCAGTCACAATTTGTGGAACATCTGTGCCTGCCTCTTTGGCATCTTTATCCCAAAACCATTTCCAAAGCATTCTGATAACCCCTCCAAACTTGTTCATTTGTAAAGCACCTTGGGATGGTCTTTTGTATTGTAAAGTACAAACTTTTCTAATTGCCATCAATTGAGGAACCTTGGGTTGATTTAAGAAACAAATTGAAGCTCCTGTCGTCAGATGCTTCCTGACCTTGAGATTGAGGCATGGCTTTAGAGTTACAGTAGAAGGAAATTTTTTCGATGGATTTGGTCACGCTCTACTTAACCTGGGGTACTCAGTTTGGGCATTATTTTGATAATTACAGAATTCACCAAAGAAAATGCTCGCATCAAGCAGCAACACATACACGAATCGGAATTGAATTCACAGGCCACTTCATGTTTGATTAAATAATTTATGTTCTGTTAAATGTTGTGCATTACCTAATTTTGTTAATGGCTGGTAGATTAACGAAGGTATTTTAAAAGTGTAGCTGGGATGTTGGCCAATAATTTGGTCATGTTTTGGTATTCTGTGTAGAATGATGAAAATTCTTACCATCAAATGTCCCTTGATTTACTAGGCTGATTTGTTCAATTCTGTTATCCCTTGAAGACTGCTGTACATCGGCACATCTTAAAGGGAATATCATTTGTGTATGGCCAGTTGCTCCATTACATAACAGCTTAGAGGAAATGTTGTTTGTCACTTCCCAAATGGCATATTCATTGCGCCTTCAGAATTGTTAATCATAACACTAAATCGCACATTTGCAATGCTGTTTGGTGTATAATGTTTGAGAGTGAGAACACAATGCTACAATATTACTTGCAAAAAGCTTTGTATTATGTTTTATTGGCCATACGGCAATTTTGATTGTCTACTTCCCTTTCTAATGAACAATATCAATGTCTGTTTGTCTATTCTGTTTAGAAAAAAACCTTAGTTTAAATGGTTTGAAAGCAGTTGTTAGTTGTGTAGTGTTTGCAGAAGAAGTGCCAGCTCACGTTTGACAGCTGTCTGATAAATTATGCAGTGGAACACATAATCGACAAGTGTAACAGACTGCAAGGAATAGTAACGTTTTGCTAAAGCTCATTAAGTTATTTGCCAATTATGCATGTTGTGGCACCTCTCTTAAACCCCCATTACAAAATAAAATGAAAATTAGCTCAGTGGGTCATGCTACAGCAAACCAGAACTGTCAATTTCCCATCTCTAATTCTTCATATTCTATGTAAATTAGCATGAAGTAGTCACAGACTGTGAATATTCTAGCCAGTGCAACATAATGTTAATTATTTAAGGAAACAGAAGAAAGCTGCACTGAAACCAGCTGAAGTAGTTTCTAAAGATCATCACCTTTGAATTCAGACTTTAATGTAACACAAGCAAACATTGATAGATTCATTGCTAATGATGTTGACAAAATTAGTTATTTGGATGCGAAATTGGCTGGAAGATGGAAACAGAAGGGTGGTAGTGGAGAGTTGTTTTCCGGATTGGAGGCCTGTGACCAGAGGTGTGCTGCAAGGATCAGTGCTGGGTCCACTGCTTTTTGTCATTTATATAAATGATTTGGACGTGAGTAACGGAGGAATGGTTAGTAAATTTGGAGATTACACCAAAATTGTGGTGTAGTGGGCAGTGAAGGTTACCTAAGAATACAGTGGGACCTTGATCAGATAGACCATTGGGCTGAGTGGAACTTGGAGTTTGATGTAGATAAATGTGAGGTGTTGCATTCAGGGTAGACTTAGACTTAGACACTTAACGGTAAGGTCTTAGGGAGTATTGCCAAACAAAGAGACCTTCGGGTTTAGGTTTATTGCTCCTTGGAAGTGGAGTCACAGGTAAACAGGATGATGAAGAAGGCATTTGGTACACTTGCCTTTATTTGTCAGTGCATTGAGTATATGGATCGGGATGTCATATTGCAGCTGTACAGGGCATTGGTAAGGCTACTTTTGAAATACTGCATTCAGTTCTGGTTTCCCTACTATAGGAAAGATATTGTTAAACTTGAAAGGGTTCAGAAAAGATTGACAAGGATGTGGCTGGGATTGGAGTGTTGAGCTACAGGGAAAGGCTGAATAGGCTTGGACTATTTTCTTTAGAGCATCAAAGGCTGAGGGGGTAACTTTACAGAGGTTTATAAAATAATGAGGGGCATGGATAGGATAAATAGACATGGACTTTTTCCCAGGGAGGGGAATCCAAAACTCGAGGGCATAAGTTTAAATTGAGAGAGGAAAGATTTAAAATTGACCTAAGGGGACACTTTTTCATGCAGAAGGTGATGCGTGCAAGGAATGAGCTGCCAGGGGAAGTGGTGGAGGCGGATACATTTAAAAGGGATCTGAATGGGTAGATGAAGAGGAAGGGTTTAGAGGGATATGGACTAAATGTTGGCAAATGGGACCAGATTAATTTAAAGTACCTATTTGGAATCGACAAGTTGGATGAAGGGGTCTGCTTACCTGTTGTACAGTTCTATGACTTGACTCCCAACAGTTCCCACAGTTTGTTCAAGTGACTTATAATCGGAACTCCGATTGATAGAATGGTAGAGCAGATTCAGTGGCCTGAATGGCCAACTACGACTTCTGAGCCTTGAGATCTAATATTTTTTGTGGCTTTACTGAAATTAGACTGTCCACAGCATGAAACCTTTCCAACAAAAGTGAGGTGTTTTATCTACAATCTCACATGATGTTAGCCCTTTGAATTCTTTTGTCATGTGACAGTGGATCAAAGCAAACTACCTGCAGAAATAGAGATGATTTGTTAAATAGAGATGATGTCTAAATAAAATGATTGAATTGTTTGAAGTGCTAATAAAAAGCCTATTATCGATGTGAATTTCAACAAGACTTTTTATAAGCTCCCAAGTGGCAGATTAGTTTTGAAGTTGAGCACCTGTGGAATTCAAAGCAAGTGACAAGTTGCATCCAAAATTAATTCAGTGACACAGTGATTGTTTTGGTGACTGGAAGGCTGTTTCCAGAGGTGTTCTCCTGGACTCTGTACTAAATCCCTTGCTTTTTGTGTTGCTTTATGAACTTTTCGAACAGCAGGGCCAATCAAAGGCTCTGGGCCCACATGATCGGTGTTTAGTCAAGAGGAGAAAGTGGCCACCCTTTCCCTGTAGTTTGACCACATCCTGTCTTGCCTCACTGGAGAAGTGTGCTTAGAGCAGTGCAAACTTCCCAGCAGGACACCTGTCTGAACACCTGTCATCAATCATTAAATCTGTGTCCCACATTCACCCACACACCATCATCTTCACAACTTTGCTTGCTCATCAAAGCAACTCAATGTGTTTATCCAAAGAAACTGACCAACTGTCAATGGGGCATCCAGTGTAGTAGAGATCATGGTAATGGGTAGCTAAATAAAATGTTTATTTCTTCAAATAAGCAACATGAATTATATTCCTTTGATGTACTAACCATTCAAGTGAATTCCTTTGCACCAAAAAGAACTTGGCTCATATGCTTTCTATTAATCCCATATGGTGCGAGATGTTTTCTAACTAACCCGTTCAGAGAAGTTATTATACCTCTCCATAGAAGGTGGGACTGGAACCTGAACCTACCATGCATTTCCTACAGAGTTGAAGGCGGTTCCACATTCCTCTTATTTGGTTTGTGCAGTATACATGTCAGACATTGTCTGGTTTATCTATCCAAGATAAACCTATCATTGGGGCGTGTGTGGCTCTGTCAACTGCAAGAAGGTACTTAAGGTCTGAGGTATGGGGGATATGGATATCTTGAGAAGAGCATGCACTGCTATCTACGTTTCTCCATCTTCCCACCAAAGAACCATGTGTACTTTTGTATTAGCCAAGCTCAGGACAAACTTGGCTATGAACTTTATGAATTTATTCATCGAATGTGAGTGTCAGTGGCAAGATCAGTATTTATTGCTCATGTGGAATTGCTCTTCTTGAACAGACCATATGATATTGGTGCATAGTGAAGAAATGACAGGAAAGTTCCACTCGTTCCCAGGTTGATGTGTGACTCAGAAGAGAATCTTGCTGGCAGTGGTGTTCCCAAGTATCTGCTGCTCTTGTTCTTTTGATAGAGGTCATGGGTTTGAAAGATGTTGTTGAAGGAGCCTGGTGAGTTGCTGTAGTACATTTTCTAGATTTTTTAAAAAGACCATATTGTTTTTTTCTTATTTATCATACTCAGTAACGGAATAGAAGAGATCAGTGTTTCAAACCAAGGACTAGGGAAGGAATTGGTGTGCTTGATAAACAAGTTAGTACAACTCATTGTGTTTGGGAGTGAGCGTGCAGAGTGAGCTTCAGTCAGCATCAGGTTTTGTGCAATGGTAACGAGTTGTAGATGTCAGAGGTAATCAACCTGACAGCATTGTCTGATTGGTTCTTGGGCAGGTAACTAGCTTGTGTGTGTGTGTGGCAATGCTACAGTGACAAAAGGTATTCAGGACTGAAAAAGACAGGATCTATCTCTCTGCACCAAAATAACTCAAGCCAGTCAGTTATTTTCTCCCACCAGTTGCCTCTAACCAGTGAGTGTGTGAAAATGAATAGTTAATGTTTAAATCCCATTACTTTGGCAAAAAACTGAAAATTGGGAAGGAAGAAGTTGTTGTGGTTCTGTTCGCCGAGCTGGGAATTTGTGTTGCAGACATTTCGTCCCCTGTCTAGGTGACATCCTCAGTGCTTGGGAGCCTCCTGTGAAGCGCTTCAGTGATGTTTCCTCCGGCATTTATAGTGGTTTGAATCTGCCGCTTCCGGTTGTCAGTTCCAGCTGTCCGCTGCAGTGGTCGGTATATTGGGTCCAGGTCGACCACTGCAGCAGACAGCTGGAACTGACAACCGGAAGCAGCAGAGACAAACCACTATAAACGCCGGAGGAATCATCACAGAAGCGCTTCACAGGAGGCTCCCAAGCACTGAGGATTTTACCTAGACAGGGGACGAAATGTTTGCAACATAAATTCCCAGCTCAGCGAACAGAACCACAACAACGAGCACCTGAGCTACAAATCTTCTCACAAACTTTGGGAAGGAAGAACTTTGGAGAACAGAAGGTCTCGGGAAGAGAAGGGAAAACCTCATCTAAGCATGTGTACACAATTGAATTATCAATTCCATTGTTTTTCCTCTACCCAAAAACATCCTTTTTTGCTCATCTGTGTGTGTGTGTGTGTGTGTGTGTGTGTGTGTGTGTGTGTGTGTGTGTGTGTGTGTCTTAAAGGGAACAAGAGTTTTAACTAGTAGAGTTATGTGTTGCTAGTTCATAACAGTGGTTAGAATGGACTTATTTGTCAAAAATAGCACTTCTTTCTGAGTATAGGAATCTAGTCAGTGTCTATCTGAGTCCATCAGACAGATAAACTGGGGACTTTATGTACTTTGAATCTTCAGTTTTAGTATCTATCCCAGGAATAGTGGGATTTCAGCATCAATGCATTTTCCCAAACAGGTTGTAACAGTATACACTGCTCGCAATGTGTCTGAATGGTGGAGGAAATTAGTGTTTAACTTGGTGAATGGAATGATAGCCAAGTTGCCTTCTTGTCCCGAACAGTGCTGTCGGAGCTATACTCTGCCAGACCAGTGCAGAATATTCCGTTGCACTCCTAGCTTGTGTCTTGGAGACATTAGTCAAGCTTTGGGGCATCAGGAGGTGAATTACTTGATGTAGAATTCCCAATCACTGACCTGCTCTTATAACCATAGGATATATCGGTTTGTCACTGTCCAGTTCAGTTTTTGGTCACTAGTAAACCTTAGGATTTTGCTATTGGGGAATTCAATAGTAGTACAGAGGAATCTCGATTATCTGAAGGACTCAGGCAGGGAGTATTTCATTCTGTTAATCGAATTCCAGATAATCGGATACCGGATAACATAGTTTAGCCGAGCATCGGGTCTTTGCGATCTTGCCGATAATCCGATATTTGGTTAATCGAATGCCAGCTGATCGAGGTTCCTCTGCAATGCCTTTGAATGACCACTGTGCCACTATATTGCAGTCATTAGCAAATACTGGCACTCGTCTAATGCAAATGACACTGGTAACCTATCAGTCCAAATCTGAATGTTGTCTGAGTCTTACTGCATGCACACACAAGCTGCTTCCATGGCTAGAGAGTTTAAAAATCATGGAATTTGAACAGTGCAGAAAATGGTAATTCAGTCCATTGAATCTACACTGACTCTCCAAATAGCATCCCATCCAGAACACCCCCTATTCCTGTAACCCTGCATGGAGTTTTTACTATGGTTGGCCCATCTGCACATCTTTGGACTGTCAGAGAAAACTCACACAGACACACAGAGAACATGCAAACTCAACACAGACAGTAGTGCAAGGCTGGAATTGAACCCAGGACCCTGGTGTTGTGAGGCAGCAGTGTTTACCACTGTGCTACAATATTTTAGTCATCAGCAAATATTGCCAATTCTGACCCTTACCTGGCAGGAAGGTAATTGATGAAGCAGCTGAAGATAGCTGACCTTCAGAAGCTCCTTGATGAAACTCCTACAACATTGTCCTGAGGTTGACGTGTTTGTCCTCCAGTCTCCGCAATCATCTTTATAATAAAGTCAGAAGTCACACAACACCAGGTTATAGTCCAAGAGGTTTATTTGAAATCACAAGCTTTCGGAGCACTGCTCCTTCGTCAGGGGAAGTGAACCTCGTGTCATGTGATTTCTGACTTGTCCAACCCAGTCCAACGCCAGCACCTCCACATAATTTTTTTCTGGTAGTTATGAGTGGAATCTGCCCAGTCTATGAAGGACATCGGCCACTGTGAGAAAATTGGGTGAAATATCCAATGAGGGATTCTGGATGTTGGGACCATTTAGTCCCATTTTATTTCAAGCAAGTGTTGAATAGCAACTCAAGACTGTCGCTTGAGAGTATTAAGATGCCTGTTGGCATGGATTATCAATCATTAGTTGCCTCATTCTTCCTTAATCCCACCACATGACTATGCAGTTTTCCATTCGTCCATCTACCATTTAAAAATAAGACACGAGCAACTTCAACCGCCCTTGTTTTTCCAGACTTCCATTTTGGACATCTGGCACCAACATCACAGGATGCATTCCATGCAGGCATCCCTTGTCCACAGACCTTGCTGTTAAACATGTTCCAGTCACTCTGCATCATTATGCCCAGCTCCAATCCACTGATAGTGTGGTTCTGCACTTCAGTGCTGTAGTTTGCAGAGTGCTGGCACACTTGATTGCAATGATGTTCCAAGAATGCTGTGTGTGCAGAGTGTACATGCATCTCATGAATTGGGCTGTGCTGCATCTTGAAGATACATGCTTACTTCAGTGTTCTCAGCATTCCTACTCTGCCTTGCCTCGTATTTCAGCGCTTTGTCTCATTATCTTTAAAGACTTAAAGGACTTATGTCTGCCATGCTGTTAAACACAAGTACAAATGAAACCAGGTAGGTAGTCCTGGTTGTCAGCAGTCATGGGCTGAGACATATTGCTAAATGGCACTGTGCTATATGTCTGTCTTACACCTACAGCATGCATGGTGAGCATAGAGCAGAAGGCCATATCTCCAGGTCTAAGGGAGTAGACCTCAGTCAGGTCACAAGGTGCTGCTATCACTCAAGGGCATTATCTCTTCACAAACCAGGGGCTAGGGTAAGGTCAGTTATCCACTTGGAGTTGTCAGGGCCCTGACATTTCAGTCTGAAGATTGGCCCCTGGTTAGTCCAATGCAAGTAGTCTGGCACTTTGCTAAGCATCAATAAGGATCAGTCAGTGTCTGGTCGCTCATCAGTCGGGGATATTTGTCCAGATCTGTCAAGACATGAGTGATAGTCAGGTCTGACGATCAGCTCAGTGAAAGCCATGTGGGGTCATTAGGGGACATTTGTCTTCAGGAAGTGGGGAACTCAACACTGTGGATTGGAGGCAATAGCCTGCAATGCAGAGGGGATGGTGACAGTGAAGGGAGGAGCGCCCTCAGCGCACGAGAGAGGGAGATGGTAGAGCGTGGAAGGATGTGGGTTGCTGCAGGCATGGGAGCTGTCAGTGATTGCTATCACTGTGGCCTCAATGTCAGGAGTGTGCGTGACAGTGTGTACCATATCACAGAATCAGTTTGTCAAGTGATCCTTTATTGCTGCTTTAGGTGCTTCATCCCAACTGCTGTACCTGATTGGTCAGGAAACCTGGAAGTGGGCTGATAATTGAATTGATCTTGAAAACAACAAACAAGGTACATCAATAAATTACTCAGGTTCCTGCTAATAGTCCTATCATTCCAGCAGGAACTACGTTCATTTGACTCTGCTTCATATTTCTGGGCGATAACTAATGACTGAATAAGAGAAGAAAAAATTCTAGAAGAGTTCAGGGTATAATTTAAATTACGGTTCAGCAAAATAGTTAAAAAATATTTCTCACTGCATGAACTGTCAATTAAAAAGAATCGAAGTGCAGCAAATAGTTGGTTATGCTAATAATTATATTTGATTAAGGCAGTGGAAGTCTGAGCATTGGATTTGTATGCTGCTACTCTACTGCATTCTGCTGATTCGCTGGATCATATCTAAGCTTCAAAAAAGACCAATAGCTTAAATAATTTGAAGTGTTTTCAGTTCATTCCTTCAGTTCACTACTTAGAAATATGAGCAAGTTTGAATAATCTCTTCTGGAAAACCAAAAGCTTTGGCTAAAATATAAGAGCAAATGAAAAAAATGAATGTCAATAACTGGAGTGAAGCAGTGTGATGGATGGTATCAGAATGTCGCTCATCGCACTACGCTGATGTTACAAGCCATTTCTAGAGACATCATCCAATCCTTGCCATCATTCTTTTTGTAGTCCCCAGTTCCAGAGAGATGTCAACTATTGTAAACATTGGAGTTAAACAGGAATCATTGCTGGAACCACAACTGTTCATAAAATATATTAACGACTTGGACAAAGAAAACTAATGTACTGCAGCCAGATTTGACAATGACACAAAAATAAGTGGAAAGGCAAGTTGTAAGAGGGATATCAACAGCTTTTCTGAAAGATGTTGATACGTCAAGTAAGTGCGCAAAACCATTAACAAGTGGAGTATCATGTGGGAAATGTGAAGTTGTTCATTTTGGGAGAGAACAAAAGGACAGGATTATTTCAATAGAGAAAATCTGTGGGAAGTTGCAACACAAAGGGACTTGGAGGTACTTATGCACAAAACACAGAAAGCTAGAAGAGGTGAGGCAGATAATCAGGAAGGCTAATGGAATGTTGGCGCTTATTTCAAGGAGGGTGGTGTGTAAGAATAGGGAAGTCTTAGTGTGTCTGTACAAGATGCTGGTGAGAGCACATCTGGAGTACTATGTGCAGTTTTGGTCGCCTTATTTAAGGAAAGATAGCATTTCATTGGAGGCAGTTCAAAGAAGGTTCTCTAGGTTGATCCCTGGTACAGAAGGATTGTCTTATGATCAAAGGCTATACAGGTTGAAACTCTACACACTGGAGTTTTGGTGATCCAACTGGCAAATATAGGATTCTTAAGGAGCTTGACACAATTAATGTTGAGAGGATGATTCCCCTCTTGGGAGAGTCTCGGACCAGAGAGCATAGTATCTGAATAAAGTGTATCAATTTAAAGCTGAGATAAGCAGGTATTTCTTCTCTAAGTTGAGTCTTTAACTCCTTGCCACAAGGAGCTGTGTATTCCTGAGAATCAACCCAAGGAAAGCAATGGGCCCAGGCGGAGTCCCCAGCTATGTATTTAGATCCTGTGTGGACCAGCTGGCAGAGGTATTCACTGACATCTTCAAACACTCCCTCCTATACAAGCCAAGGTCCCTACTCACCATCATCCCAGTACTAAAGAAAACACATCCAGTGGCTCTGACCTCCACAATCATGAAGTGCTTTGAGAGGCTGCTCATGGTCCATGTCAACTCTAGCCTGCCTCAATCCCCTGAAATTTGCTTACCGACGTAACAGGTCCACAGCGGACGCCATTTCCTTTTTTCTACACTCATCCCTGGAACATCTGAATAACAAGGACACGTACATCAGACTCTTACTCATCAAATACAGATCCACCTTCAAGATCCAGGGTAATCTCAAAACTCCAAGACAATGGTCTCAGCTCTGCCATTTGCAACTGGATCCTCAGCTTACTGACCCACAAACAGTAATCAGTGAAGATAAACAACAGCACCTCCTCCACGATAACCCTCAATACTGGAACTCCCCAAGGATATCCCTGACAGTACTCCCTGTACACCCATGACTGTGTAGCCAAATTCCAAATGAACACCATCTGATGACACAACCATACTAGGATGAATATCAACAACTGAAAATGTGTTGCTGGAAAAGCGCAGCAGGTCAGGCAGCATCCAAGGAGCAGGAGAATCGATGTTTCATGCATGAGCCCTTCTTCTTCAACAATGATGAGCCAAAATCCATGGAGGAGATAGAGGGCTTAGTGTCATGGTGCAGTGATAACAACCTCTCTCTCAATGTCAACATAGCAAAAGAATTGATCATTGACTTTAGGAAGTTAATGCAGCTGATGTGGAGAGGGTTGAGAGCATCAACTTCCTAAGAATGACATTAGCCCGCAATCTGTCCTGGACTTCCCATGTAGATGCAATGGTCAAGAAGGCACAGCAATACTTCTTCCTTAGCTGGTTTAGGAAATTTGACATGTCCATACAGACACTTGCCAACTTTTACAGATGCGCCATAGAAAGCATGCTATCTAGGTACATAATGGCCTGGTGTGCCCAGGTCCATAAGAAACTACAGAAGGTTGTGTGCACAGCCCAGACTATCACGGAAGCCAACCCTCCATTCATGGACTTCATTTACACTTCTCATTGCCATAGAAAGGCTGCCAACATCATCAAAGCACCCTCCCACATCAGTAATTCTCTCTTCCAACCTGTTCCATCAGGCAGAAGATACAAAGCTTGAGCACACATACCAATAGGTTCAAGAACTGCTTCTTCCCTGCTTTTATTAGATGCTGAATGGACTCTCAAATAATGTTGATCTTGCTTGCTTTTGCACACCTCCTGTGCAGTTGTAACCTGGATGTGTTGCTCTGTCTAAGCACTCTATGTTCTGTGTGTCCTTGTTTCTGCCTGTGCTGCTCACAAAACAAGGTTTTTCACTGTACTTAGGTACATGTTGCGACACTAAATCAAATCAAAGGGGCAGAGACCTTCTGTACATTTAAGTCTGAAATAGATTCTTGATCAGTTGGGGAATGAAGGATCGCAGGGAAAAGATAGTAAAGTGGGCATGACGAATGTCAGATCAGCCATGATCTTATTGAATGGCAGAACATAGAGCCTAAAGTCTATTCCTGTTCCTATTTCTTACAGTCTTATAAAATTCCAACAGTTGTAATGAGCAAACACATAAATTGATCTTGTTGTGTGCCATTGCCAATCTGAAACAAGAGTGAGTAGTTTAGTTCAACCAACGCCAAACGGATAAGTTGCCTCATGATTGACCTGAATGCAAAAGGCATGCGTGTGCAATCTTCCCCATTATTATTACCTGTATAATGTTAAGTATGTGAATGTTATATGGCTAAAACTGGTCTGTAGACGGATGGCTATATGGCCCTTAAATTAAAACGTAAATCAGCAAGAACATTTCAAAGTTTGTGATTGAAAAATATAATATCTTGAAGGGACTTTACAAGGTGTCTACTGATAGGTTACTTTCCCTTGTGGGAGGGATGAGAACTGGGGGACACTCATTAAAATTGAAGGGTCCACATTTAAGGTGGAGTCGAGGAAACTTTCTTTCTGAGGTTCATTTCTCTTCATCATTGTCTTCTCCAAAGATTAGTGGAGGCAGGGTAATTGAGTATTTTCAAGGCTGAGTCAGATTCTTTATTAACATTGGAGTCAAAGAGTTAAACAGAAAAACAAAGTTGAGACTACAATCAGTTACAATCCTATCAAGTGGCAGAGCAGGCTTCTGTGGCTCCTAATTCATCTGTCCATATTAATAAAATAACACTGTAATAACTAGACCAGTAAGCATAGCAATGAAGATGTGCTTATTTCAGGTGTAGAAAAAGTGCAGTATAACTATTGCTGCCTTTCTAAATAATTGGTTAAGGAAGATGGACTTCTTTATAAGTATCAAGGAGATGACCTTATTTTAGTTTCTTGAAGACCCTAATGGGAAACTGACTGCTCCAGGTAACAACAGTAATGTCAGTAGAGAGCTGCAAAGGATGACAGCAACAGACTATTGTTCCATTGGGAATAAGACTCTAGTTTTAATCCAAGTACACATAACGTGGCTTATGTGAGTTACATTTGTGATAAATTATTGTCACTTAAGATTTTCTTTTCTGAGCTGAGTGACATTGATCTCTTTGTGAATATTCTCATACACCTTGAACATTGTTGAAAAAAAGCACATGTTGAAGATTTTGAACTTGCAGGTTGTGCCCTTTTAGATTTAATGGTGTGCTTTAAGTTTAAACAAAGCTTTGCAGTTAATGGGCAGTCATCTTTAACTGGTGTATTCTTCCCGGCAATGCCTCTATCAGAGTCCCCCTGCTGACTATAGAGTCATACAGCATGGGAAGTCATCCAAGCCAACCAGACATCCCAGTCTGACCTAGTCCCATTTGCCACCACTTGGCCCATATCCTTGTAAACCTTTCCTATTCATATACCCAATCAGATGTCTTTTAAATGTTGTAATTGTACCCCCATCCACCACTTCGTCTGTCAGCTCCATCCATCCATGCAACGCCCTCTGCATGAAAAAGTTACCCCTCAGGTCCTTTTTAAAATGTTTCCCCTCTTATCGTAAACCTATGCCCTCTAGTTTGGGACTCCCTTACCTGAGGTAAAAAGATTTTGGCAATTCACCCTATCCATTCACTCTATTCAGCCTATTCTCATGATTTTCTAAAACTTTACAATGTGTACAGCCGCTCAGCCTCCGATGCTGCAGGAAAAAGGCCCCAGTCTATTCAACCTCTCTGCATAACTCCAATCCTTCAGTCCCAGCAACATTACTGTAAATCTTTCCTGCACCTTCTGAAGTTTAAAAATATCCTTCCTATAGAAGGGCAAACAGAATTGCATGCAGTATTCCACAAGCGGCCTCACCAAAGTCCTGTACAGCAACAACATCCCAACTCCTATACTCAATGCACTGACCAATGAAAGCAAGTGTGCCAAATGCCTTCACCACTCTGTCTACCTGTGACTCCATTTTCAAGGAACTGTGCACCTGCACCCCTAGATCCCTTTGTTCAACAACACTCTCCAGACCTCTACCATTAACCGTATAAGTCCTGCACTGGTTTGTCTTACCAAAATGCAACACCTCACATTTATCTAACTAAACTCCATGTGCCACTCCTTGGCCTATCGACCCATCTGATCAAGGTCCTGTTGTACTCAGACATAATCTTCTTCATTGTCCACTGCACCACCTATTTTGGTGTCATCTACAAACCTAGGAACCATACCTCCTATATTCTCATCCAAATTATTTATATAAATGACAAAAAGCAGTGGACCCTGCACTGATCTTTGTGGCACGTCACTGATCATAGACCGTCTGTTTGAAAAGAAACCCTCTACCAACATCTCTGTCTGTTGCCTTCAAGACAGTTTTGCATCCAATGAGCTAGCTGTCCCTGAGTCCCATTACTAGCCAGTCCACTATGCAGAACTTTGTCAAATGTTTTGCTAAAGTCCATATAGACAATATCTACAGCTTTGCCTTCATCAGTCCTCTTTATTGCCTCTTCAAAAAACTTAATCGAGTTAGTCGGACACGATTTATTTTGCACAAAGCCATGCTATCTCTTACTAATCAGTCACATCCTTAATCAGTCCAATCAGCACTCTACTCATTAATTTTGTTTTTAAAAGTTGCTTCCCTTTACTTTGGCATTCTTACAAAAGCCAACAAAACCATGAGACGTAGAAGCAGACATCGGCTATTCAGTTCAAGTCTGCTCCTATTCAAATGAGATCATTGTGGATATGATAATCCTTAACTCCACTTTTCTACATTTTCACCATAACTCTCAATTCCCTTACCAATTAAAGAAAAGCCTGTCTACATCAGCCTTAAATGCGCTTATAATGTTCAGTGTTTGGAGCAGGGAAGCATTTTCTATAAAAGAATATTGTTGTTCCTTCCCACTTTTTAAAGATGCAAATACAATATATATTCCCCTTTATATTAACTTTCTTTTCCTCAATATTTTGATTTTAGAAATGAATATTTAATTCTATTTCTTTATCCTTGTCTGATCAATGTCAGTTTGCTAACACTTCAAACCTCAAACTGACAGACCTTTGGCTCGGTTGTGTCATTTGGTCAGAACAATACTCCCTATGGACAATATGCACAATCATTATCTTAAACAATAATAGATGTTAGTCTTTCACTAATGGTCAGCCAGTATAAGCTCAGAAGTCCATGGGGATTTCAATGTTTTAATATTTGTTCTTTAATTCTCATCAGTCCATACATCATAGCACCTATTCTATTTCTGTTCTTTAAAAGAAGTGAATCTATAATAAAAGGAAACTAGATGATTTCCAAGGGAATGAATGCAGTTGTTACATTTTGAGATGGTTAATTAGTACTATTTAAATCATGGTACGAACCAGATATAGTTAATCATCTCATTGTCAAGGCAAATAATCAGGTAACGTCAGAATGTTAATATATAATCACTGCCAGCCATTTTCGATCTGCTGTTTTAAATGACACTGCAAGTAGGAACAAATATAACATTAAGATATATCTTTTACCCTGTTGGTTTTTGATTGGAAAACTGCCATCTATTATCATCAAAATATGTAGGTTAAGAAATGACTTAGCATGTTACGAGAATGTTACAATGGGAAATGCTGAAGATATATTTAACGTGGTATTGATTAATAAAAATAGTCTTTGCAAAAGTTTTCATCCTGGTAACATTAAAAGAAACACAATCGAATTAGCCATATTGTAACATCTATCTGAACAACAATAAGTTTGAAAACATTCTTGTCACTCCTTCACGTGACAAGGTGACAAAATGAAATTTAAGAGTTTATTAACCATTGCTATATCGTGGTTACTCTCTCTAAATCCTTTAATCAAGTATTTTGTAGATATTTAAGTGTGCAATGGAAGGAGTATAATGAAAAAGTTGTAGGTAATCTTTTTTCAATAAGTCCTTGTAAGTAATTAATGCAAAATCAATAGATGTCTCTGAAGACTTTTCTACAACAGTGAATTATCAAAAACAGAGGTGGGTCTGACTTAATTTCCCTATGAATACTAATCCTGCTGAGGAGTCAGGCTAAGCCCCGTTGAAACAACAAAATGTTTTAACGGTACCAAGGGGCTAAAAGCTCAGAGCATCATATGCTGTAAAATAAATATTCATAAGAGACCACACCATGTAGTTTTCACTTGGATCCATGTGGATTGTGACAGCCGAGAAATTTAGTCAGTTAATTAGGAGAAGATGGGTCCCAGAGTGTCCCTAGGTACTGTCTTGCCACAACTTTCATTTATAAGTTCCAGTTTTGACAGCTAGATTAGATCGTTACAATGAGGTTCACCTATTTGTAACTGTATAACACTAGAAAGATTTGAGAGTAATGTTTCCATCTGAATTGAACTTGGCATTCAGGTGCCAATCAGTCTTTCAGTGCAGTGGAAGTGCAAAATAATATAGCCAATAATTACAAATAGCATGCATTCTTTGAATATATTGTGGGAAGCATTTTAGTTCTCTATACGTTATACTTCACCACAACATCTTTCAACTCCTTCACCATCTGATTTGTCACATGACCTGTCCAACATCTACCTCAATATGCAGAAACAAAACACTAGAAAGACGAAAGCAACAAGCTCTGCTTCTTAACCCTCAATTCCACTCTTCTGACCTGCCACTATTTGAGGAAAAACCAGAAGGTTTGCAATTTTGGATTCTTATTTGATTGAGTTGAGCTTCTCAATAATTAGTAATCAGCAATTCTCTCCTGTCAGTCTTTACCTCCAAAATCTATACCCTAATTTTTCTAAGAATGAATGATAATCTCACTAACTTCACACTTCAATTATGAAGATGTACAATGCATAAGAGACTAGGACATGGGAAACAAAAATGTGATGAACTTATTCAAAAGTATGCTTTACAATGCACCTAAGTACAATAGCCTTGATTTTTATATGATACTTGATGCAATTATAATCTTACATCTATGTTGTTGGGAAGCTTGAATGGTGTAAAGGCAAAGTTTGGGAGGAAGTGACTTATGCTATCCGTTATGGTGCTAGACCATGTGTGACTGGTTGTTTATAACCTAATATTCACAATTCTCAATTAAAAGATTGGGGACCATGGATTCGCTTCACTTTGCATATACCTGTCTTTTAATGTTGTTGCCAGAATCATTTTGTTAAAGCTAAATGATTTTATGTTAAATTTGCTGAACACTCAAACATTAGTCAGTTTGAGGCAAGATGATCAAGCATCTCTATTCTCAATTTCATAATGTGCTAAATGGAAGCAAGCTGACTGGTTCTATCACAAGTGGTGAGACTTGGAGAAAACTATTTTGGATGTGTCACTTTCCTCACTTTTCTGCAAAAGTCATGTTTAAAGATGAGTTAATAGTTTTAAAAATGTGATATAAATACAATGTTTCTCTTTTTTTTCTGAGAAAACTAATTCTTTTCACAAGGATTATATGCGACGAAATTCCCCAACAGATCCCCATGTCATAAATAGACATTAATTGATATGCAATGGCATTGCTTTCCCAGTCTTTCAGTAGATGATTCGCTAAGTCTGCAAATCATTGTCAACTGTACTATGCTTAGTGTTACTGCCAGACCCCTGTACAAAATTAAATTGAAGTGTTTTACCATGCTTAAAATTAATGGTTTAGTGGAAAAAATGAAACTATCTTCTTTATTCATCCATTTATAGCACCAAATATTTTTGAGTTTCAGCTTCAGCAAGAGCAAGAAATTAAGTGTGGAGTAATGAGTGAGTTATGAAAAGTTAGAACTGCCTAACATTTCTTGTCATCACCTGACGAAAGGGCAGCGCTCCGAAAGCTTATGATTTCAAATAAACCTGTTGGACTATAACCTGGTGTCATGCGACTCTGACCTTGTCCACCCCAGTCCAACACGACACCTCTATAATTTAGAAGGATCTTGGGCATCATCACCAATGAAAGAGATGGTCAAAACACATAGGTAGCATCCCAGGAGAAATATGAATGAGACGAACATTTGCTCTGCCAGAGTGGCAATTAATTGAGCACCATCAAAAGGAAAAAGAAGATTGAACCGGCCACAGACTGGCAAAATATACATTTAAAAATGAACCACAAAAACAGGACACCATCTACACTGTAGCAAACGGAATACGATGGACCAGGCTGATGGTGGAGTGTTGTTGCTCATTGTTCCATACTGGATCAGCAAAACGAACTCTGAGTCATAGATCTGAATATAAATCCACATTTGTCCATAGATTGGTTCTTGGTTACATCCTTACACTCACCAGAACTCAGAGGTCGGCACTTCATAATCCTGACTTTCGAGTGTAAGTTATAAAGCAAATCACCTGAGATTGGGATTACTGCAGGCCTGTGAATACCCTCTCCTTGGGCAATCAGTCATGGATAGTGTAAAACTGAAAACAGAAAGTCTGGTCTCAATGTTACTGTGTTCAGGTTTTAGTATTCCCATTTCAATATATATGGTGCCTCGAATATGCAGATTGGGAGCTACTTTTCCAAAGAGACAACTCTTCATGTGTGAGCCGAACAATTTGTGTTAGTGGATACTCACTGTGGAGGCAGCACAGCTGAACCCAGAGGTTTTATCATTCAGGTCTTGCCAAATTTAAAATACAAAAACCTAGGCCTCCAAGTCAATTATATTTACAGATTAACCGATATATTTCAAACGATAGATTGGGATGAGAATTAAAAATGCAGTAAATCACAGGACTATAAAGGTTTTGACAAATGAGAGGCTACAGTTAACATAAAGAGTAAACTCTTGTAATCCACTCAGAAGAAAATAAGAACTAGTTAAACTGGTCTATATTTATCATGGCAAATAACCGACCAAAGGTCGTGAACTTTTATTAATACCACAATCAGCAAGGTTTCAGACACCGCTTAACATGTATATATTTTTGTAATTTAATTCCTCCTTCATTAGTTCTCATGCTGCTTGGTGATTCCCAATCAGGCACATAAGATGTGACCTGCTTCCAGGTCTTTGCTAGTGCTGCTTTTGTACTGGTTCAAGAATATAGATTCACACAGCATGCCTTGACTTAGCTCTTTCAGGGAACCTTATGCTTACTAACACAAACACCATACTATCTCCAGTGTGCTAACTTTGTAGAGCACAGACACATGCACGGACCTGTATTCTGCGGCACAGTGTGGAGTAGAGCCCATCCTTGTCACAAACTGTCCATTTGATTTCCCAGCTGCTGGTTTCAAAAGTGAGTTGTGCTTTAAAGTTTTTGATCATAATGTATTAGGCACAGGGCACAAAAATGAAAGAGTTGCAGGATTTTTTGACCTTGTTTGAAGTGCTGCTCAGTTGAACCCTATTCACAACTTTGGGTGCTACAGATGTTGTATTTACGTAGAATTTATAAAGAGTTAAGTGTGGCAAAAACATTTTAACTTTTCAGTTCTCTACAGTTCCTGCTTTTGCTTTAGTCAGTCTGCTGTGACTAAGATATATCCATGCACTTGTCCATTCTAAATCACTTCAATTTAGCCTGTCCCAGGGCTATGGTCATAAGGGGAGGTTGTAATCTTTGTAGAGCTACATTTGATTAACCCCATGGTAGAATTACAAAACCTAGCCACCTGTAAGATAGAAATGAATTTTATTAGGCTGTTAGCCAGAGATGGAAAAGTTAATACTGGAAGCATCAAAGCCCAGAGCTGCTGAATTCTGAAAATCATTGTGTTCCCATAGGGAAGAACTATTCTTTCTGTAGATCTGTCTGTATTTATTTATTTAGAAGTAATGATAATAAGTAAAACAAAGGAAATTGGCTTCTCAGCACAGGTTTATTTCAGAGAACATGTTTGGTGCCACAAGCTGTTTATCATTTGACACTTGTTTACAATGGTGATTTATTTTTCTTAATTAGATGTAGAAAACTGGTTTAAATTTACTGGCCCCTCCATTGGTACAATTTCATACCGGCAAAATAGAGGGCATCTATAGCGAAAAAGCAAGTAAAATGGCACATTACTTGGCATATTTCACTGTCATTTCCTGATGAAGAGCTTATGTTCGAAACATTGACTCTCCTGCTGCTCAGATGCTGCCTGACTGGCTGTGCTTTTCTAGCACCACACTTTTTGACTCTGATCTCCAGCATCTGTAGTTTTCACCTTCTCCATGTTTCACTGACAGCTGATCAACTTCGGTAGCATTTCAGAACATAAGTTTTTATTTGTGCTTGAAGATTTTGTTATTTAAAACTCAAAGTTTTATTTTGAATACTGTTGGTGGTCTAACATTAAAATGGTAGGATAAATACAATGATTTGACAGTTTGAAATAAAAGTAACAACCATATCCTTTTGTTAGAACAACATATTTAGTCAAAAGTAAGTACCTCCATCAAAAACTGCAATTTAAACACATTCCCTTTGAACATGGCACATGCTGTCAGTAATTTTAAAGTTCCTGCTCTTTCAATGTGTTTCCCACTTCACTTGATTGAAATCACAGCACAGTAATTGTGTATAAACTTAAGTATGAACCAGTGATTACTTTTGTAATCATGCAATCATAGAAACTTACAGCACTTAAGAAGTATTAGTCCATTGTGTTTGTGTTGGGTCTTTGAAGGATAAGCTGTGCTTTGTCCTCAAGCTATTACATATGTTTCCGATATGTAACCATGTAAGTTCTTCCTAAAATGAATTCCCTTATAAAAGATCACTTTTGTCATCCTTTTTGTTTTGGTAAAGCGTTCCTTGTTTCTCAAGCTCTGAGTGGAAAACATTTCTCCTCAACCCTCTCTCAAATCTATTGCCAAGACTTTGATTGGAGAATATTGTTTATTGTGACAAATTTTATCTACTCTTTCTACCAAAAATGAAATCAAGCCCCACTACAACTTGTTCCCAGAGAGAAAACTTTAATGCAGTTAATTTTTCAAAAAATGTTCTCCAACATCTTTGTTTGATAATTTAGCACATGAATCAAAAAAAGCATCCAGTCGGAACAATTCTTAAGTTGGTAAGTATTGCAATGAAAAAAGTCATGTTCAGCATGTTTTATAGTTAATTTTTATGGAGTGAAGTTTCTAAATGCATGCATGACATTATTGTGCATTAGTTTTAAACAAATATCAGGTATAGTGGCTCAGTGATGAGTACTGTTGCCTCACAGTGCCAGGAACCCGGGTTTGATTCCAGCCTCAGGCAACTGTCTGTGTGGAGTTTGCACATTCTCCACATGTCTGTGTGGGTTTCCTCTGGGTTTCCTGCCACCATCCAAGGATATGCAGGTTAGGTGAATTGGGCATGCTAAATTGCCCATAGTGTTTAGGGATGTGTAGGTTAGATACATTAGTCAGGGTAAATGTAGAGTAATAGGGTAGGGGAATGGGTCTGGGTGGCTTACTCTTCAGAGGGTCGGTGTGGACTTGTTGGGCCAAAGGGCCTGTTTCCACACTGTAGGGATTCTGTATAAAAAAAAAAGATTCGATGAAAAGTGTTACATCAATCAATACATAATGAACAATTCAGTCAAATAATGACAAGTAATGTCATTTCTATTGGTTTTGCTGAGATTTTGCAATCTGTTTCTGCATTTGAATGGCAAATTAAGCACTTCAGCTCATATCTGTTTTGGATGAGACCAAACCCCCTTGAGACCCTAACTTTATCTTATTTTAAAGTAAATATAGGGTGTTGCATTCCAGATGCAATTTGATTGGTGAAACTACTAGATTTAAAGCAAAACACACTTTTTAATTCATCCACTGTAGTTAAATTACAATGACAGAAAGAAGGAATTGGAATAACTTAATTCTATTGGAAAACTTAACTGAATAATAGACACAATAATGATTACTAATTACCTATTCCAATATAGTAACATCCTATAAATACACTTTTGGCAAAGGGCAAATTCAGAACACAGGTTGTCTCATAGGCAACTCCCATAGCAAGCAGTGAACCCTCAGCTTTTGGATGTAATTGAGAGAGAGAAAGAAGAGCTTCTACTTATTCAAGACCCCAGCAGCAACTACTGAAAACTAAAGATCCTAGTTCTGTGAGAGTTTGACCACACCTATTCAGGCTATTTCAATTGTTCCAATTTTTTAAAAAACCCAAGTCCTCACAAGCTGTTTACTCTTGTGGATCTGGTAGACTGCTCCATACCTCTGCCTTAAAACCTCTGTTAAAAATAAAAAGGGCAAAATAACCTCTTAAAGTCACAGCATCATCACGGCACGGTGGCACAGTAGTTAGCTACTGCTGCCTCGCAGCACCAGAGACCTGGGTTCAATTGCCGCCTTAGGCAACTGTCTGTGTGGAGTTTGCACATTCTCCCCATGTCTGCGTGAGTTTCCTCCCACAGTCCAAAAATGTGAATTGACCATGCTAAATTGCCCGTGGTGTTAGGTGAAGGGGTAAATGTAGGGGAATGGGTCTGGGTGGGTTGCTCTTCGGAGGGTCGGTGTGGACTTGTTGGGCTGAAGGGCCTGTTTCCAAGCAGTAAGTAATCTAATCTAATCTAATCATATCCCATTCATAATTGATAGCTAAACTTGATTGCCAAGTAAGTCTTAGCTGGCTCTCAGTAGGGTTTCAAGATGGAAGTAAAGTGATGACAGAAACTTGCATCTTGAAGATGGGGAAGATCAGAGTTTAGTAACACACAATATGCTTAATTTATTAATCCCCCAGTGCAAAACATATAGACTCCTCCAATGATGAGTTTGAAAGTCGTGGAAAAATCCAAGATGGGAAAGCTCATGAACAGTATTTGGAATTGAGGCTCAGTACAGGGCCTCATCCTGTCATTTCAGGTTGACCAGAGAGCAAACCTTGTTAGTGATATTGTTGCCTCCCCTGGACAGTAGTGGTGGGTGAGTGGTTGGGTGACCCTTGTTCAAAGATGTTCATCACTCCTATGACCTGGCATTGGGAAACGGGTAGGTGGTGGCCAAGAGATTTGGCTTTGGGGGCATGCTGAAAACTGACTGCATCTTTCCTTCTGACACTCCTTATCCCCAGCAGACAGTCCTCAGCACCATATGATGACAAAGATATACAGATGGTTGTGATATAAAGGAATTTTGACTTCTGTTTGCTTGATCTTCTGGTTAGCAGTCATTGACCGAGGTCAGGATGAATAAAACGCCAGAAAAACAACGTTACCTTCTGATGTTAAAATAACAGTGTATCATCAAATTCATAAAATATCTAAAATTTCATTATATGTTTTTAACAGTAATAGTACAAGAGATGCATTGTTCTTGTGTTTTCATGTCATAACTGCATTCATGGCTTTGCAGATTTTAGTATCTGTAAGAGGGATTTGTCAGTGCTGATACTCTTGAAGAGAAGTATTGTAAACCTGGTAACAAAGTGTCTGCTCCATGGAAAGCAGAGTTAATAGTTTTGGGTTTTTTATTAGTTCGACAAAAAAAGCATGAGCGTGTGGAGTTAGGCTCACGCAGACCCATGGTTTCAGTTTTTGCTTTCACTTGTTGACATTGGGCTTCTCTCTTTGCTGCTGCAAAAGCCTGAGTCCTCTGTCAGGGTTCTTTCTAATGGACTGGAGAAGATCACAAGTGAGAGAAATCTTTTTTGCCAAATTTGTTTTTGCCAAGCATGTGTTTATGGAATGCAGCTACATTGGAACAGTTAACGAGTAGTCTTTAAATAATATATTATTTTGTTAACTTTAATTCTTTTAAAATACTTCTGCCAATTCTTTTTTGTTTTGCTTGTATTTTAACTGTGATGTAAAAATAATATGTGTTTTGCTTAAAGCCCAGTAGCTTGACAAATTGAATCACATCTGGAACCCAGCATCTTACAGTCACTTTGAAATAAGTGAAAAATCAGAGTCCAGGCTGTATCCTTGATATGTTTTGAGGAGTGCTGGTCTGGTCCATAACAACAGCATGCAGGTAATCCTCCACAGCACCAGCTAAATGTCTGGGTTGACTATCTCTATAATTTAGATTAGAATATATTCACAGTCAATCACATTTTGCTGTAGATCAGATTTCTTTTATGTTGATATATGTCATGAAGTTTTCTTGAATTTGTGATGTTTTTAATCCCTGCAAGTTCAAATCTTAGAATGTAGAACAGTACTGGCCTTCGGCCCTCGGTGTTGTACCGACTTGTGGAACCAATCTGAAGCCCATCTAATATACACTATTCCATTCTTGTCCATATGCCTATCCAATGATCATTTAAATGCCCTTAAAGTTGGCGAATCGACTACTGTTGCAGGCAGTGCGTTCTAAGCCCATACTACTCTTTGAGTAAAGAAATTACTTCTGACATCTGTCCTATATCTATCACCCCTCAATTTAAAGCTATGTCCCCTCGTACTAGCCATCGCCATCAGAGGAAAAAGGCTCTCACTGTCCACCCTATCTAACCCTCTGATTATCTTATATGTCTTAATAAAGTCACCTCTCAACCTTGTCTCGAATGAAAACGGCCTCAAGTCCCTCAGCCTTTCCTCATGAGCCCTTTCCTTCATACCAGGCAACATCCTAGTAAATCTCCTCTGAATCCTTTCCAAAGCTTCCACAGCCTTCCTATAATGCGGTGACCAGAACTGTACGCAGTACTCCAAATGTGACCGCACCAGCTGCAGCATATTCTCATGGTTCCGAAACTCAATCCCTCTCCCAATAAAAGCTAACACACCAATAGAACATATAGAACATAACCTTTTTCAGGATTTTTCTTCCACTATTATCATGATAGCGAGACTGAACCCACCTCTTTGGGAGGTGTTAAGATAAGTGTCTCGAAGAGGAAATAATTCTCTGGAGAGAAGCTCACCCTTCCACCCCCTTCCCTGGCCAAATGCTTTTTTCACCACCTTTGCAAATAAGTACCAAAATCAGAAATTGCTGGAAAAACAGCTGTGAACTGAACAGAGGTTCTGAAGAGGAGTCACTGCATCCAAAATGTTAACTTTCCTCTCTCTCCACAGATACTGCCCGACATGCTTAGTTTTTATCAGTAATTTCTGACTTATTTTCTGATTTCCAGTATCTGCAGTCCTCGATTTTCTGCAATTAAGTGCCAGGCAAAAGTTCCAATAGGAGCAGTCTTGAGTGGTCAATCAGTGACCTCAAAGGGCCACACCTCAGCATCACCTTGATTACTTGCTTCCCTCATGTGTCAGAAATCTGGTTAGTTTCCCAATTGGAAAGCAAGGTAACCTAACTGCTGAATTATTATTGTTAAGTTCCCCAAGTGTAGGGACATTTGGAGGCACAGAGAGCAGGCAAGTTGGTGGCCTTTGCAAACTACCCTTCCCTGCCTCTGTCCCCCGATCAGAAGGATTAAAAAAAAAGCTTGTCATCTTACTGTTGGAGCCCCTGCAGAGTAGGCTTCAACTGGTGTGCTTGAGGACTCAGAAGCTACTGGCTTCTGGTTACCAAGACGACCAGTGTTGAGACTTGTGATAGGGTGAGATGTTCACCTCATTTGGCTTCAGCTGTAACAAGCTGATTGATAGAAAGTCCAGGGCGTTATCTCACCTCGTGTCACCATCTAGCATGGAAGCTCCATACTTAAAAAAACAAGTTTTGCCCAGTGTTTCATAATCTGATGTGGAGGTACCGATGTTGGACTGGGGTGGACAAAGTCAGAAGTCACACGACACTAGGTTATAGTTCAACAGCAAATCATTCACAGCAAAGTACCCGGTCTTCAGGACAACATCAACCACAACGCCACATAACCTTGCCATGGCAACTTCTACAAAGTATGTCACATCATTGCCATGGATACTATCATCACACGTGGGAGCACCACCCACCATGTACACACCAGATACTCATGTGACTCGGCCATTGTGTATCTCGGGCAAGGATGTCCCAAGGCATGTTATATTAGCAAGACCATGCAGAAGCTAGGACACTGCGCAACAATGGCCAGACAGTAATGTTCCCTCCCAGTCAGGGAATATTTCTGCAATCAAGGGCATTCAGCCTCCAATCTTCAGGTAAGCATCCTCTAAAGTGGCCTTGAATATACACAACAAGGCAGAATCGCCAAGCAGAAACTGATAGCCAAATTCTGTACCCATGAAGACGGCTTCAACTGGGATCTTGATTTCATGTTGTGCTATATGTGACCCCACCATACTCTTCTGAATCTGTAAAATATTCCTTACTGTCCTGTTTTGACACCATCACCTTGATAAATTGTTATGATCTCTCTACCTTAATTAATTTGTACAGTTTGGGCTTACTTATTACCTTGGCATGTGACTCTTATACCTATCATGTTAGTCCAGGCATTTAGTTTGTCTCCAGCACCACCTTTTTTTTTTGGAATTATCTCTCTGCCTCATTTAATCAGATTGGAGGTCATCCCTTCGCTTATTATTCAGCTGTTGACCTTCAACTCATGCCATCTGACACTTTTGATCACCTGCAGAACACTCCATTCACACCATTTGTATGATCTTTTGATCTCTCCGCCCTCTCTGCAATCTCTTTGCCTATAAATTCTGTACCTGTGTGCTTCTGTTGCTTCACCTGACGAAGGGGGTATGCTCCGAAAGCTTGAGATTTCAAATAAATCTGTTGGACTATAGTCTGGTGTCATGTGACTTCTGACTTGCATAAGCTAATTGTTCCAACTATCAGGAGCATTACAATGTTGCAAAATTAGCTTTTATTTTATTGGCTCATGTGATGTGGGCATCTCTCTCAAAGACAAACTGGATCAGTCATGATTATATTCACTGGAGTTTAGAATGAGGGGAGGTTTCTTAGAAAACTGTAAAATTCTCATCAGATTGGACAGGCTAAATGGAAGAACGATGACCGGATCCAGAACCAAGGGATACACGGTAGGCTATTTAGGATTGAGATGAGGAGAAATTTCTTCATCCAGAAAGTGGTGAGCATGTGGAATTCTCTGCCGCACAATGCAGTTGGCACCAAAATAGCGAATGTTTTCAAGAAGGAGTTAGAAATAATTCTGAGGGCTAAGAGTCTCAAAATATATAGGGAGAGAGTGGAAAGAGGGAACTGAGTTGGGTGATCAGCTCCAGTTGTACCCCTGGTAAAATAGGCTCAAAGGGCTGAATGGCCTACTCTTGTTCTCATTTTCTGTTCCTCTATATTTCTATTTCTGGCAATGCCATCATTTCTTTCCCATCTCTGATTATCCTTGGAGTGAATCTCTGGAGTTGCTGCAGTCTGTGTAATATGGTTACCCACGGTGACGTGAGGGAAGGAGTTCCATGGTCTTCACTTTGTGACATTGAAGGGACAGGAGAACGGTTCCATGACAAACAATGTATAAATTGGAGGGGATCTTGCAAAAGGTGATGTTCCCACTCATTTGCTGGACTTGTCCTTTACGATGGCTGAGATTATGGAATGTATTTTTAAATATTTAAGATGGTAGCTGGGTGCCAATCAACAGGATACTCCTGAAGAAGTGCTTATGCCCGAAACATCGATTCTCCTGTTCCTTGGATGCTGCCTGACCTGCTGCGCTTTTCCAGCAACACATTTTCAGCTCAGTCCAGTTTCTGGTCAATGGTAACCCCAGGACAGTTGATAGTGGGGCTTTCAGTGATGGCCATATCATTGAATGGTTAATGGAAATGGTCAGATTTCTTATTGGAGGTGGTCAATGCCTGGTGCTACTTATCTGAGTAGACTGAATGTATCCCAGTCTTCCTGCAGACAGGCACAGACTGTTTCAGTATCTGAGGAGTCCTAGATAGCATTGAACACTCTTCAAAAATCCCCATTTCTGAACTTGTCCATGGTGCTCAGTATGTGGTTCATTTTCTCAAAATATTAGAGGCCTGCTATGGTGGGTTTTGACCTTGTGTCTCCAGATAATTAGCCTGGGCCTTTGAATTACTAGGAGAAAGTGAGGACTACAAATGCTGGAGATCAGAGTCAAAAGGTGTAGTGCTGGAAAAGCACAGCCAGTCAGGCAGCATCTGAAAAGCAGGAGAGTCGACGTTTCGAGCATAAGCTTTTCTTGAAGAGCTCCTACTTGAAACGTCGACTCTCCTGCTCCTCGGATGCTGCCTGACCAGCTGTGTTTTTCCAGCACCTCTGAGTTACTAGTCCAGTGACATTACCACAATGCTACCAAGACATTTATGGTAATGAGTGAGACAGATCAAAAATCCTTTGTACCGCGTGGAGCTTATTTTATTTTTAAAATGCAGCAGAGTGGATAATATTTTCAAACTAAAATTAATGATACCTGACAGATTTGAGTGATTAAAATTCAGCAGTTGACTAAGCTTTTCACAAAATAAATGTAATTAGCCTTAATTTTGTAGTGGATTACCTTACAAATATAATTATACTTTTAGACTAACGTCAAGATTTAATAACACAGTGGTGAGAGTTTTTCCAAAACAGAAGAGAGATTTTACAAAGCTATTTATTATCAATAAATATTCCTTATAATAGAGAATCTTCATCTTACTGTTTGGGAAATTACATTCAGATATGCTGTTAACTTGCAAGAGATTAACTGAAGATCTGGCAGGATGACTTTTGCATTATCAGTGCTGTGATGTACCTGTCTTCCTGAATTACTGATTGCATGTTGTGCTTGGCTGATTTCCATACCAGGGTTCAAATGGCTTAGCAGTGGGTGCTATTTGATGTGCTATTCCTTGGGTTAGAGCTCACTGCATATTTCAAAATAAATGAGTGGATGAAATATAAAACTTCACACTAAAAGCAACCACAATATGTCAGCATTGTTGGCACTTCTGTAACCAGGGCAACCACTGCTATGTATAAACAATGACTGGAAGAGAATGCATTTCTCAAGGTAATTATATGATGTAAATCTATGTATATAATGCCTATTATTCTCAAATTGTTTTTTTAAAAAAGTAGGGTTGCTTGTGTTTTTCAGCATTGCATCTCTGTTGTATACTATAGAAGTGACATTTATCTTTGATTAACATTTGATACTTTGTTTTATGTGAAGAGCTTTGAAGTATCAGCAGACATTAGGAAATAGTGCAACTATCCTCAGTCAAGATTACATTAATAGATTATTTAGAAAAAAATTAATGTTTACTGTTGGAAGAAATTGTAAGTTTGACAAGTGAACGAATGAGCAGTGTTTCTGACTGATACCTATCGGGTAAATTCAAAACCTCTACTTTGTTCTATTCCAGGCAAGTGCAGTTTACCCTTGCAATCTGGGTTCTTTTCTTGATTTGGAGGTGCTGGTGTTGGACTTGGGTGTACAAAGTTAAAAATCACACAACACCAGGTTATAGTCCAACAGGTATATTTGAAAGCACTAGCTTTAAGAGCGCTGCACCTTCATCAGGTGGTTATGGAGTATAAGATTGTAAGACACAGAATTTATAGCCAAAGTTTACAGCGTGACGTAACTGAAATTATATATTGAAAAAGACCTGGATTGTTTGTTAAGTCCCTCATCTTTTAGAATGGGTATGTTGATTTCAGTTCTTTCATATGTAAATCCCAGAACTTTTTTTAAAGTTACATTCTCAAGTGAACTTTAATAGTAGGTGCCATGTCAGCCCAGATAATGCATTGAAGGTGTGAGGTTCCCTGTGTGAGGCTGTCTGTGCGCCAATGTTCAGACGGATTCTATTTCTAAAAATAAGGGATTTACAGAATCTTACATGGATTCTTACAGGTTTTGAGCAAAATAAAACTGTAATTCTGCAAGTTCTTCTCACTCTGTTTGTGTGGACGTTTGTCTTTCTGTCTCTGACTGTCATGCTTGTAAGTCTGTCTGCTGCATGCAATCCCCATTTCTATGAAAAATATTTTTCCAAGAAATTTCTTGAAGAAAATAATTTATGAAAATTATCAAAAATCTCAAAGCATTTGCTTCAGTTCATTTGTGGTACTGTTGATGTATGACCAGCAGGACACACCTGAAGTGAGATATTTCTCTAGCACCTTGATCACTGTTTCAATAAAGATATTAAATTGCAAATGTTCTGATCTATGTGTGTACAAACCTTGGTGAAAACAGTAGCAATAAACTCTTAGGGGGATGGATTTTTATTGTCTCAATTGTAACCAAACTCAGAGCAGAACTCTTCACAGTTTTCATGGGAAGAGGGAGAGAAAGAGGCATTTCATTGCATTGTGGGCACATTGAGAGCCTTCTGGTATGTTTTTTCTTCAATGAGGTAGCCTACCTTTTAGCTGTGTTTAGGTTATATGTGAGTTGCATTGGAGTTCAAACTATGGATTGAAAGTGAGAGATCTTTACAAAATATCTCAAGCTCCGATTCCCACCTTCAACATGAAAATCCAGTACTTAAAAGTGTACTTATGGTTCATAATGTGGACAATCTTATTAACAGCCAGTCAAACAAAGGCCCAGTTAATAACGTTGAAGAATCTAATGCCAGTAATGTACAGAACTTTTAAAATTTTTCACATGAGGGACTGAATGGCTGGATTAGGTCTGTCTGGTATGATCCTGAAGAAAGGGTCACTGGTCTTGAAACATTAACTCTGCTTTTCTTCCACACACGCTGCCAGAGCTGAGCTTTTCTAGCAATTTCTGTTTTTGTTTCCAATTTCCAACTCCCACAGTTCTTTGGTTTTTTTTTTAGTTTGGTGGGCAACTTTTACTAGTCCCATGGGAGATGCCCAATATTAATGACCCTGATAGCAAAAGTGCCATCTGCCAAGAGCTACCAGCTAGCCGAAGGCTGACAGATCCTCAGTGCCACACTGGGAGCAATAGCAGCCACCAGAGGTACAGCATTGCCAAGGCACCCCAGAGTGATTCTGGAATGGAAATGACAGTAATGAAGCTTCTGGGTTATAGGGGGAGGAAGATTGGACAAAGACAAATGGCTTTCATCATCCAATATCCCTCCCACACCACTCAAGCTAAAGCCAAAGGGGCAAGGTTTGTTCTGTGGCCTGCAGAAGGTACAGGAAAACTCCCATATCATCACTGAGCTGTCACTGAATTGAAGTGGTTGCAGGTAATTGCTATCCATTGACTAATTAATGAGCATCATTGACTTCCTGCCAGCAGGAGCTAGGAATCCCATGCCAATCTTTACTGCCATCGGAATTATTGGTGTGCGTTATTCCATGAACCCTCTGCACAATTATGTGGACCTTGCCTCCGATGTTCCCACAAAAACAAATTGCATTGAATTCAGCCCAATAAACTTCTTTTAAATAATCTTTTTAAAGCCACTAACACAAAGGCTATTAGCAGAAAGATCTACATTGTGGTGAGATATGTGGCATTATTGAGCTCAAATTGCAATGGACTCCGCTCTATCACGATCACCTCACCCCATATTTTATGCTTTTCACAAGTAGCATGACGAGATTCGCGCTGGGCAAGTTGACAGTTGTTGGCAATTAATGCCTGCTGAGGTTCTTCTTGATGGTCCAACTGCCTCTTTTGATATCTTGGTTGTGATCTTGCCAAACCCTCCCAACAAACTAACCATCAGGAAAAACCCAATGTGGAGACCAGATTGGATGCCTGGTGGGTTCAGTTCACCATCTCTTCTGAACAATTTTCAACCTGTCCAGTGGCCAAATAGTAGAGCAAGGCACAATCTACAAGCACCAGCCACATGTACTCTTCCACCGCAGATGCCAGCACACAACATTCAGAGAGTCATTGCCACTACCCAGGCATTGGTGCCCTCCAAGCTCATTCTTGCCTAGCAGGGCACACTGGCAACCAGCAATGTATGGCAGCATCAGGTATGTTGCCACACAGGAGCAAAACTACCTTCAAGGGCTTACTCCCTGCTCACTCAGTGCACATTCACTTGATGCCGACTGGCATGTGCACAACATTCACCTCTTGTGCTGCTGTGCCGTGCATTGGCAATTGATGCACTCTTAAAACCAGGCAGGGGGCCAAGCCATGCTGCAGTCCTCAAAGGTGCACACATATAGTAATACACCAGTCTGTTAGCCAGTCCAGCACCTCACCCACGTGGTTGGGGTCAGGTTTAGTGTTTGTGCACCATCAGTTAGATATAGCTGAAAGACTTTGAGAAGCAAATGTGAGGAAGTCTGTGGCAATACCCATTAATCAAGGTCAGTGTCACAAACCAATCCCAGGCTTCAGCTGTGATCAAGCTTCCGGTCAGGAGGCCAGTCAGGGACATGTGTGACCACTAGTCATGGCAGGTCATGTTCCTCGTGGTGGTGGGAGGTGGGCTGTAGTTGTTCTGTCACCTCTGTTTGTAGAGTTAAGGGGGAATGTGGGGAGGACTTGGACAGGGGTAGGTAGGTCAGTTAATGTAAGCACATGTACACAGCCTGGGAGACTGCGAAGCCTGTGAGGTCAAAAGGATGGGAATCCAGGAAGGAGAGGGTGGTGTTTGTCATTCTGAGCAGCACATTAACTCAGGCTGAAAGCCTGTAGCAGAGGGCTGTTTGTTGTTATTTCTGTTGTCAAGCACTTGGAAGGGAGTGGGAGGGAAGAAACGCCAGTGAGGAGAACAGCCCTGAGGATGTGGGGATTGTAAGTGAGCCAATATGTGAAGGAGGGGACTGTGGCTGCACCCAGTCACTGGATGTTGAAGACATGATATGTTAGTGACACAGAACTGCAGCACGTCTACTCCCTGGCTGTCCTGTAGCATTGTTACGACACGGGGTCAACTCCTTTGCTAATTTAAACCTGATACACGGAGAAGTTCACCTCATGCCATAATCTGTTAAATTTCGAGAGACAAAGAACTATCGCCGATCTCACTATTTATAGTAAAAAAATTATTTTATTCTTTAAGTCCAAACGAGAACATTAAAATCACAATTATTTACAACTCCTTTCTCTTAAACCTATCTTTTACCTCACACTCTGCAATACAGGTCTGATTTTTAAAAAAGATTTACAAAAAATTAATCATGTTTCAAAAACCAGCCAGCTGTCAATTCTCCTTCGTATATTTTCCTCCATAGATTTTGTTCAGTCTTCTGCTGCACAACTTTTCTTACAGACAGCTACCTTTCAGAGAGCTATTTAGCTAGAAGTTTATTCATGTCTCTCCCTCTAACTGTTCAAAATGTCCAAAACATCTGATCTTTTCAATGGTTTGATGTCATCCCAAACAGTAAAATTCAAATTCGATTGGATTTTGGTCTCTGGGCCTAATTTCAACTGATTGGCCAAATTTGAATTTGTTTTTTGTTCCATGGTAACACAACTCCTGCTATTTGTTTCAACCAAAATGTTTCATTTCTAAATTGTTCAGCACACTCTGCGCTCTCAGTCAGTCCTTGCCAGCTTCCTCTGTCTCTTAAAGGAACAATACACAGCTACACCTTCATGACAGCATTGATCCTCTCTGTGTTGCAGCTCACTGTCATTGCTGGGGAAGTGCCTGAGATATGCACTCCTGTACACACAGCCAGCCAAGGAGTAGGCAGTAGCGAAGTGGAGGGGGGATGGGGGAGCTGAGATTTCAGAGTGATCCAATGCTGTGTACAAACAGTGCTATCCTTGCTCCGACATGTTGTAACTGACACTCATTGCAGACATTAGTTCTCTGCAGGGCCATACACAGAGACAGGGAAAAATCACATGACTAGTAAAAAATGAGCATTTATGAAGAAATTATTTATTGTTTAAAGCTGTGGCCCTCATGGCCCTTCAGTACATTTTCTTCTTCCTGCCCCTCACATTGCACTGCACTGAGCTGCTCTGATCTCCAAATCAGGTGGAGGAATGCTGTCAGCCAAAAAGGACAAAGACATGTCCTCTGGGGGGCATGACTGGTTCTCTGCAGATGTGTCTGAGACATTAGCTGCACCTGTAAAACGAGGCTGATTCCAAGTGGTGCTCGTTGCCTGACACTGTCCTCCTGGGAATGTCAGTACTTCAGTCCAGTGACAAGCAATACTTACTCAGTTGCCAGGACATGGATGGCTGTGTAACTCCTCAGCAGTGATCTTGGTCTTCTCCTGTGAGGTCATGTTTCTCTCCTTCAGGGGATGAAGACAGACCCACCTGTACAGCATCACTTCACCCTGTTATGGTGTATCTTCTCTTGTAATGACATAAAGTGGAGAGATGGGTTAAGCACAATTGGCTGGTACTGTCATTCGTGGTGAGCATGTGGCGGTAAAGTGTTGAAGTTTTCCAAGGGAGTGAGAACGAAGCACCGAGGGGATGTAGGGTTAGCGGAGTGGGAGAATGGAGTGGATGGTTAGGGAGTAACATGATCAGGTGAAGAAATGTGTTGCGTGCACCAGAGGATCTGCCAGAGGATGAGCTTTGGTGTGAGCTAAGATAGAGTGTGTGTGAGGTTAAACGGAATAGAGTATGGCACTTACTCTGAAGGGGAGAATGTCATTGACCCTTTTCCTGCCCTACAGCCTATTCCTTCACCTAGTCAACCTCTGCACCTGACCTGGGTGGTGATCTCCAAACAGGCAGGTATTAGGCGGTGGCATAGTCTCCTCTGGAGGTCCTCTAGATTGTGGATCCGTCTGATCTGCATTTGACCAGGGCTTTCAGCTCCCTGTTTAAGAATGAGGGTGCCAACTTCCCCTTTTTAGGCCATCTCTTCTCAGTCCCAGAAATGAGCAGGCAGTTTTCAAATGTTAGTGCTCACGCACATGCTCGGTTTGTGTTTCAAAGATGATATGGATGCAAGGAATGCTGGTGTCGGGGACGATATCGTGTGACTGGTGCATTGTTCCTGGAACTGTGTGGTCAGATAGGGGGAGGAAGTCAGATGTCACATGCGCATGCGCACATGCACACACACATTAGCAAAAATGGCAATTAAGGTGCAGCAAGATAATTCACTCGGCCTTGTGGTGAGAATTCTTCCAACCAAACATCTCGTAACTCGCACTTAAAAAAAAATAAGATTTAGCCCAAAATAGTCGCACAAATAAATAAATACTATTACAGCAAGAGCATGAGACATCTTAGGGAATATCATTGTTCCCATGTGTAATAGCCAAAGTTTTAGTCAATTAATGGACAATGACAAATGTTCTATCCCCCTCAAAAAAATTGACATGCATGAACATCATATGTGGCAATTTGAAGAAAGAGATCTTGCAGGAAGTTTGTCTTACAAAGTTGTGAGCAGCATGTGATTGAATTGCACCATTAGTGTTTTTGTATACACTGCATACTGCTTCATTATAAACACAGCACTGAAAATGAAAATGTTTGCTTATTATAAGACAGCTGCTTGCAGAGTATTAAAGAGGCAGCAACATTACCAGAGCAGTCAAATGAGAACACTCCATCGCATCAAACAGCTTCACTTTTTAACTTAAATCCATGAGAAGCTTAGATATACAGCGCTGCAGCCATGTAGTGTAAGCAGCAAGTAAGTACAAGTTAAAAGGTTATGAAACAACAGCAGGGAAAGTAGTTGAGAAGACAGGCGATGTAGTACTGAAGCCACATGTGTTGAATGGCTCTCTTTTGTCAACTGATGATACACACCTTAGGAGGCCTGCTTGTCAACAGAGATTGCTACAACACATGCACCATGTGGAGCAAGCACTTGACACTATACCCACAGCAGTGGAACAGATGGAGAAACAGTTGTCTGCCCTGCTGTCTGCAGAACCACTGACAACTGTATTGGCAATTTCAGTTATGTAGGCCATAGCTGTAGCAATAGGAGTAACTTTCAGAAACGCTCATGTACCTGCTGTGTGTGCTTTGGCCTTCATAGAAAGAAAAAGTAAAAAACCTGCATTTATATTGAATCTAGTCATGCTTCAAGCTTTAAAATGAATCAATTACTTTTAAAGTTCAAGCACTAATTTTATGTTGGCAAATGTTTGTGTACAGCATGTGCCAACAAAGGCATATGTATAGACAATCAGGAGAATGCTCTATCTGCTGTTGGTTGAGAGGAGAATGGTGTTCAGTACACCACAAGAATTTAGTGGTGAGGTCCGAACATTGTCGTAGACCGTCTTCCACTTGAGCAGGAGTTCAGATTAATACGTTTACCTGAAAGACAGCATCCCTTCAAATACAGCACAAAGGTGTCATTCTGCATTCAGTCAAGGCTACTATTCTCTCAGCTGACAATATCTTCGTGAATGGAACACCTGAGTAGGCAGCAAAAAAAGAACTAGCACATACATATTTTCTTTCCTAACTCTGGGATTCTCCCAAAGTGTTTTGCAGCTGATTTGGTATTTCAAAGAGAAGGTGCTATTGTAATAATATGATATTAAGGCAGAAGCCAGTTTGCACACAGTACAGTTCTGTGAGTACTCTTAAGGCAAATAACAGCCACAGGTTTATGCATAACACCTTTTATCATAATACAGTGTTCCCAGACATTTCACAGGAGCATTTCAGCACAAAATATGACATCAAAGCACATCAGGATTAGATGACCAAAAAGCTAGTCAAAGACGTGAGGTGTAAGGACTGCCATAAAGGAATAAGTCAAGGTAGTGAAGCAAAAGGTGTACACTTGGAATTCCAGAATTTGGGGTCTAGGAAACTGAAAGGCATGGCTACCAGTTATACTGCAGTTAAAATTAGAATGCTGAAGTGGCTGGAGTTAGAGAAATGCAGATGTAGTCAGAGAAGATTATAGTGATAGGAATAGGGAAGACCCTCCAAGGAGTTTGAAATCAAGAAGATGGAGCCAAAAGGCAGATGGAACTTGCTGGGAGTGAAGACATGAGCACCTTGAGTTTTAGCAGTTCTCAAGTTTGTGGAAGGTGGAATGTGGGAGACCATCCAAGAGTGTGTCAAAATAGTGAAGGAGTGGCGTTTTGAGCAGGGGACAAAAACTATTTTTGAGTCTTAGCAATATTTAATTGAAGAATATCAGGTAAGCAGTCTGGCAATTTAGCAACAGTGGAAGAGTCGAGAGAGGTAGAGGAAGAGAAGCCATTGTGAGTGGTATTTCAGCTATCACGGGGAACCAGGTTAGACTAATCCCAGCCAGTTAGACAACACTAGAGGCTCATTAAAGGAGAATGGTTTGGGTGCCTACATCAAAGGCTATCGACACTGCAAGAAGTTTGAAGAGAGGAAGTTTACCTTTTGTCAGTCACACAGAATATCAATTGTTAACTTGTCTGGAGCTGTTTCGGTACTGTGACATTCACTGGCAATGTTGGAAATCTTATGTCATGAAAATGAAGAAGAGTGGCAAGCTTCATTGCCATTGGCACAAATGATTGACTGCCTATTTAAAATATTGAAGCAAAGGAATATTAATATTTGTGTACGTTATTTAAGTTCATTTGAACAATTGATAGATTGCTGAAGGCACATTTCGTGTTTTTTAATAATTTAATCTTATTTTTAATAGTATTAAAATTTCAAATTTAATAAAGTGATAATGAATCATTGACTCTCAAGATCAGCCTGACTTTGTGTAACATCTCTAAACTAGTTACTCATTTCTTGTCCTTGTGAAAAAATTATGTAGCCTCTGCATTTTTGTATGAATTTAAAGAAACAGTGCAGGTAATTTTCAACTTTATTACATGGGCAGTATCTTGGGACACAGGCCGCCCATCCACTTTAATACTCATTGGTTTCACTGAAATGATATTCAAGCAGATAAATAATTTGAACAGGTTACCTCCCAGGCAGTGGAAGTTGAAAGTAATTCCCATTGTTACATTAGTGAACTTTCAAGTAAAGCTGAAACCACAGCATTAAGTATGTAAAGAAAGGCAGACGCTATGACAATGGTACACTCCATAGCCTAGAAAAGCTGTAAATGCTGAGATGGGGCACACTTATTTAATGAATTAAAATAGCATTCACAAATTTTAATATTGCTTTGTTTTAATGTTTCAAAGTTATAAATTTGTGATGAACAAATGCTCATCATTGAATGCATAATTTTAAATTAACCTGAGAAGTATTCATTAATTAAGTTGTGTTTTACTACATTACGTCAAATGATGGTTCACACATATTTTTGATGTCACTAACTGGAAAGCATTGGCATCTGATGCGAAATTAACATGCAAATTGCAGTGACTGTGAGTTCAATACAAACATTTCTCAGTCACCAGTAATTGTGTTAGATGCTTGATCAAATTTCTTGGCTGGCCAAAAGAGATTGAATGTGGGTCTTTTCCGTGGTGGTGTTTTTGTAATGTGACGTAAAAGCTGAAAAATCTCTGCCAAGTACTGCACTATTTAGTTCTGGATGTTAATTAGAATTGCTCTTGATTGTATTTATTGGCAGCAAGTGCTTCCGTCAGCAGTGACGTGGATTTGTAGGTTGGAAACCTGAGATTTATGTCAAACTCTGTAATTCAATGATCGAGTATATTGTGACATCCTGATCTCAGGCAGACTTCCCACGTTTCCATTGTGTGAAATTTGCTAAGTAAATGTCCGTGTTCAACAGTCACTGAGGAATGCTGATGGAGAAACTGCATTCATTTTTCTGTATCCTTCTGGTTTGGCTCAAATCCAGGCAATTACGTAAAATTAAAGGGAAGAAATCAGATTATTAGGCCCCCTGAGTGAGTGCTAATGAGCATCATCAACACTCACCTCCCTTTCTACAGAGCAATAGTCTGTTGTATGATTTACAAAACAGACATGAGAATAGAAGAACATCAATGTTACATTCATCAGTGAACACATTTCCACTTTGACATACAAACGTAGGACATCCTGAAGCTCAAATAAAGGTACTTTTTCTCAAAAAAAACATGTTACTCAAGCAAGGCATTGTTCATGTATTTTAATCAGCACTACAGTAGCATTTGAACTTGTCATAGCCTAGCCATTTGGGCTGATGTTTGTTTTGGAGAAAAGTTAACTACGAGTGAATGATACCTTCCATTCTTCATTGTTTTTTTGTGAATATATGATCGAGAACATTTTTAGTTACCTTGGTAAACAAGAAGTATAAATCAGGTTGAAGTATTAAACAAGTAGTCATGACAGCAAATATATGTTCTGATTAATCCTGTCCTCAGAAGTGAAATAATTGAATGCATCTGATCTGCTCTATTCCACGCACCACCGCCTCCCCAAACCCAAAATCTCTCATCTTCTGTCTCTGCACCCTCATCACTTAATTCATAACTAGCAATTGTGCCTTCAGTCTTAGATTCTATGCTAGAAATTTTACTGCTAAGTTCCTCTTTTCCACCTTTCATACTCTCCTTTATCAACTTCTGGCAATTGTTGCCAATTTGACTTGACCTCTGTTTTATGCATTGTACCCTGACATGTTTTATTTGGTTTTAACAGACTGTACATGAATGCAAATTGTAAATTGTAGATATTGACTGGATTTGATTTGACTTGCGTGGCAAAGTTACTCACCATTTATTACAATTAAAATGCTCACATCGTGTCTCCTGCATTGAAATGATAGAACAACCCATTTATCAATCAGTGTTTGGGATGCAACATAATTGAAAAGGTGGATTACTGAAAGGTTAACTGAACTCAGCCATAGTGGTAATTGAGGTCTTGGCATTGGCCTTTGTATCCTCAGGCCAAGGAGGGAAAAATATCATCTAGCATCCCTGTCCTGATCACTGATGTCCCTGCAGGAAACCGTGTGTTGAAAAATTTGAAGTGAGGACAGATTGTTCTTGTCATGCTTCACTGAACGGAATCGCCTCCAGGCACTCACTGTTGTGGCTCACTTATGAAGAATGGTACTGAAGAGTGTCTATGAACCTGACAAGGGTGACCATGGAAGGGACTCGCACATGAGGTAATGGCTCCCCAGAAAAGGAGGGGAACAGCAAGAGAGGGGAGTTGTATTTTTTTGATTCCAGGTTGAATTATTTTGGAATTCTGGGATAATCGCACACATGAAATGTGCAATATCACCTGCCAGGAAATCATTTTTCGTAGTCCATTCATGTTTGGGCTCCTCCCCATTTGAAAAGTGACAGGAATGCCTGCTTGCTTCCAAAAAACAACTGTGCTTTTTTTCGCTTGGTGCTAACTGCCTGAAGTTCCAGCACCTTTGTATTAGCTGCATGTTCCCACTCCTAACATCCTGGAACAATTTACCCTCAGGCAACAAAAATTATTAAGTTCACTGCTGCATTTCTTAAATCCACAGCAACTGATAGAGCTAGATAATTGGATGTGCTGCAATTTGAAATATCAAATGTGAATGAATTGGGTTAATTTTTTTACGAGTGTAAATGTACATCATAGAGAAACCCATTGAGCTTTGAACAAAAGGGTTAAATAGGACTTTTGCATCAAGCAACATAATTCTCCTCAATTACCCCATATTTTGACACATACATTAGCACAGTGGTACTTCATTGTATGCATTTGTCCAGTGGGATCCTGCCATACTCTGTATTTGCAAATCTGACTGAAAGGAAACAAACTTAAAATCAAGAGTTGCTGTAATAAATTGCAGTCATTCATGGTAAACTGAAATTTCATAGCAATGTGACTAATAACTTGAAATTTTTTAAAATAATGCAGGTCATCCTTGCATTTAACTTTCTGATCGCAAGTCTACTTTAAGAGAGAAAAAAATGTTTATTTAATTTAACAGTTACAGCATAATGAAGCCAACAAAGAATTCCAGTGAGGAAATGCCATTTTTTTTCCCAACAGAAGGTGAAACTAGGCTTTAGAAATAAAAGGTGTTAATATTTGTCTGGATGTTTTGTCATAATAGAGCAGTTGATTCTTAATTAGGGAAATTTCATCTGTCATAGTCAACAATTATGACCTCCTGTATCATGGTTTGTCATGAATAATCAATGAAGGCTGATTAATATGCATGAGCAGTAGTCTATATAGAGTGCGCTGAAGCACGATACAGCTGCTTGACTATAGCAGAGCAGAAAGCGTATTGGAGAGTCAGCAATAGAGAGAAAGAGAGAGAGAGAGAGAGAGAGAGAGAGAGGGAGGGAGGGAGGAAGGAAGGGCCAGTTGTTTTCTGTGACCCGGGCTGTCTCTGCTACCAGTGTGATTTGTCTCAGCTGAAGTGAATCACCTAGGTTACTTCAAGTGATATCTACATGAATGACAGTTAACTCTGAGCTGTTTTAAGAACAAGATCTGGACAAGGAAGGCTTCCAGTCTACACTTCACCAACATGGGGTGCAACTTGTGTTCCCTGCAGAAAAGAGAAGAGCAGTACAAACTCCTGTATGAAGTTTGTCAGGTAATCATGAATTATCAGGTTTCTGTTTGCATGTGTTGAAGGACACTTAAATTGTATAGTCTTTTCATTGACTGCTCATGCACATTTGAAATTAGGAAGTACATGAACAATTGGAGATGCAAGTAAGATTTTTAGACAGTTACAGCCTTACTTTTAGAAGTCTTCACTATTCATTAGTGTTTGCCTTTGTTTTGTTTTTAACTATGAGATTTTTCTCACAATATTAGTATTTGCTAATCTTAAAACTACAGAATAGGATACTGCATTAATTGAAATGTCATATAGGTGATTTATAAGTAAGGGTTGATTTACAGGTAGAGTGAAAATATGTATGTCTATCTCTGTATTTTCTAGATTTAAGATATTGCAGAAATCAGTGTTTCAATTCTTTGTTTAGGTGGAGTCTGTGAAGTTTGGCATATACAAATGCATTTTGGTGTTGCAGCACTATGTCATATCATAGTTACAAATGCATCGGAAATAAAAGTGTCAATCCCGGGAGAATAATAAAATCTGGATCATTTCTCTCAAGTACTGCACTGTTCAGCTTTTAAGTTTGTGTCTTTGTTTTCTTCATCAAACTCTAACCAACAATTTCTGGTTCCAACCTGAAGAGAAAAATGTTTTGTGTACATTAAAATTCCTGAGGTACTTGTACATCAATTCAGTCTTAAGTTTATCCTGCCCCTTACCTATTGCACTGTTTACATAACAGCAGTGGGGGGCACTGCAGTTCAGTCTGGCAAATGAGTGGTACTTAGGTTTAGAGTCACTGCTTCACATTGTGTAAAAGCTATCCACTTACTGAAAATGTTATACACAGATGCATTAAGATAGCAACTTACAATGTTCTCTTCTGAATTGAAAATCAAACTTTATTTTTGGCTGCAATTTTACTGAATAATGAACGTATTCAAGCTAAAACTGGTAAAATGGCATCTTTTATCAGTACGATCTTTACATTAAAATAAAAACTAAGAAATGCTTCTTGCTTTATATTATACACAATGATAGAAATGCATTCTCCAGCATAAGACTAGGCTGTACAAGCATTTCATCAGCCTTAATCATTTACCAATCAAACAGCAACTATAGCAACTGAGTGCAAAGACTACTGTGCCAAATACTCTTCTTGTTCCAAAGATACACAAAAGGCAGAGGCAGAGTAAACTGTGCTTTGCAGTGGAAGAAGGTAAACTTGCCATTGATGCTTGTACTGTAGTATAGAAAGAACAGGAAGCATCACAAACCTCTTTCACTCCATCCTGTTTTTTGGCTAGCTGCTGCAACTCTGCTCAGCTGACAACCATTTCCTGGAGATTTCTTTGTGTATTTTGTTGCTAGAATAATCCTGAGTGCAAGATTAAATCAATTGGGCAACTTTTGTTCAAGCCATTCACTGACCAGGAGTTCTTTTGTTCTTTCTTGGACCGTGTTCATATAATCCCAAGTGGTTGTCATGCACGGTGGATTTCTCCACACCCAAGGACAGTAACAGTTCAACAAGGCAGCTCATCACCATCTTCTCCAGGGCAATTAGGGAATGAGTGCTAAACACTGGCTGAACCAACAGCACTCACATCCCATGAATTAATTTAAATATATTAATGCAAAAATAAAAGTGTCTTTGTGTACCTTTGATCATTGCCCAGGTTTCAGTGACAAATCATAATGTGCATAAGACTTTTAACTTGTCTGATGCAGTGTAAACTTTTGTATTGAAGATGAATTTGATGTTAAACTTCTTCAGTTTGTTTACGGCTTTCCTTGCTTTGCCAATCTGACCTGAAGATAGAGTGCTTTGATTTTATTGATGCCTGTCATTAATACTGTACAATCCTTATAACCCCAGATTCTTCTTTCCCTTTCACTGAGGTGCATTATTGCATTTGCTGCTGTTCATTATCAAGTCTGACATATTCTCGCATATCAAAGGCTTTCTTGAGATTGATGTAATTATTGCTGATTTTGATGTCTCATGGCTTCTCCAAAATGCTTAATAATATAAAATGTTAATCACGACTGAATCTCCCATTTCATAATTAAACCTGTTCTTCTTGTGTTTTTTTTATCTGTGCTTTAGTGGATCCTATTTAGCAGCATTTGTTGCTGGAGACTAATAGTAAAGTTGTCCCTATTGTGGTAGCTTTGTTATGAGACCTTTCCTTTAGTACATGAGGTTTCTCCATTGTAATTGTGCCAGCCTGGTTAAGTCTTCCTTTTGCAATTGTCTACCAACTTTGTAATGTGAGGTTCTGTGACTTTCTCTTGCTTATTTTTTAGCTGCCACTATCTTTGCAATTTGCTTCTTCATAATATTCTTGACAATTCCAAGTTCATGTTGCCATAATTTTACCTTTTTTTTCATTGTTATATCTAAAATCTTCATTTTGTTTATGGTGCAGACTATTCAGAACGTATGAAAATATTCCACGACCATTAAATTGTGTAACTCTTTTGTCAAAATCAAATCTGCCGCAGTCTTGAATGGAGATTGATCTTTGTCTTTTTTTGCTGATAGAATCTTTGTTGTGTTACAGAGTCTCAATATTGTGTTTGGGCTAGACAATGCTTTCTTTGCTTGCAACGTGCTGAGCTTCTATAGCTTGCCTGTCCATCCAGTTCTCTTGTCATTTCTTGCATTTTCTTCTAAATCGTCATCTCTACAAACTTGCCCTGTTCCCTTTATTTTTGGGTCCTGACAACTTTCAGCTTCCAGCTGTTCTGCGTTTTGTCTGGAATTAGTTATGACGTAGATTCATCCACACATAGATATACAAAACATGGAAGCAGATCCATTGGTCCAACTTGTCCATGCCGACTAGATATCCTAAATTAATCTAGTCCCATTTGCCAATGTTTTACTCATATCCCTTGAACCCCTTCCTATTTACCATCCAGTTGCTTTTTTAAATGTTCTAATTATACCAGCCTCCACCACCTCCTCTGGCAGCACATTCCATACATGCACCAGCCTCTGTGTGAAAAGTTGTCCCTTAGATTCCTTTTAAGTCTTTCTTTTCTCACCTTAAACCTATGCCCTCTTGTTTTGGACTCCCTACCCCGGGGGAAAGACCTTGTATATTCACCCTATGAAGGCCCCTCATGATTTTACAAACTTTTATCCGGTCACCCCTCAGCCTCTGAGGGAAAACAGCCCCAGCCTATTCAGCCTCTGCCTGTGACTCAAATCCTCCAAACCTGGCAAAATCCTTGTAAATTCTTTCTGAGCCCTTTCAAGTTTAACAATACCTTTCCCATAGCAGGGAGACCAGAACTGAACACTGTATTCTAAAAGTGGCCTCAGCAATACCCTCAGCCACAACGTGACAACCCAACCCCGAAACTCAATGCGCTGACCAATGAAGGCAAATGTGCCAAATGCATTCTTTGCCAGCCTTCTGCAGCTTTCCTGCACTGTACGTCCAATGGTATTTATGTGACAAAACTATTACTAGGTTTGAAGTACTGCATCCTCTCCCAGATAAATCATCTGTTCTTTTTGTTTGATATGCAGTGACCTTTAGGGTACTAAGTGTTGGTCACTTTTTAAATACCATCCAATTTTATCATCCATAGACAACAGCCCATCATAATTAATGGATGTATGTCTGATCAAATGTTCACAAATATGACTCCAGGTAACTTCTTCCATTATCTCCCAGTGTAGGTTGTTCTGTAAAGACTATGTCACTATGTAAAACAAATGTGTTAACCAATATTGCAAGTAAACTTCAAACCTGGGTTAGCAAAAGTGACAATTTAATGTTTGGAAATGCGTAAATTTTATTCATTCCTTGCAATTGGTTGCTATGAGTGGCATGAGAATGCAATTCAGAAAACCATTGTTACATTACCTCCATGTGAAATTGTTATTGCTATGATTTAAATGCTTCATTTTGAACCGTTAGCAGAATACAGTATGTTTGTCAAGGTATCAGACACATAACCAAAAGATAGATACCTTTTAATTTGCAATTATTTTATTGGAGGCATACTGCAATCACAAGCCTGCATAATGTCCTCTCTTGTTGAGGACTTCACCATTACTGAGCCTACTTAAGGTCCTTGGTTACTCGAAGAAAGATCAATGGTTACATTAATGCCACTTTAGAAATGTCACTAAAAACCTATTGAGGAAAATCAGCAAGAAACTCATTTAGAACAACTAACTCGGCAATGCTTATGAGTTCCCTGCTGATTGCCTGACAACAACAATGTGGAAAATTAAATAGCTGGCTTTGGTGCCATTTCACACTGTGGGCAGTTCAAAAACTGGCTTACTGCCAACAAAGATGTCACTTAGACAACCCCAATTGGGAAAATAAACCAAGTGTTTTCAAAGAGATGACCTCACTTTCCAGTTGACATTGTTTTCAATTCCTTGGTAATGTCATTGAATCGCAGCAACACAATTGTCACTCAGTGCATAATACCAAATGCTTATTCAAAATGGGAATGTAGTGTTGGAAAGGTTTGCTGTGTATTCAGAATTTGTTCATCAGGCTTCTGTAAGAAGATAAGGGCTGTCATTATTTCTGAGCAATCTTGGAGATCTGATGAACCAGCCAATTAAAATACCTGAAGTCTGACTTCAAATCCAGCACACATTGATCACAGAACAGCTGCGGTGCAGAAGTGAGCCATTTGACCTTTCATAGCCACACCTGTATTCTACTTGAGCATTTGACTTTAAACAAATCTCCTGCCTTTTCTGTGTACCCCTGCACATGTTTCTATTCAAACAATCATCTGACTTGAACACCCTCTTGAATATTTTGATTGACCCTGTCTCACCACTCTTCCAGGCAATTCATTCCAAACTTGAACCATTGTGTAAAAACGTTTTGTTCACACGACACATTAGTTTCCTTTGCACATAACTTCAAACCTGTTCCCTCTCACCCATCATTTGGATTGTCTCCATCCCATTTCTTATGAATATGGCTCCTACACAAACCTCTGCCTCTGTTGTGTTATGTCTTTGAAGAAGTTTTTCACTGCAGGAGGATGTTCTGAGTTTGGTGTTAAGGTGTGATATCACTGCAGAACAGAGAAATCTTTATTCATCCTCCCGACTGAAGGAAATGGCTGTGCTGCTACCGCACAAAGAGGCAAAACTATTTTTGAAGAAATGCCCAACAAATGTTTAGCAAAGCTAAATAACGCCTTTACAATTATCAAGGTTTCCAAATGAAATAATCATTAATTATTCCTCCCTATGATGACTTAAACCAAATTTATCCAGGTTTACACAGAAGTGGTTTGGTGGTTCAGTGGTTAGCACTGCTACCTCACAGTGCCAGGGACAAAGGTTTAATTCCACCCATGGGTGACTGGCTGTGTAGGGTTTGTACATTCTTCATGTGTCTGCATGGGTTTCCTCCAGGTTTCCTCCCATAGTCTAAAGATGTGCTGGTTAAGTGGATTGGCTATTCTAAATTATTCAGGGATGTGCAGGCTAGGTAGATTAGCTATGGGAAGTGCAAGGTTACAGGGATAGGGTAAGGGGATGAGTTTGGGTGGGATACTCTTCAGAGGGCCTGTGTTTACTCGATGGGTGGAATGGCCTGCTTCCATATTGTAGGGATTCTATTATTCTTTCACCAACTAGCCAAACCTTCTATTTTGAAAGATCTCCTGAATTTCTGCCCATACTACCTTCGCAAAATTAACTTTCTGGAAAGCCTGAAGCAAAATAAGAGTTCTATCTGTGATTTGAATCTACTCCATCAATGCGTACTGTTCCGAGTCTGGAGATTCTTTGAAAATGGTAACACAAACTGCATAGAGAATGAATTTATTTCAAATAAATTGCAATATTTAAAAAGCATTTGGATGGGTATATGAATAGGAAGGGTTTGGAGGGATATGGGTCAGATGTTGGCATGTGGGACTAGATTGGGTTGGGATATCTGGTTGGCATGGACGGGTTGGACCAAAGGGTCTGTTTCCATGACTCTATGATACTTTTCTGTTCTTATGAACCTGAATTATATGTATGCTAATCTATCCTACTGAAAGAAAGCAGGTCACCACTACCACCTCAAGGGGATGAGCACTAAATACGAGCCTAGCCAGAGCCTCCCATGTCCTCTCAATTAATTTTTAAAAATGATTCTGTTGTGAGTAGTTTACTTTGAACTGCATATCTACATAATGTTCAAAATACAGATTGGCCTTGTCGCAAAAGGAAGATAACATTTGTATGGAAATTAGGGAGCCCAGATTTGGTTCACAATTCGAGATGTGCAGCCCTCAAAAATAAAACATGCTGCACTACACTTACTCAGAAGTGTTTCTGCAATAATCCAATAATGACACCGATTCAGAAATTTCAGAACAGCCGAATGTTAGATAAACTAATGCTCAATGGACTTGAGCACCTAAGTGGTCCTCTCTAAACCAAGTGGAATTCATTCAACTGTCCACATAACTGAATCAGACTAAATAGGTTTTGTTGCATATTGTCCTTGATATTATGTTGAGTCCTAACATGTTACTTTGGATTGTGATAGCATAAACATGTTGAAAAATATTGAAAATCTAGCGAAATAAGCGTTAATTAATAAGGCTTCAGACATTATATCGAGAGGCTGATCGGATGGGCTGGTCAGAGGCTAATGGAATTCAATCTGAATGAGTATGAGGTGATGCACTTGGGCTGGACAAACAAGACAAAGGAATACATGATGAGCGATGGGACCCTGAGAAGCACTGAGATTCAGAGCAACCTTGTTGTGCATGGACAATGGTTCCTCAGCCATTGAAACTAGGGTGAGTCCAGTTTTGAAGCCAAGCCTGTGTGCATGGTGTGATGTTGGTCAGGCAGATGTATTAGCACTGGAGTGTGCCTTGGTGTCCCTGAATCAGGGAGACAGGAAGAACCAACAGTATTTGTGCCACTAATTGCTGCCCATTGATCCTTTATTAAATAATGAGAGGCATGAATAGGATAAATAGACAAAGTATTTTCCCTGAGGTGGGGAAGTCCAGAACTAGAGGACATAGATTTAAGGTGAGAGGAGAAAGATTTAAAAGGGACCTAAGGGGCAAATTTTTCACGCAGAGAGTGGTGCAGGTATGGAATGAGCTGCCAGAGGAAGTGGTGGAGGATGGTAGAATTGCAACATTTAAAAAGCATCTGGATGGGTATATGAATAGGTTTGGAGGGATATGGGCCAAGTGCTGGCAAATGGGACTAGATTAATTTAGGATATCTCTTCGGCTCGGGTGAATTGCACTGAAGGGTCTATTTCTGTGCTGTACATCTCTGTAACTCTATGACTGAGGACCAAATCTCAGTTGGCTCTAGCGTTACATGTGGCTGAGAAAAGAAAAGTGGGCATTTTGGTGATGTCAGGTTGGGTGGCAGGCACTATGTGTTCTCAATAGAGGGTGAAATTACAAACTAACCTGACTGAGAATGTTGTTATATTTATGTTTTCCATGTAAAAGTCAGTTTACAACTTGTTAACTCTTGTCATATTTTTCAATGTACAATGAAGAGGTTGCAGCTAATACTTGAGTACCGTTCAATGCGCAAGTATTGGTTTATAGTGACAGTCCGACTTGATATTCTTATGATTTGTCAGCTTCAATCACTGTAACAAATGCAAATATTACTAGGATTTCTTCAAAAGCAATCGTGTAACTGAAATTGCACATTATGTTTTTATATAGATTTAAATAGCAGTAACTCTTTAAGTGAAAGTTTATTATATGATTAAAAATATAACTAATAATCCATTTGAGAGGAACACCATAGTCCTGCACCATTAACTGCAGATAGCCCTGAGAATAAATTACAGGCAATTGGCCAATGCCTTAATGAAGCGAACCTCAGCAGTATCTGTGCATTAGTCAGGGATTAGACCTGGTGACCTGTACATTTGATCATCTTCGTTTAGTCTATTCTTAAGACATATGGACCTAGACTCACTGGACCTATTGACATTTTCAATGTATTTGAACTGTTTGTTTCCCAGGGAGTAGTATGCTGATCAGATTATTTTGGTCAGTTAAAATCTATCAGTATAATCCTTAATAATTCTGGACTGTCTTAATTTGTAACTGTGCATTCTAAATAGACTTTGAGTCTTATAGCTTTTAATAGCTTAAATTTATAATGTTGAACAGATTATAATGTTGAACAGAATCAATCAGCCCTGATTGATTCCACAGCTATTTGGATTGAAGGGTTCTGCTGCATGGAGTTTTCTCATTACTCTAATCATAATCATTTTTTCTTTAATACTGTGATTGATTTAGGGAAATATTTGTTCAACGCTCTCCTAGTGCACTGCATAGTTTAACATTTTCAAAAACCTTTTTGTACTTGGAGACTCCAGTGATTGGTTTATCCTGTTGTTTTGCGTTTTCATGCTAAATTATGTGCTAAATTCTTTTGTTCATTGATTTTGAAGAGGGTCACTAAGCCACCTCAGTAAAGCACCAGAATGTAAGGTGCATAATTGCTTCTTTTATCTATCAATAATTTGTAAGTGGGAGAAAAAAAAACACTTGCCTGTGCAGTCAAAATTGAGTATGGTATGTGGTAATTTCAAATACACATTTAGTGCAATATTTTCAAATATAAAACAGAATTCTAGTTTATATGCCTCATAGATATACATGATATTTGATGTACGCAATTGTGAATGTTCTTTTAATTGCACACATCAACAAGCAGGTTAACTATGTCTTTTGGCTTATGTTGTTACCACCTGTCCCTCATTGAATGAACACATGCCCAGGTGCATTTCTGCTTCATTAGATTCTTAACTTTACAGATGGTTATTGTAACAGATTTGTTGGATCAATTTGGTTGTCTGGAGCTGATTTCTGGAGCTGGTTTTGTCAGGTCCACCTGGCACTACTGGTTTCAATTCTTGTGATAAATCAAAGGAATTGTACAGGTTGTCTCTATTCAGGAGCTTTTGTCAATTAATACATGGAGCATAGTCAATTAAGTGAAAATTTTCAACGCCTCCTCTTGCCACCACTATTACTTTGAACACAGCGCAATTACCTGAAAGTAGGCAGGTATTTGTTTAAACAAGGTGATAGTTCACAAGGGCTTTCTTTCTGCGTGAGGTATTTAATTTCAGTTTTCTAGCCACTGATTTACGTTAGCCTCAGAAAAGACTCTGTTTGACAGACAGGAGACCTGTAATCTTCAGAAACTGCCCTTTAATGATGGTGGCGCCTGTCTGTAGCTCAGAAGTTCCCTTCTTAATTGGACGTTTGTGAGAAACTGGCAATTGAAATTTTCCACCTGAGTTGTCCATGAATAATTTATGTGATCCATTGACACACATAAGAAATAAAATGCTTAATCTGGATTATTAACTTCATTCATGGATTCTGAATGTATTCGAACTTCCTGTTCAGGCTAAAATTTCAGGACTTTTATCTGCTGAGTTCAGTTTTGTTATTTTTATTAGTTACTTAGATTTAGCAACATCCAGAGGATGAAGTGCGTTCCTTTCCTAAAGGTGACAAATAACTGACTCAATGTTTTTGAATCTAATGTTGTTCTAAACATGCTTTTGACACAGTTAAAGTAAAAACACCAGCAATTGAAAGTTAAATCAAAGAATTTGAAAATATATTTTGCATACCTTTGTGAGAATTAACAACTCAAGAAAATCAGACAGTAAAAGCAGCCATGTTAAAAGTCTATTGATTTTGCATTGTTACATTTAATGCAATATTTTGAAAATTCTAAGCTTGCTGAGTGCTTCATTGACACTTGGAAAATTTGATTGTTTGCATCATTTGTAAAATAAAAACAAGCTGCAGGATATCTTTTGAGATGGCTGATATTTTCACCGAAAAAGGATTTCATTCAGTGTTTCTTAACATCACAAGTACAATGTTATTATTGTACTCTGCAGCTTAAAATGTCACATTTCCTGTGGCTATAATGTGGAAAAATTATTTCATGAACAGTATGACAGGTTAACTGGAGATACAAGTATCAAGACCTCATAGTCCCAGCTATATTATCAATCTGAATTTAAACCATCGAAAGTAAATATGTCTGACAGGGTGCCTGGGATAGACATTAAATTGCCTCATGGTTTTTTAAAAATATAGTAATTACAATCATTGGTAGGTAATTTTTAGCTCCACTCCTAATCAATCTTCATTTTTTTTCAATAGACATGCTTAGATTTCAGTCTCTTGTAAATTGTGCTGGTACATCTACACATCTGTCCAATGCACTAACGCAGGTGGTAGGGGTCACAAGGGAGGGAAAATTGGAGTCTGTCATCATCGCCACTCAGATATTAGACAATGCCAAAAAAAATCAGCTGAGGCCAGAAAAAGGCTAAGACTCTGGAATTGTTTTGCAACTTCACCAATTCCCTACCGAGGTGGCATGGTGGCTCAGTGGTTAGCACTGCTGCCTCACAGGCTTGTTTCCACTTTTAGGCGATTGTCTATGTGGAGTTTGCACATTCTCGGCGTGTCGTGAGGATTTCCTCCAGGTGCCTTGGTTTCCAACCACACTCCAAAGACGCACAGATTAGGTGAATTGGCCACAGGATACACTGCTAGTAGAAAGTGAGGACTGTAGATGCTGCAGAGTCAAGAGTCGAAAAGTGTGGTGCTGGAAAAGTGCAGCAGGTCAGGTAGCATCCGAGGAGCAGGAGAGTTGACATTTCAGGCGTAAGTTCTTCATCAGGAATCATGCAAGGTTACAGGGATAGGCTCATGGGGGTGAAGGGGGGTTGTTGGGTCCAGGTGGGATGTTCTTCGGAGGGTTAGATTGGACTTGATGGGCCAAATGGCCTGCATCCACACTGTAGGGTTTTTTAAGATTATATGACACTAGCTGTTCGTGTCATTTGTCTAAAGCCTTGGTCATTTTGCTGTCAGAGTTACAATGGACAACCAGTGGAGCTGCATGAAACTTCATCTATTTTTGATTGTATTGCTGACTGTATGTCTAACTATACTTGTGATGCATTCCTCTATCAGCATTAGCACATATGAAGTCACCTAGGTTGTGACAATTATTACAAGTGGTTTTAACAAAACTCTATGCATCCATTGAAGATTTTCTCTTCAAACCTTAAAGCATCCTTCTCAAAATATTCTATTAAAAGCCTTACCTGGGTTAAAAACAATTAGTTTGCAATGGATATTGTGCTTGAGTCATCATATGTAGCAGAATGGCAATGGTTACAGACTATGTTGATACTGTTAAAAGTTGCAGATTGCAAATATCAAATGAAAGTAAAACCTTCTCCTCATTTAAGGAATGATGCAATATATTTCTGGAAGAACCTCCCATAGATCCATCATACTTCACTGGAAATCTGGGAAAAGCAACATAATTACTGTTTATGCCTTTATTTTCCCCCAGAGTTCCATCTACACAATCTACCAAAGTAGCAGCAAGCAAGTAGAAATTGTGCACAGAAATTTGCCTTTCATATTTCCTATTTCTTACACAATTCCCTTCATTTCTAGTCTTATTGAAGAGTTACCAAATGTCTTTTTAGACTCTTACTTCAGACTTAATTTATGATGTTTCGGGCATAAGCCCTTCATCAGGAATCATGTAAGGTTACAGGGATGGGCTCAGGACAGTGGAGGGGGGAGACGTGGATCCGGGTGGGATGCTCTTTGAAGGTTACATTGAACTCGATTGGCCCAAATGATCGTAGTTTAGACTTTGGAATTCGCTTGAAATGAAAACTCAAGGATACATAATCGACATCCGTTTTACATGATTACCTAAAGTCAAAATTATGTTTCGACATTGGGAGTGCTATCTATCTACTATGATGACATTTTCCCATTGGCAGGAAACTCAGTATTTTCACCACCCAAGGTTGGAGGTTGCTGGAGATCAGTCATGTTGGCTGCAGGACATCTCTGCAGCAGTTCCTCAGGGTAGTGTCTGAGTCCCAACCATCTTCAGCTGCTTCATCAAAGACCTTTCCTCCATCATAAGGTCAGGAGATCACTCACTGATTGGACAATGTTCAGCACCATTTGCAGCAACATAGATCGCGAAGCAGTCCATGTTAGTATGCAGCAAGACCTGGAGAACACATACTTCAGGTTGCTAAGTGACAATTAACATTGACTCCATGTGTGCCAAGCAATGATCATCTCCAGTAAATACAAAGGAATCCAACCTTTGCCTCATGATATTCAATAGCATTATCATCACTGAATCCCACATCATCAACTCCTCCTGGCTTCTCAAATCCTGCCCACGGTCTACATGTCACAAATACTTATAGCCCAGGGAGCTTTTACCTGCATTAGTAGTGCTACCACTGCTTGGGGATATTTCCAGGTAAACCATGGGATTTCCCAGTGGGTTCAAAGAGATGTGTCCTCCTTGATGGACATTCTTCAGCACACCAAGGTGCCACACCAGCAACACCCCCTTGTTTTCTCTCTCAATTTTATGATGCTCACCTGATAAGTACGCACCACACAACCACAGTGCTGTCTTGAACTCACCAGCAGCAGAAGTGCCTGAAATTTCTGAGTCCTTTGCCACTGCCAAGTTTTAAACTCTATTGGGCCAAATGCTGCCAGTCGCAAACAGCCTTTCCCAGTTGGGAAGGATTGCCTCCGAGATGGCCACAAAAGGAAAATTGGCATTAAATCACTTTGCTAACAGGGACCTGGGGGTACTGGCGGACAGCACAGGCTACACCCTCTTTCCTCAGGAATACCAGAGGAGACCACTGTGTGCCAGCCAGGTCTGAAGTTGCTATATGAATCAGTGTGATATCCATGTTCTGCATAAGTGCCAAACGATGCAGTAAGGTCTGTGATCTTCTGCACTCCACAAAGGTAGCTACCGCCATCTTCTATCTCCCGCATCATACTCAATCTAACTCTGCCACTTGACTCACCTCCAACCAAGTCTCATACTACTCTCCCTATTGCAAGCAATATGTTCTCTCACCCAGCCCAACCTCTAGACTACACATCCTCTGTGCTCCTATTCACTCTGCCCATCTCCCCACCCTTCCTCTGCATGCACTAATTCTCAGCAACTTTCTTCCCACTTAATCCATACCTTTGTCTCATTGCAGGAAATAAACAGTCCAGAGTAGAGAGCACAGAGGACCGAGATGACTGGTGGTGGTGATGGTGGGTGGTGGTAGCCTCATAATTGTCCCCTTTTGAGAAGAGAACGATCCTCTCAGTGGGAGAGGACAGTATCCACTCATGGTGTTCTGAGACTTCAACTTTGAGTCTACTCAGAAATCTTGGTGTTCTGTGCTGTGGCTGCTCACCCATTTACCACCACTGTAAATGTAATCAAAATATGCCCAAGCTTCCAATTCACAGCTCTTTCCCTGTCTTGTCTTCTGAGACCTAAATGGCATGTGCACAGCCTCCGCCCTGAAAAGACTACCCTCCCTGAAAATCAGCTCCTTCCCATCCAACTCTGAAGAAGAAAACACAGATATCTCAGAGGAAGTATTGGGTAGGCTGTCTTCTGCACCCTCAGCCAGTACTGAAACTAACATTGGATAATTTAGAACTGGGAGCACATTCTGGTGGGCACATCCCTGCCATGTCTCCACAGCTAACTAAGGAAGCAACACCCCAGATCACTGTTACTAAGAGGACTGCCAGAGACTAGGCACCGACTCAGCCAACAGCAGGAGACTACCCCATGGTGTTGGCCATTAATTACTTCATTAAATGAGCGAGTACACACCAGAAGAGCAGGCAGGCTTGACGGAGGCTCTTGGGAAGGGTTAAAAGAAACTACCAACTCCATCTGTGCCATACTGCCTCCAGCAGGTGTGTGTCTGTCTGTCTCCATGGACAGGTCGGTGCCTCAGTGTCTGTCAGAGATGTATGCAGATCTGCACTCCATGACTTTAACCACTTGGTTCTGAGCACCAATGACTAGAAGAGACATGGACAGAAGGACTTTGACTTCATTTCTATTTTCCCCTCCTCCTCACAAGGGGACACAGTGGTGCAGTCGGGCATAGCCAGAGGAGGAGACATGTTCAGAGCACCTCTCAGGACTTCCAGGAATGCCCAGCACCTCCACCCAGCCTGCAAACTTCAATGTTGTGTGATATTCAAGCTGAGGAGAGTGACCCTGCATCGGGCCAGGCATACCTCAGTACCTCTGGGGCCCTCTAATCATAAATGCCTTGAAGATCTTCCTCCAAAGCATCCACTGATCAACAGCTCCACTCAAGGACAACACCCCAACCCCCCCAAAAGACTGTACGATTGCAACCACATTTAGCTGGAGGAAAAGGGAAGAAAACCTTATGAGAGCACACAGGTGGAATGGCTGACACTTTATTGTACATAGACCCATATTTGTCAATATGTTTTCACTTTATGATATTACCTGTCAGGTCAAATGTCATTTTAGCTGCAGCTACAAGAATGAAGCTGGAGAGGCTACCTTTCCTTATCTCCACACAATAGGGCAGTTGTTCTTTTCCTAACGCACATACTAACATAAGTAAGTGTGGTCTTTAAATGTGGTCACGGCAGAAAATAAACAAAAACTTTCTTTGCATTTGGGAATGAACAGGGGCTGCTTGCATTTCCAACATCAATGCATTCACCATCAATGAATGATGGCTTCACCAGTCTCAGTTCCATTGGAAGCAGATATCAATTAACTCCTGACTGGCTTCTTGTACTCCATTCTGTCATGGTGAAAGTGATTTTCCTTCTGATCAATGCCCTCTTCTTCCTTCTCTGCAGTATGCTGCCACTCTCTCAGCTGCACATCATCCAGCAGAGGAGCACGTTATAGATTGGCCCATTGATAAGTTGAGCCTGCAATCTAGGTGCCTGTGCCCACCCCCACCCCCCCCCCCCACACACACACACACACACTCCTAATCCTTCATGTTCCTTTCTTCCTTGCACTTCCTGTCAGCTTATACAGTCTGCTTGTGAAGCATGCATTACAACATTTCTCACTGTATCTCAGTACATGTGGCAACAATACATCAAACTCAAACATTTTCATTTAATTGTTCATCTCCCCACTGTACCCATTGAATTTTGGATCTACAGCTTAGTTATACTAAACATAGTTGTGCGCAGTCTTTCCCTCCTCCTGTTCCCCTTCCCATTGAAATGAGGGTGGTTTCGACATTTTTAATTCATTTATTGGATGAGGTAGTTGCTGGCTGACCCTGTATTTATTGCCCATTAAGAGTCAACCACATTGCTGCAGTCACATGTAGGCCAGACCAGGTAAGGATCACCTGAAGAACATTAGTGAACCCGATGGATTTTTCACACAGCCAACAATGGCTTCAAGGTCATCAATGGACTCTTTTTTTTTTTCCAGATTTTTATTGAATTCGAATTCTACCATGTGTAGTGGTGGGATTCAAACCCAGGTCCGCAGAATGTTTACTGGATGTCTGTATTAACAATCCAGCAATAATACCACTAGGCCATCATGCCACCCCTCCCTCGTTGATGCCCCCCCCCCTCCCACACTTGGTATCATTATTTGTTGAGTGTCCCTTCTGACAACTATTGCTCTGTCTGCCTCCCAGCATGCTACCTTCAATCCGCACAATTGACATTCTGATTTCCTACCACAGCAGTGGCCCCTGATAACATCTTAACTTTCAGTGAACAGAACCCTCAGCCCTGACGGTGAGCCTTCCTGTGACTGATTTGGAAGGGCCATTCTGACTGACTAGTGACCAGAGCCATGACTGGTCTTCGACTGACGTACCACTACTCCCTGGACTGGGTACATTGTACCCACAGGACTATCACCCACTGCTCGAATGGTAATTGTATGGAACCCTTGACCTTGGATGCCCAAAGTAGCTGATTGACTGTGTCCAACCCAATGGACTAAAATTGGATGATGGCCTGACTGATTGTTGTGGGACTGTTCCCTGACCCACTTGATTAACTGAGGTTTTTGAATTTCAGACATGGCCATTTGGTTAAAGCACGCAGGCTGTGTGTTTCCCACATAAGCTAGTGTTGCATAAAGACTTTGATGTAGCAGGGTGCATTGCAGTAACATGTCTGTCCACTTGACTCATCATTGCTGACAAACATGGCAGGCTGCCCAGCTTTCTTTCTGTACTAACCAGTAAGGCGAGGCAGAAAGACTGCAAGCCTGTAAGTTGGTAAGTTGTAAATGAGTCAGCCATCCACACTAAAGCAAAGTAAGGCAGCGATGCAGTGAGCATCAAAATAGATGCAAAAAGAGCAAGTTAAGAGCCCTGAGATACGCCCGGTTCTCAGTGGCCTGGCAACACAGTGTGTGGTCAGTCAGCTCCAAACTGCATTATTAAAGTGTTGAGTGATGATATGATGAGACCGCCCCCTTTGCTGATACTATCCTCCAGGGTCAAAGGTATTTGATGGGCACTACCCATGGAATGTGCTCTGAGATGTTGGAGAATGCTGAAAAAGGTGGAGGTGCGGAAACCCTTGAGAATAAGAAGCTTGTGAGCTGCAACCATTTGGTAACCCATCTGACTTTCATATTGAGAACTGATCCTCTCTCTCGTCTCCCTCCTCTGTCTGGGAAAGTAACACCCTACAGGTAAGTGAGGCAGGAGTACGTGGTCATGAGATGTTAATGCATGCAAATGTGCCGTTTGCTACTCAACTAGTAAGATGCTGTAAAACTCAATGCCCAAAATCAGAATATTTTTCTCACTGTCGCAAATCATACTTTTTCTGCTCTTGCCATATTTTCCAAACTAGCTCATCGTTGACCCCGTTGTTCCGAAGCTGGAACGATTCCACACTTTAGAACTGCAGGCTACTCAGTCTCAAATCGGTGATGAGAAAATTGCCTGAGACCGTTGTTGAGGACAAATATAGTTTGCACTTGGAGAAGCATGTTTTTGTAAAGGACAGCCAGCAGTGATTTATTAAAGGCAAATCAATTTTTGATTCACCCGATTGAGTTCTTTAATGGATTAACAGAGGGTTGATGAAGATAATGTGGATATTGACCATGGGCGCTTTCAAAAGACATTTGATAAAGGAAAACTGTTCACAAAATAAAAACACATGGCATGAAAAGAGATAATAGAAACACGGTTAATCAATAGCAGGCAGGGAGTAATAGTGCGCACCCACTTTTCTGAAGAAAGTGGTATCCTCCTTGATTCGATCTTTAAAATATTTTTCTTTGTTACACAAAAATGACCTCAACTTAGGTTTGGGAAGCATGATTTTAAATTTTACAGGTGATTCCAGTATGACATAATAGTTTGTAATAATCAGGGTAGTAGCAGACGTCAGAATGATGTTGACAGAATAGTAAAATGTGCACATAAGTGTCATTTGCACTCTGGTAAGTTTGACTTGATGATCTTCTGATAGTAGTTTAATCTGAATGGTATTATTCTGAGGAGGGTGCGAGAATCAAAGGATCTGTATAATCACAAACCTTCAAAGATGGTAAATCATGTTGAGAAAACAATAAAGTGTATCCCATAGGTTTTCCAATCGTTAAAAGACAAGAAAGTGTATGGGAAATTAATTAGTGGCTAATGGTATTGAATGCAATGGCATGGAAGTCATGCTACTCAAGGCAGTTTTCCGAGACCTGGAGAGGGAATAGGATGATATCGGTAATGAAGGACTTCAATTGAGAGATTGGGGAAGTGGAGATCATCCTCCTGAGAGCAGAGGCAATTAATGTGAATGAAACTGTGAGGGTGTTCTTGTGTAGCAAACACATACTGTATCCTCCAGCAAGTGAGTCACCAAATTGAGCTAATAGATTTAAAATATGATCAACAATGGAAAAGAGAAGAATTTATTTTACAGACAGCATTGTTGTGATTTTGAATGTACTAGCTGAAAGCAGGGTAAAACTAGATGACAAAAGAACTTTAAAAGACAATTAGCTGCTATTTGCAGAGAACTAATTTGCAGTGTTATAGGGTGAAAGTTTTGGAATGGGATTAAATTAAACAGTTCTTTCAGTGTCAACATGATGCCTCAGGTTAAATGCATCCACAGCCCCCCCTCCTCGCCCATCCCTCCCCTTTGCAGTTAGATTCTCTGATTCTATGAGGAAAATGCTGTCAAAGGGAATCTGTGATAGGTACCATGGCAACATTGTCAGCTCAACATTTTGAATGAATTACAATGTCAAAAATAGAAATGCTTTTTCCACCTCTCATACTTTACACAAACTGAACATTTTCTGCCTACTTTAGCCATTTCCAATGTTGTAGTTACACAGATGGAAGGTGAAAACTACAACTTCCTTGCTCTGGACACCATACAACATTTTTGACAAATAACTTGTGCTGCCAAACCCACATGAAACTCTCAACTCCCAAGTGTAGACAGGAAGCAAATAATCACTTTGCCTAAAATTAGTTGTTTACTTTTCAGAATTATGTAAGTCAATCTGTCAAAATTGTTACCTTGCATGCCTGAGAATGGAAATGATGGAAAGAAAATTGAATAAAGAAATGTTTTTTGTCCATTTGGTTAGCCATTTTGCTGCTGATTCCTAGATCATGCATGACATAAAGAATGTTGGATTTAATCTGCCATTTCTCTACTTATGTGTTGCCTGAAATAACTCAAGAGGCCAGTACCCCACCACTAAATGACACTTTATTTACAGATAGAAACACCTTGACACTAATCAAGCTTCCTCAGAGCTAGCTCTCAGAATGAACAGAACATCTGACTCTCCTGCTTATATCTATCAGCCAGCGCTCCCTGATTGGATCAAACTATTCCCATTCTTTGAGGTCCACCTGAGTAGCCTCTTTACAAACATTGTCCAATTATGCTTTCTGAATTTTTTTACTTGACCATTTGAAGCAGTTACTATTTTGTTGTCCAATAAATATTTGAATAATTTGATCCACTATTGTTTTCATTTGGTTTCCAGGTTCACTCAGCTTCATATTTTTTGACTTTCCCTTTGATGATATCAAATAATTGACTGTTCTGGAAAGTTTTTGAAAATGAATGAGTTTCCAATTGTGAAATAATATGGTTCAGTTTGGGAAATTAGTTGACTTTCTCAATCTCCGGAAACTGCAGTACTGATTTGCATGACTAAATTAAAATGTACAAAAAGCAGCATTAATGTGAATAATGTAATTGATGATAATTACGTAATACAATGAACAACTCCTTTGTCTTTTCTACTGGCCTCTACACTTCAACCCTCTTCTGCCTCTGTCAAAAGTATAGATATCACCATTTTCCAACCTCTTTCAGATCTGGAGATGAGTCACACTGGACTCAAAACAGTAACTATGTTTCTTTCTCTACAGATGCTGCCTGACGTATTGAATTTCTCCACCACTTTGTGTTTAATTTACATTTCCAGCATGTACAGTACTTTGCTTATAGTACTTAAGGTTTGAGTAATTGATTGAAACTCATTAAGGTTGGCAGGACAAGTGAAATGTCAATACTGCAGCACTTTAGATCTTTGTGATCTAGGGCAAACATGTCTGCAATAAGGGTTCGAAGATCGAGATCTTTAGCTCAGAGTTTAGGATAGAGAATTTTGATTTGCTAAGTGCAAGGCAACTGAAAGGTTGTGACCGCAAAAGAGGCAGGTACGGAGGCCCAGAGGGCAGGATTGTCAACTTCTGAAATCGTGCAATAGGTTTGAGGTTGTTTGGATAAGAGATTTTGGCTGCAAAGTGGATAAACAAAATGACCGTAATACAAGAAGTCATTAAATCCAGTGGGGTGCAAAAGGGACCATAAGGAGCAGGAAATTCGGAAGGATTGACAATGCTCTCTGCAGCAAAGAGAGAATCCAGATGGTTGTGTTGACTGTCCAGAAACAGAGTCCCTGATATTTGCTCAGAACTGCAGAGGGACCTGCAGTGGAAGGGAGATGATCCAGTTGTCATGATACACATGGGTTCCAACAAGATAGATCGGCATTGCTGGGGAATTTACATTGAGTGAGTGCACTCAATGCGTTTGCTTTGCAAACTATCCCAGCCTGATGAAGTGGATTGTTACTGATGATGTGGCCATAGTGTGAAATAAGCTTGGGCAGTCTCAAATCAGTCATCAGTGGCCTTTGACCTTTAAAGGTAAACTGACCAGAGTTGAATGCTGATGGTGGGGCATTGACAATTGTTGTCAATGGTGTCATACGTCTCCCAACTTTGGGGTGCACTAGACCTCGGCACGTTTGATTATGACTGTTCAGAATGGGAAAAGTTAATCTTATCTGTTCGTTGACTATATCATACTATACTTGCTATGTTTACTATACCCTTTTTATAAATAAAATAAAATTCTGGAGTAAAAACAACCAGGAAAGAGATTCTGCTCATAAGGAGCGAGGCACTAATTTAAAAAGCAGAACTTTGGAGGTTATAATCATGGAATTATTTTCTGAGCATTCTGAAAATTAACACATTGTACTTAAAGTTAAAGAGATGAATACATAGCTTCAAGGTCGTTGTGGGCAAAGTGGGTTCCAGTTTGTTCGGCATTGGTGCAGATACTGGGGAAAGTGGGGACTTTAGCGTTGAGACATGACTGTGCTGGAACCAGTACTTTTGTAAACCAAATAGCTAGAGAATTAGAGGTGGGTTTAACCTAAATCATAGTGTTGTGGAGGGGGTTTTGGTACAGTTGTGGCAAGAGATCAAAAATGGAAAGACGTTTAATATCAAACAGTAGAGGCGATATGAGGTGGGAAATGAAGGTCAGAGAATGGCAGGGAATAACAGAGAGGAGAAGAAAACAAAGAATGCACCAACAACCAAGCCAAGCTGTGATCAAGATGCCAAAAGACAAAACTATAGGCTCTATGTTTGAATATTGTAGCATTCAGGTCAAGTATACAAATTGATGTTGCACATTGAAGTAAATAACTATGATCTTATAGCCATTGCAGGAATTTGATTGATTTACTATTGTCACATGTACCAAGATACAGTGAAAATATTGTTTTGTGCAGTATCCAGACAAATTATACCTTAAGTATGTCAGGGTAATAGAACAGAATGCTGAATATAGTATAATAGGTACAGAGAAGGTGCAGAGAGAAGATTAACTCTGATATATAAGGGTTCATAAGTTTGCTAAAAGCTGTTCTTGAATAAGTTGGTACATGTTTTCATATATTTGTGTCTTCTGCACAATGGAAGAGGGTGAAAGAGTGTGGAACCGGGGTGGGACGGGTCTTGGATTATGTTGGCTGCTTTCGCAAGGCAACAAGAAGTACAGATGGAGTCAATGGACAGACGGCTGGTTTTCATGATGGACTTGGCTGCGTTCGAATTCCTTGAAGTTTTGGGCAAAGCAGTTGCCGTACAAAGCTGTGAAGTAATTGGACAGGATGCTTTCTGTGGTGCATTTATAAAAATTGGTAAGAGTGTTTATGGACATGCCGAACTTCCTCAGACTTCTGAGGAAGTAGAGCTGTTGCAGTGCTTTCTTAACGATAGTGTCGAAGTGGATGAACGAGGACAGATTGTTGGTGATTTTTACTCCTAGGAACTTGAAGCTCTTGATCACCTCCACCTCAGTACTATTCGGAGAGGCAGGGGCATGTCCTCCACTCCGCTTGCTGAAGTCAATGGCCAGCTCCTTTGTTTTGATTACTTTGAGGCAGAGAGAATGTTGTCTTCACAATAATCTGTGTCAGATTTGGTGCAGGCAGATTAGGTCCTGAATATTGAAAGGTATAAGATATTCAAGAAAAGGTCAAGGATAGAAACTTATATAACAGTCAGTGATAACATTGGTACATTGGAAAAACAGTTTCGGTGGAGATGCAAAGTAGTGGGGGGAAAACATTACTAGTAGGAGTGATCTACAGGCCCTCTACTAGAAAGCACAATGTGGATAAAAAGAAATTGTAAAGAATGGTACTGATCATAGGTGACTTTATTCTACATATAAACTGGTAAAATCAACTTGACAGTTGTAGCCTAGTTCATAGAATTCTTTCAAAATACTTTCTTAGAACAGCACATTTTGAAACTGACCAGAGATCATGTTGTATAGTATTAAGACTAGATATTGTGTTATGGGGCATAATTAATTAATTAATAACTCAGAATTCACGCAACCCGAAATAGCAGTGATCGTATCATTGAATTGTACATCCAGTTTGGTCTGCTATTACGCACAGCCATTATTAGCCACAAACAGACCCTGATTTCTCTCCACAGGTGTTGCCAGACCTGCTGAGCTTCTGTTTTTGTTTCTCGTTTACAGCAACCGCAGTTCCTTCGATTTCTATTCAGTTTGGCATTTGGGTCCAAAATAAATAAACCTCAATAAAACCAAAGGAACTGCAGATGCTGTAAATCAGAAACAAAAACAGAAACGCCTGGAGAAGCTCATCAGGTCTGGCAGCACCTGTGGTGAGAAATCAGAGTTAAGGTTTCAGGTCCTCCCTCAGCTGAGTTATCTGAAATGAACTGGCATACTAGGCTGGATCAAGAGAGAGAGACAATGGCAAACATTGAGAAGACATTTCAGAATACTCAAGCAGAATCTTCTTAGGACCAGAGCAATCTGACCTTTGGTGAGATTTGAGGCAGGGTGGGGCCAGAAGTCTGTGAGGCTGATCTTTGTGTAGAGAGCAATGTAATGCATCTTTTATGCATCTGCTGAGCAGCAGATTGTTTTTCACAGCACAGCAGCCAGTTGCTCATTAAAAAAGGATTATAGCTTGAAAAACACCTTATTACTAGATGGAAAGCTGGAATGAGGAGGTTGTCTTATGAAGAAAGGTTGGAATTTAGAATACTGAGGAGTGACTTGTATGAAATGTTTAAGATCCTTAGTAATCTTGACAACATGCATGTGAAATGGTGTTTCCTCCTGTGGGTGAGTCCAGAACTAGGGGGCACTGTTTGAAGGTTATGGGGATTTCTTAGGACCAAGTTGAAGAGAAATTATTTCTCTTAGAAGGTAGTGCTTTGGAACTATCTGCCTCAGAAGACTAAAGAAGCAGTAACTTTGAACTTTTTCAAGGTAGTGATAGATTGATTCCTGTAAGGCAAATGAATTAGTACTTAACATAAATAAATGGGAATGTGGAATTCAAATCTCAAACAGATCAGTCACGATCTTATTGAATCGTGAACAGGTTCGAGGGGGCTGAATGGCCTACTTCAGCCCCTAACTTAATAAAAAACAAAAGAACTGCTGTAAATCAGAGACAAAAGTAGAAATTGCTGGAAAAGCTCAACAGGTCTGGCAGCATCTGTGGAGAGAAATCAGTTAACGTTATGGGTCGAGTGACCCTTCCTCAGAAGTTCTGAGAAATTGAACTGCTGATCTTTTCAAACAATTTCTATTTTTGCTTCAGCTCCTACCTTGTTTACTCATCTGAATGAGTGTGCAATTGTTTTCTGTTTTGATGATGGAATGACTCTGAGACCCTTGCTGGCTGGTTTTACCAATGAAACGTAGCTACTTTGTTGAGTGAGGGTGTGCTAGTAGAGCCTTGGATCTGTTGACTGGCATTAGCCACCACTTTCAAGAAAGAAGATAGATTGACAGGAGGTTAACTCCAGTAATAAACACATTTATTACAACTCTGATGGATGTCTATCATATTAGAGGAGTAACTGGGTTCTGGAAGTTTATCCTTGGAGTTTTTTTTGCTCTATGAAGAGGTTTATGAAGCATGATCATGCTTCATAAATTCAATTGACCGCTGCATTTGTAGGCCTTATTATCTTTTTTAGGTGTCCCTTTTTCAATTCAATTGCTTTCCATTTCACATACATTGGTTTAAAATTGCTCCAGCTTACAAGATTCTGGATGCAATTGCCAAACTCTTTCCTCCAAAGAAAATGAAAAAAAGATATTCTGGGGATGGCAAAAATTGTGTTTCTAGGACAAAAGCAAATAATTGTTCTTTGGATAATATTGAATAATTGTATTTAAATATATTCTCCCTTGAGATCTTGCAGTAAGACATTTTTTCCATTAGTTTCATGTTAGGGATGATCAGAACATGTCACATCATCATCTTAATCCATGCAAGTTTGTTTTGCGAGGAACAGGAGAGATAGCAAAACAATCTGTGAGAAATCACTGGTCCTTAGCTGTGAACACAAACTTTTATTCTGTTTTCATTTCATTTTAGCAAAAACTAGGAGTTCAGACTTTGAATCAGACATGTCACAAGACTATTCTTTACCTTAAGTTGTGGCACCTATATAAACACTTGACAAACTGTAATACACTGGATATAATTTTGCAATATTGACATAATTATAACCTGGAGAATACCAAATAGCTGAGATCATATTGCATGGCTCAGACATAGTTTGTTCACAATTCTCAACCATGATTATCTATAATGCTGCTTATTTGTAAGTGATACAGAAGCAGGAGACAATATCAGCAATTTTCATACTTGGCTGGAGCACTGTTTGATAAAACACTGATTGAAATCTCACTGTCCTGTGTAAGACGTAATGTTAAATCAAGGTTTCTTAAAAACAAAAGTGGCTTTCATATTGATTGCTCTGTATTTAATTGCCAAACTCTGTCCTCTGTCAGAGACTTACCAATGCAATTTTGCTAAAGTATAATCATATTGTTGATAAATGCTTGTCCAAGTTCCTGTCAAATTTATTGTATCAATAGGAACAGCATGGTTATTATCCAGGAATTGCTATATGCATATTGGAAATGTGTAATGATGCTGATAAAGCAATCAGTTCAGTGATATCTGAGACAACACGAGAATACATTAGGACATTGAACATATTATGAATAGTTGAAAGAAGAATTTGCAAGAATTAAAGTATTTCATTGCTAATGCCAGTAGTTTGGATTTGGTTGTCCATGAGACTGAACAGCCATCCATGCAGTTATTCAACAAAACTCAATTTAGAACCATTCTCCAAATGTTTAATAAATCTGTAGCTCACCCTTCATCTCTGGGTCACCTTGATCTCTGAGTATTGATCTCACCTTGTTTTTAATCATTGAAGGAAAATAGGCTTTCAGATTTATTTGGAACACCATTGTTTAAAAACATTTTTGTCTAATAGGTTATATTAACGTTCCTTCCTTTGCCCTCATCACAAAGATGCCAGTGTTTAAACTAAAAATTTCTAGATTGATTTAGTGTCAGACTTCCTCACTGAATTTATTTAGTGGTGTCTTCAGGACTGCCCAGTACACTAAATGTACAATATCCCTAAATGCGCACAGATTCTCTTACAAATTTCCCTGGAAGATTGGCAAATTTCACAATCAGCAGGTCTGAGGACATCTGTGGAGAGAAGTAGAGTTAACATTTTGAGTCTGGTATGACACTCCTTCAAAACAGACTTTACAGATGCATACCTGACTTTAAACTGAAGTATTTAATTTCACGTATACTTCAATTGAGGCCTGGGTGGCAAAGGTACTACAATAAAAATAATACTATAGGGCAATCTTATCAACAAAAACATAACAGCAAATGCTTACCCAGCAAATTTGCAGGCCTAGCCTCACTCCCAGAAAAGCAGTTCCAAATGTGTTGAAAATCAATTTGTGCCTGAAATACTCTGTCCTGGAAAAAGGATCACCATGTTCACCTTATCTTAGCAACAGACATTTCCTTAATATTCCACTTGTTGACCTGAATGTAACTGTTAATACTTTTTAAAGGGATGCATGTACTTCAGCATCAAGTGAACAATTTAACATTGACATGCCTATTTTCAGAAGGTTCCTTTTTTGGAGAATTGTTTTTGATCCTGATGTTGACAAAATCCATTTATTGACTCATCAATTCTTTTGATCACACAAACATTAAAGGAACTGAACTCTTCAAATGGCCAAAAATATTCAATAACTGAGTAGTGCCCAGCTTTTCAACAGCATTTCATAGCCATGTAAGTGAACAATAGTCAGTTTTATCGGTGTTTCTGTTTCTCAGAACTTCCGGACTGCATAATTTCCATCTCCTTCACTTCTTTCCCTTTTCCATTCATTTTGCTTTTCACTTCTGCTCTTTTATCATTTCTCTCTCCCTGTGTCTCTCTCCCCTTTCAGTCAGTGTTTCCCTGTCTTTATTTGATGTCGCTTGCTACTTTGTTTTCCCTCTTCACTTCCAACTTTCTCTCCACGCCACCAATTGCAATCTCCTAATTCATCTTTTCTTTCAGTTTGTCTGCATTACCAGGCATTTCAGCAAGTTATTTTTGGAATGTTGGCATTGCTGGCAGGCTTGGCATTTAGTGACCATCTCTTGTTGTCTTGAAAGCAATAGTAAGTCACCTTGAACTGCTGAAGTCTGTGGATGAAGAGGCTGTGTTAAAATTATGGGGTAAGGTCAGAAGTCACACAACACTAGATTATAGTCCAGCAGGTTTATTTGAAATCACAAGCTTCCGGAGTGCTGCTGCTTCACCATCACAATTATGTAATGTAAAAGATTATTTTTTGTGATAAGTCTTTTAAGATAAAATGAATAGTGCCATGTGACCTTTTTTGAGGTCTATCTGACAGAAAGCCTGCATTATTTGTTTGTTAGAGAATAATGGAGCCCAAATTGTTTGACCATTGAAGAAGGTGAAAGGTGTTTCCACTTGCAGGTAATCACATCAGCCTGTGTGCTAATAATGGATAAGAGTTAGCCTGCCAAGTTCCATTAAAGTGTGGAGGATGTTATGTACTGACGTGCTAGACAGTTATTTTGTTTCCAATATATAAGACTAGTCAATATTTCTACCTGGATACAAGGTCTATGTGATGCATGAATCTGAGCTTTGAGACAGCAAATGTTCAAGATATTCCTGAAAACTCTCAGATAAAGTTAGTTTACCAACATCCATAAACAGCAAAAGGCAGGAAGAAGCTATGGTTCAACATACAGAATGAGAGTGGGAGCTCAAGTTTAGTGTGGAAATACAAGATTTCAGTAGTCTGAAGCAAGACTTGAAGGTTTAGCTAACTTGCACTCATGGAAGAATGTCAGAGAAAAGAAGAATCTCACTACGAGAGACAATTTTCCTTTAAATAGACGCATAATTTCCCTGGAACCAACCCAAGGTGATACTTCACTCATGGAGACTGAAGTTACAAATTCCAATGCTGAGGAAGGAAAAGAACTCAAGCAAGCTCCTAGGAGCTAAGAATAATTTTGGGATGTTCAAGGACAATTGTGAGCCCATCTAAAGGACAACTCTAAGTCACTCCTTTGAAGTGCACTTTTAGTTGTACCAAAACTGCAATGATTTGGAGATGCCAGTGTTGGACCGGGGTGTACAAAATTAAAAATCACATGACACCACACCGTAAACTTATGCTATAAATTCTGTGTCTTACAATTGTGTACTCCACAACCACCTGATGAAACTATAATGAAAGTATTCAATTTTGTGGTCTCAAGCATAGGTTGCCTACAAAGGTAGCATTAATTCTAAAGTATCTTTAATATTTTGTTACATTTTAAGTCTTAGAGACAAATCCTGTTGTATGATCCCTTCATCTATTAACAGGAATTTCCAACTTCTTTTAAAACCCTATTGATAGTAGTTTAGAGAACGTAACTCCTAAACTGCTGTGTCAATTAAACAGTTGCAACAAATAGCAATGGCAAATAGCAATACATTTCCAAGAATGCATACCACATGTTTTGATGGGGAATCAGGTGATACTATTCTGATTCACCTATTGCCCTTGGCTGACTCACGGTGGACAGGGATTGCAGGTTTGTTGCTAAAGAAGACTTAGTGAGTTGATAGGCATGGGGATTGAAACAAGACAGAGACTGAAACAGACATAGCGCTGCATGTGAATATTTGCCATTACACTCTGGGTGTTCAGAATTGTTTGCGAAGAGAGCAGTGTAGCATTTGAGGATTGTATGTCAGTCAGTGTCTGCAGATTTAGCTATTTATTTAATGAATAAAATATTGGGTAGGTTTCGGTAGCCATAAGCAATCCTCCCAGCCTTACTTTTGATAGTATTAGGCTGGGAGAATTGTGAGTAAAGGTTGAATAGGCTGGGTCTATTTTCCCTGGAGTGTTGGAGGCTGAGTGGTGACCTTTCAGAGGTTTATAAAATCATGAAGGGCATGAATAGGGTAAATAGACAAGGTCTTTTCCCTGGGTTGGGGGAGACCAGAACTAGAGGGCAGAGGTTTAGGGTGAGAGGGGAAAAATACAAAAGAGACCTAAGGGGCAACTTTTTCATGCAGAGGATGGTGCATGTGGAATGGGCTGCCAGAGGAAGTGGTAGAGACTGGTACAGATACAACACTTAGAAGGCATCTGGATGAGTATGTGAATAGGAAGGAATATGGGGCAGGTGCTGGCAGGTGGGACTAGATTGGGTTGGGATATCTGGTTGGCATGGACAAGTTGGACCGGAAGGTCTTTGTCCATGCTGTACATCTCTATGACTCTATGGTGGATGATGCAGTTCCCAAATGGACCTGCTGAAAAGTTGTTAGACAAAACTTGATCAGAAAAGCTCCAGAGTGGAGCAATACATACAGAGGAAATTTTTACATGCAAGACCAGACAGACAGTTTCATTTTGAAATTAATGAACACATTGAAGCTGCAGAATGCTTAGGGAAAATATTTGATACTGATACAATGCTGCGGTTACATTCAGAAATACATGTGGAAATACAGTTTAGGCAATCAGATCTCATTTTATCTTCATTTCAATTAGCTGTTAAATCTGATATGTTTTTAGGGCATATTTAATGAGGTAGAAATTCTGCAAAGATTCTTCTGGACCCCGACCATTGTTTCAGAAATTGATTGGTTAGAATTGCCCAAACATAAATGTCACACTGCCAAATGGGCTCAACTTCTCATTCTTATCCTTCCAGTACTGATGCCCTACCCCCCCCAAAAAATGAATTCTTTTGTGCTCTGTGTTCCATTTGGCAACACCAGAAAAAAAATACTATCCAATTGGTCAATTCGCAATGTCACATTTCCTCATGCATGTTCACATTGAATCAACCGATAAACCTGAAGGCTGATCAACACATCCATGCAGCAACCTTAATTATGCATTAAATAGTTTGAAAAAAGCTGATTTAACTTGCAACTTCTGCATGACCTTTTGATGTTATTTGCATATGTCCTTCTTCAATGCTTACAATTTGGATTATACATAAGGTGCATTAAATCTTTTCATAATTAAAACAGCTTTATGAAGAAGTCAGTTTAATTAAGCAGATTGCCATCAGGAGAACACCATTCAGTGAAATTCATTTCATTGTCATGAAAAATATATTCTGGGCAAAATATATTTAAAACTGGTAGCTATGAATTGCTTATCTGATGAACGAAGAGAGACCAAGAAGCTCAGTTACACTTACAGTAAATATTCTATTAAAGGATGAGGATTCAAACATGGAACAATTATGTAATATTTCATCACAATGTGATAAATTCATGAGACATTATTCACTGTTATATGTAAACTGAATAATTTTGAAGGAAAATTTGAAGATCTAAAGTGCGAATTCTTTTCAAATTCTCATTTCATTCTTTTTAAGTGTTTAATAATTCAAAACTCATGCACTTTATTGTCGTAGTTTGGCATCTGAAATCTTTACAATGAATTCTCTCAGGTTACATGTTAAATGTGTACTGTGCTGAACATTCAGATTTTTAAATATTTTTAGAGGCTTAATAGTTACCTATTGATCTGTACTATAGCTTTGTAGCCAGTACGTAATACAACTTATTTCGATGTAAATAGTTTCTGTAAAGGTTGAATAATTAGAAAGTAGTTTAGTATCCAAGCAGTTTTGTTCATACAATCCATTACAACTTTCTGTGAATATTCATTTTAACAGCTTAAATTGTGATTAAACCTTCATTGGCACTTTGTTCAGTTTGTACAACTGTGCTTTAATAGTGTTTCCCCAGTGCTAACTGAAAATGAAAATTGAAGAAAACTCCATAAACAACAAATTGTCAGTGTCAGAGCAAATTGCTGCAGATATTGCAATCTGTACTGAAAACAAAATGTTGAAAATTACAGTGAGTCAGGCAGCACCCATGGAGAAGAGAGCAAACTGTTTCAGGTCTAGCTGACACTTGTTAGTCTGCTGTCTCTCCACGGATCCTGTGTGATCCGCTTGATTCCCATCATTTCTCTGTTTTCAAATTCAGTGTTGCTTGGATCAAAATAAGGCAACACCAGCTAGCACTTGATTAGTATATTCCATATTAGATAAGATTTAGACAGCATGATGAGCAGTTAAGAGGGTGGCTTCAATGATTCGAAAGGAGTAAGAGGAGTTCCATTTATGTAGCTCTTAATAACCTTCAGGGTCATACTTTGGCACCTCTAAATCAATAAGTGGAATTTAATCCTGTCAAGTCCTAAAAGGCTGGCAGTCCATCACATGATGGCCAAGCATTGAGGGGAGGTGATGCATGGGATCTGTCTGCTTTAAATGGTGAGGGCAAGCCTTTTTGCTGCTTCTGCCTTTGAACTAACGATGGCATCAGTACCAATTTTGATGCTTTTTAGATGCCTTTTGATGCTTTCCTTAGCACAGCTCTTCCAACTTGATCCATCTACAGTATAAAGTTTGCAATCACCATGGACTTGATTTCTGCCCTTTCACTGTCTGCTGCCTTGGAATTTAAAGTGTCAATGTATACCCTCCACCCCCGATGGCCCTCAGGTTAAACTGTCACCATTTGTTTCTATGACCGAGCAATCATATGGTCTAGTTGGGCTATTGCACTTTTACCTTTTACTTCATTATAGAACGTAGAACATTACAGTGCAGTGCAGGCCCTTCAACCCTCAATGTTGTGCCACCCTGTGAAACTGTCCAAAGCCCACCTAACCTGCCTATTTCATTCTCATCCATTTGCCTATCCAATGATCACTTAACAGCCCGTAAATTTGGTGTCTACAACTACTACTGTCTAAGTAAAGAAACTGCCTCTGACATCTGCCCTATATCTATCACCTCCCAATTTGAAGCTATGCTCCCTCATGCTAGTCATCACCATCTGAGGAAAAAGGCTCTCCCTGTCCACCTGATCTAACCCTCTGATTATCTTCTATGTCTCAATTAAGTCACCTCTCAACCTTCTTCTCTCAAACGAAAACAGCTTCAATTCCGTCAAACATTCCTCGTAAGACCTCCCTTCCATATCAGGCAACATTCTTGTAAATCTCCTCTGAACCCTTTCCAAAGCTTCCACATCTTTCCTATGATGCGGTGACCAGAACTGCACGCAATACTCCAAGTGCAAATATATCCCTTTGTAGGGTCCTTATATCCTCTTCACAGCTCACTTCCAGCACTTCCTATCTTTGTGTCTTCAGCAAATTGAGTTGCCATATATCCAAATCATTTATATAATTTGTAAAGAGCTGAGGCCCCGGCACTAACCTTCTGGCACACTACTCGTGACATCCTGCCAGCCTGAAAAAGATCCATTCATTCCTAATAGCCACTTCCCAATAGCTTGAGCTTTTACTTTCCACATTATGGCACCTCAACAAATGTCACTGGATAGATTTAAATACAGTATGTTCTCTGGATCCCCTTGATGTACAACACCAGTTAATTCTTAAAAGAACTCAAATCAATTTTTTAAACATGAATTGACTTTGACAAAACCATATTGCCTTTGCCTGATTACCTTGAACTGATCCAGTTGCCCTGTTTGTAACATTCTTAATAATAACCTGTAATGTTTTCCCTATAACAGGTATTGAGCTAACTGACCTGTGGTTTCCTTCATTCTGTCTCGCTCCCTTTTTGAATAAGAGGGTTGCATTAGCTATTTCCATTCAAAAGGAACCTTCCCCAAGCAGCTTCATTTCCCTCTTCATCCCTTGTGCCTTCTAAATGTTTTTCCTTCAGCTGTGCACATTTTTCTTACCCATTCTGGTTTCTAAGGTGGTGTTCCAAATCCAAAGGAGCCCACTCACAAAAAATTATACTTACTTCTTTCGTTTTGACGGTCACAGAGGGTGTCTTCAGTGCCTAAATATTTTTTTTTAAATTAAAAGGATCAATTAGTTGTGCAGAGACAAAAAGAAAACTGTAGCTGTAGGGTAACATCATTTGATCTTTGTCAGCATGCCATTCTTTCAAAGAATATCATGCCTTTCATTATAGAACTGACTAAGTTAAGAGAATAAATGGGAATTCTAACAGCAAAGAGGATTTTCAACTGATGTACTGAAAATGTAATTGCTGTTCATTGTGTAGGTTTCTTTTGAAGTAGTTTCCATTTAAATTCTGTCTAATATTCATATTCTGGACAAGATTACTTATGGACAGTTATTATGACTGTTCAAATACAATTAATTGCATTTTTGATTTAAAGGGAGTCAAGGGATCTTTAAAGTTCTCAATCCTAATCTTTGTCAAAATTAGATTAACTATGTCTGACAAATTAGCATACATTTTTGAAAAGTAAAAGTCAGCCATAATGATTTAACATTAAAAAGGACTTCATATGGTGGTGGTATGAGAACGTTTTTCATCAAGTATGACTTTTGATCAGGTCTTGCACCCTTGTAACTCAGAATAGCTTTTATCTATCTCACTTTCACAGAAGCTTAAGATTGTTTCCATTCTAAACCTTTCCTATTGTATTTTGTCACAAGTATTAATATTTCAGAATTGTGAGTAAGAAATTCTTATAACAAAAAAGATTTCAAGTAAGATGATAGAATAATGCTTATAAGATTTATGATTCAAATTTCTGCTTTTCAGTATTTCAAAGGTATCTTTTAATCGAACTCACTTCAACCTTATTTGAAAATGATCAACATTGAATTGTTAAGAGTCAATGCTCAGACACAGCTTGAATTTCAAAAGATGAAAAGCATTTGATGGATATGTTCCACTTGTTCTTTCCTATGGAAATGAAACTGTATTTCCATATATTGAATGTTGTTACAAAATACTGTGAAAACTTCAGCCAGAATGAGTTTCATATCTGGTAAGCTATTCACTCTATTCCTTGAAATTCTTTTTCAATCATAGATAATGGCAAGTTAAGGACTGGAAATCTTTCTGTTCTTCTGCAAGCTGAAGAAATTGGTTGACTAGTTAGTTAACTTGTGTATAATCAGTTCTGCTGTAACGTGGTAGTTCATTTCTCGTGCAATCCCGTGCTATACGAATATTGTGTAATAGCAGCACCATTTAAACTAATCGGGCCAGAACTGGGTTATAGCAAATGCATGCTTTAGAAGTTCATGCTATAGAAAGTGTCCTAAATTCATCAATCATGTTATAGCAAATTTGCATTTACGAAATACATATTATAGCAGAACAACCTATTCATGAAATCTGAGAATCCAAAACAAAGGAGTGTATGTACATTGACAGATTATTCCCAGACGTGTAGAAAGCTCTATTGCTTTTTTGAGCAAGTGCTTCAGATGGTTTCTCACTGGAATACCTTGTAATGAAGTTTGAAGAAAAGCTTTGTGTATTTTCATCTTCTGCACAGTCCTTCAGCAGTTTTAAGTTTCTCTCTCTTGGCTTTGTATATAGGGCAATACTGGCATATTGGGAGGTATTGAAGTTGTTAATTAGATCATAAATGACTTATTAAAAATGGGAATGCTGTGGTATATTGGAACAAACTATTTCTGATGGGTTTCTCAAGGATTTGTGTAATTCTCTCAAGGCCAAATTGCTTCTGAAGTTAGAAGATACATTTTATTTTTTAAATTTGGTAAATAAAACCAAGAACAGAGCAAACAGGCATTTTAATATTATATTTGCTAGTACGTTCATTACATTTTACCCTTAGCTTATTATCATGTCTGACATTTGAAAACTGAAACAAAGAAAGGATCTAAAAAGAAATTTCTGAAATATTTGAAATGCATCGAGTCCAATTTTTCTGAATTCCAATTTTGCTCTGATGAATGTTAACTTTATCTCGGTCATTAATTCTACAATCTACAGAATGCCTGATGTCACCTCCATTAATTAAAATGAATTTATGCAAATTAAGTTTTTCTGATATGCTTCACATTCAGCAATAATGTTGTGGAGCCATTTACCTCATAGAGTGGTTGACGCAAATATCTTGGAGTCATTTGAGACAAAGTACTTGAGAAGCAAAATATTGAAGGTGGTATGTTGTTTGTTGAGATTAAACAAATATTGTAAGAGGAGGAGGTTCCTATGGAGTATAAACACTGTCACACCAAAAACCTGGTCTGTGCTGCATGTTCTGTATAAGTACATGTAAGGTACTTTTAGACAGTTCTGACTTGGAGATATACAACAGTGACAAATATTCTTCCTTTGCCCTCTTTTCCAGAGCATACCTAGCTCTCTGAGCACATAGCAAACAGACTTAAACACCACCACTGTCACAGGAATGGAACAGCTTTGCACATTATCTAAAACATAAGTCCCCAAAACAAGCATCTGCTAGTTGTACCAAGAGGGAACCACGGCGAGTTAGAGTCCACATCTGTCATTCACAGAAGCACTTTCACATGCCTTCAAATAGGTCCAATTTTCATACGTGAACTGCCCAAAACTCAACTCATGGGCTTTACACATTTTTTTAGAAAAGGTGTAACGATATTCTTTAGGATAAGCCCAGGAATTGCTTTTAGGGAAGTAAAGTGCTCTTTCAGATTTGTAAGAATTGAACATTAATCTATGTACAAAGTGGATGAACTCAGTGGAAATATCGAGCTTTCAAGGCTTTTAAATCTCCTATCCTAAATTAGGAAAAAGATCTGCAGCTTTATCTTGTTCATTGGCTGATAGGTTGTGGGCATCGCTGGCTGGGCCAGCATTTATTGCCCATCCCCTTTTGGCCTTGAGAAGGTGATGGTGACCTGCCTACTTGAACTGTTACAATCCATTTGGTGTGGATTGACCCACAATATCGTCATAAAGAGGGTTCCAGGATTTTGATCCAATGTCACTGAAGAGACAGTGGCATGTTTCCAAGTTGGGATAGAGAATGGCTTGGACGGAATATAACAGGTGATGGTGTTCTTAAATATCCGGGCTCCTTATTCTTCAAATTATAGTGGTTGTGGGTTTGGAAGGTGCTGTCAAAGGAGTCTTGATGAATTTCTATAATGTATCTTGTAGGTGGTCTATATTGCTTGTATTGTACATTTGTGATGCAACAAGTGAATGCTTGTGGATGTGGTGCCAGTCAAGCAGATAGCTTTCTGCCAGATGGTGTCAGCTCCTCAGGTATTGTGAAGCAGGGTCACTGAACAGGTTAACTCCACTTTCTCTCCCCTTTCTACCAGACCGGTTGAGTTTCTCCAGCAATATCTGTCTTTGTTCTTGAATATTATGTTGTTGGAGCTGCACTTATCCAGACAATTGGGAGTATTCCATCACACTCCTAATTTGTGCCTTGTAGATAGTGGACAGATGATGAATTACTTATAGAATCATAGAATCTCTATGGTGCAGAAAGAGGCCATTGAACCCATCAAGTCGACACCAAGCCTCCAAAGAGCATCCCACCTACACCTAGCCCCCTACCCTATGCCCATAACCCCACATTTAGCATTGCCAATCCACCTAACCTGCACATCATTTGATTATGGGAAGAAACCAGAGCACCCAGAGGAAACCCACACAGACTCTGGAAGAATGTGCAAACTCCACACAGACAGTCGCCCAAGAGCTGGAATTGAACCCGGATCCCTGACACTGAGAGGTAGCAGTGCTAACTACTGAGCCACTGTGCCATCCATACATGCTGGGGAATTCTTAGCCTCTCACCGACTTTTGTAATTAAATGGTTAATCCAGTTCAGTTTCAGGTTAATAGTAACTCCAGGGATGCTGATAGCAGGGTTTTGGAGATGGCCATGGTTTTAAATGTGAAGTGTAATAGTTTGACTTTCCTTTATTGGAGTTCGCCATTGCCTGACATTTCTACATGCTAGAACTCATTATTATTTTCAATCTTTTAAAATCATTTCTGGTTTAGTGTTGTGAGCTGAGAGTTGGTGGTGACCTTTGACCTGTGAGTAGCAGTTTATTTTTCTAAAAAAATGAACAAACTGATGTTTATTAATGAGACCTGGCTTGGGAGGTTAATGCAGACTGACCATTGTTCAAAGAACACTGTAGATGTTTCAGCTCTGGAGATGCATCATGCTCAATTGTTGGCATCATAGGGAGGCTGGTGTCCACCAGTCTAACAAAGAGACTGTTGAAAAGAACAGAAAGAGGTATCAATGTTTGAGAAATATTTTCTTTTTGTCAGAGGTATTGTAACTGCCAAAGCTGCAGGACTTCTCTTTGATTGCTCCCTGTTATCCTCCCATTATCAACTTATTAAAAGCTCGAAGAATGGAATCTCAGTTATTAAAATTCAATAAATATTCCATGGGGCCTACTGGAAGCTTTTTCCATTAGGCAGTGTCTTCAGAAATCGAGCAAGATACAATGCCAGGTCCCTGTGATGTTATGTATCATGGAAACTGCTTTAAATGAACTGGCCAGTTGTATCTCTCGCTTCTCTCTTTTCATTTATCCCTTAACTATGTCTGCCTGTTTTTCTATGATAGGGGGCTACAATCAAATATATTTGTGTTTAAATCATAGACATGTAATTAAATTATTTATTATTTTAACTTAGCTCTGTTAAGGTTAGTAATAAATTCTTAATTATTTATTTAACCTGTAAACTTTGTGTCTGGTATCAGTTATTCACAATGTCTGGATAGAGGGAATTTTGAGGACAGTTGAATGTTCAACATTTAACTTTCCTGTGCCGTGAATACAGGGATATGAAGGCTGATGTGATTTGCATGTCTGCCTCCATGTTGTAACATGTGGTACAAGTGTTGTTTGTCAGCTCAAACCTGGATAGTATCTTAGTCTTGCTTCAGTTGGATGCAGATTGCTTCAGTATCTGAGGAGTCATGAATGGTGCTAAACATTGTGCAATCATTAGCGAACATCCCCACTCCTGACCTTATGGTGGAGAAAAGGTCATTGATGAAGCAGCTGAAGATGGTTGGGCTGAGGACACTACCCTCATGAACTCCTGCAGAGATGTCCAGCAGCTGAGATGTTTGACCACCAACCACTACAACCACCTTCTTATGTGCCAGGTATGATTCCAATGACTCCAGAGTTTTCCCCCAATTCCCATTGACTCCAGTTTTGTCAGGACTCCTAGATGCTGCACTCAGTCAAATGTAGCCTCAACATCAAGGACAGTCAATCTCACCTCAGTTCTGGAATTCAATTCTCTGTCCATATTTGAACCAAAGCTGCAATGAGGTCAGGTGCTGCATGGCCCTGGCAGAACCCAAACTGAGCATTTGTGACCAGGTAATTATTAAGTAAGTGCTGCTTAGTAAACCCTTCCATAACTTTACTGATAAGTGCAAGTAGCCTGATGGGACAATAAATGGCTCGGTTGCAATTGTTCTGTTTTTTGTGTACAGGACATACCTGGGCAATTTTCCACATTGTCGGGTAGATGCCAGTGTTGTAACTGTTCTGGAATAGCTTTGCTACATGCCCAGCAAGTTCTGATGCGCAAGTTCTTCACGGTTATTTCTAGAATGTTGTCAAGGCTCATAGCCTTTGAAGTATCCATTACATTCAGCCATTTCTTCATATGTCGTGGATTGAATTGAATTGATTGAAGAGTGACATACATGATGCTGGAAAGAGTGGGGAACTTCAGGATGGATTATCTGCTTAGTATTTCTGGCTGAAGATTGTTGCAGATGCTTCAGTCTTATTTTTTGCACTTTTGGATTGGGATCTCCTATCATTTAGATGGGAATGTTTGTGCAACCTCCTTCTTCAGTGAGTTATTTAATTTTCCACCATCATTAAATTTGGGAGGACTGCAGAGTTTAGATCTGATACCTTTTTTTTGAGGAGTAGCTTAGCCCTGTCCATCACTTGCTTCTTATCCTCTTTGGCACACAAGTAGTTACAGCTTCACCACATTGATGCCTCGTTTTCACAGATGCCTGTTGCTGCACATGGTGTGCCCTGCTGCACTCTTCATCGAACCAGAGTTGATCCCCTGATTTGATGGTAATGGTCAAATGGGCTGTAGGCTGGGCCACCAGGTTGCAGATTGTGTTGGAGTGCAATATTGCTGCTGGTGGTCCACAGCATTTCATGCATGCCTGGATTTGAGTTGCTGAATCTGGTAGGATTCATGCAGCCTCACCGATTCAACAATCTATGTATCACAGAGGCAGTTCCCAATTTGGTTCATGGCTCCAAGTGGTAATACAGTATTTAATGTGGGGTTGTGAATACAAATGTGTGTTCTTTTTCAAGGATTAAGTACTTGAATAAAATGAATTAAAATGTATCCAATGAGACTTTTTACTGAATGTGTTTTATTTCAAGAAAGCCTCCAATAGCTGGAGAGAATATGAATTAGTTTGAAATGGAACAAAATCCTGGGATCATACAGTCACAGAGTCATACAGCAATGAAACAGACCTTCAGTCCAATTAGTACACGCCGACCATGTTTCCCAAACTAAACTAGTCTCACCTTTTGTCCATATCCTGCTAAACCTTCCCTATTCATGAACTTATACAAAAGTCTTTTCAACATTGTAACTATACCTGAATCCACTTCCTCTGTTAGAACATAGAACAATACAGCGTAGAACAGGCCCTTCGGCCCTTGATGTTGCACTGACCTGTGAACTATTCTCAGCTTGTCCCCCTACACTATCCAAAAATCATCCATGTGCTTATCTATGTGTTCATTCATTCCATACACAAACCACCCTCTGCGTGAAAAAGTTGCCCCTCAGATACCTTTTCAATCTTTCTCCTCTCACTTAAAATATGCCCTGTAATTTTGAACTTCCCCACCCAAGGGAAAATGGGGTTGCTATTCACCTTATCTTTGTCCCTTATGATTTTATAAACGTCGATAAGGTGACCACTCAACTTCCTGCACTTCAGTGCAAAATGTCGCAGCCTATTCAATCTCTCCTTATAACTCAAACCCTCCAATTCTGGCAACATCCTTGTTAATCCTTTCTGAACCTTCTCCAATTTAATGATGCACTTCCTATAGCAAGGCAACCAGAACTGTACACAGTACTCCAAAAGTGACCTCACCACTGTTCTCAACAGACATCACAGTCCTGTACTCAATGGTCTGAGTAATGAAGACAAGTGTGCCAAATGCCACCTTAACCACCCTGTCTACTTGTAACGCACCTTTCAAAAAATTATGTACCTGAACTCCGAAGTCTTGCTGTTTGATAATCCTAACCAGGGCCCTACCATTAATTGTATAAGTCCTGCCCTTGTTCGTTTTACCAAAACACAATACCCTACATTTATCTAAATTAAACTCCATCTGCCATTCCTCAGCCCATTGGCCCTATTGATCATGATCCCTTTGTAATTTTAGATAACCTTCTTCACAGTCCACTATACCACCAATTTTGGTGTAATCCATTCTACTATTGTTGACATGCATTGAGCTACCGAGGCCGTATACACTGGATTCTTTCCTTATATCTTTCTGGCTCTTGTTTCCTTTCCTTATCTAAACCCTCCTTTCAAACCAATCTCTTTGACAAAGATTTTGTTCATCTTTGCTGATATCACCAGCTTGTGATTTCTCAATAGCTTGGAAATATACAGAGGTGATTCATAATACTACTTGCAAACATATATAGAGACTCTGATTAGGTTGCAGTTTGTGTAATACTCATTCATTTAAGAATTGTGTTTAGTAAGGATTTCTTAGTATACTAAGCAGCTCTTAACAAGCATAATAGACTTTTGGAGGAAACTAGTTCTGAGTCTAGTTCAGAACACATGAAACTATTTCATGTTGCAAATCTCCCAGCCTTGATGCAAACCTACATCATTACGACAAACAAGGAGATTGAATTTCCTGCTGACCTTTTTATAAGTTGATGCATTATTTCACTAATCAGCTCCAATGGCACTGAATCAAAATCTGGTCATTTTCTGTGCTTGACAAAAAAAAAAGCTGCAGTTTTGAAATGACAGTAACAATTCTGATTAGTTTTGTGTGTTCATCAAAAAACATTTATGACATAGCTGCCTTCTGTCCTTCAATTTAGCAAGCTCATGTTCAAAAAAGCATCTTAAGTCCATTTGTGGCATTGTTGCCTCTTCCAAATGGAAGTTTCTTTATGTCTCTGCTTAAGTTTAGTTTAAAAGTATGAGGAATTTATAATCTAAGAGTATGCCCACTAACAACTCGTTGGTGACTGCTAACGTTAATTAAAATAGTATCTTACAATGAGTAGAAAGTGGTGCTCTCTGTTTGGACCAGTGCCCAAATAGAAAAGATGTCCATTGCATAATCCTAAATAAATTAACAAATGACAGTTTATCCTATACTTCATCAGCATAGATGAAGGAACAGCAATTGCTATTGATCTTGCTGACTGCTGTACATAGGTTGTATAAATATTTTGAACAGACTTGATTTAACCTGGATCTGTGTTGTTATAATGCTGGAGAGGATCTCTGCATTGCCAAACTGTTACCAATAGCCCAAATAGAGTCATAGAGTCATAGAGATGTACAGCATGGAAACAGACTCTTCGGTCCAACCCGTCCATGCCAATCAGATATCCCAGCCCAATCTAGTCCCACCTGTCAGCACCTGGCCCATATCCCTCCAAACCCTTCCTATTCAGATATCCATCCAAATGCCTCTTAAGTGTTGCAATTGTACCAGCCTCCACCACTTCCTCTTGCAGCTCATCTGGAAGTCTCACTCTCAAAAGTGAGGGCTGTTTTTTGCTTTATTTTCTGGTTTTCAATTTTGTCACCTTTACAAAGGAATGCGGATGTTTAAAACCTGCATTGCATTGACTTCAGTGCAAATAACCATGAAGAATGTTGTAGCACAGCATCTGAAGAAGTGCAGCATTTCTGGCATCAACTTGTGTATAACTTGGCAGGTAAGTTACATCCGTTTTACTCCACTATAACTGCAAGCATTGTTAACTTCACTGTTTTTACTTACAAATGCATTGCCTCTTACTTAAAAGAAAATATTTTCTTGTGTTTATCTCTATATTGCTAGTTTAAGATTTGATGTGCTACAGTTTAGTATTACTTAAAAATAAGGGAATGAATTGTCCATCACCTCCGCAAAATTTTACTTAAAAGTTGAAACAGAATTTATTTACTTTTTTTCCCTTTTAAGTAGTTCCATTAATTGGCTGTGATAGTTCATGGAAGTCTGGCTTTGTCCTACACTTGCAGAATGCTGCTCCTCAAGCTACATACTCTATCAATGATTCTCTCTCTCTCTCGCTCACTCTTGGACAGAGGTGCTTCTGTTTCTCAGTGAACTAAAACGAATTACTTCCTTATTGGGCACAAGGAAATGTTGTCTTGCTAACTAACAGTTAAGGGAACTTAAAATGACCCAACAGAATTGTAGTAAGCTATATGGCAGCGCAATGTTATATTACTTGTTCACTGGATGAACAAGTTATATCGAAAAAAAATTGAAACAATTATCCAGGTTTAAGTGTACAAATGTTTGCCATTTTCATCTGAAACGGAATGCTTCTTAGAAAAATAGCAGGACGGACTTTTGGAGAAATAATGATATCAAATGTGCTCGCACGGTGTATATATCTAGTTAAGGACTTCCATATAGCATCGCCTCCAGCTGAGTGTAACTGACTGTCTCTCTGGAAATAGCAAAGGGATTACTTGAGGAAATATTGTTTACCACCACTGTGGTGCTAGTGAGATCTTTAATTAAATGTGGTATGCTCGGAAGTGAGTAGTATAATAGACACCACGTGAAAAGGCGTCCCTTGATACATCACCTAAAATTGTGAAATTTTATGACTGCATAAATGAACTCTTGTTGGCTTATTCCAGACCTCATTATTATTCTTTTAAGCAGGAGAATGCACAGGCACAAAGCCCATCAAAACCAAATGACAGCAGTTTAATAAAACAATGTGTACTCACAGGTGTAATTTCTTGGTGCAGCCTGTCAGTCCGAATGGTAACACGATGAGCTTCTTTGAGTGTGGGGTCACAAGTATTCTTCATTATATTTGAGAAGTACTTTCACTTACCTTTATTTTTATGTGCATGGCTAGGTTGAAACTTAAAGCACAATACAATTCAAATACTCAAATATACAACTTCAAAGATTGACCTGTTTTCTGTTTAGTTCTGTTTGATGTACAGTAATGTTGTTAATTTTCAGTCAGATTTTTGATTCAAGAAAGTAAATGATAAGTCTAAAAGTGAACAGAGAATCTCAGTTCTCACCTATTGATGAATTCTTCAATAATTAGGTAGATGGGACTCGTTTAGAATGGCATTCTGGTCAGCACAGACATGATGGGCCGAAGGATCTGTTCCAACGCTGCAGTGTTCCATGTTCAATATGTGTTTTTTGGGTATGCATTTTATTGAAAAGGCAGTTCCCTGGCAATTCAGTGACATTAACACACCAGAGTTAAGTATTTTCAAAGTGAATTGATGTTATGCTTCCCCAAAGATGATGATGAGATACATAAACAGAGCTCCAAATAAGCTTTCTTCTCTTCTTTTATTGTACATAAAATATACAGACAAACATTGTTTTAATTTTCATTTTACCTGCTGGTGTCTGCATGCCAAAATAAGGATTTTCCTTTAAAAAAAACATGTTTTCTCACCCAACACTATAATAATAACAGTCCAGCTGTAAAGATGATTGGCACTCTTTAAACGACGTGTGGATTCCTGTTCCAATGAGTCAAATTAAAATTAAAATTCCGAAGAAAGGTTTCTGGACCTGATGTTGCTCAAGCCATATCTGTTTGTGTTCTTATTTCCAGCATCTGCAGTTGTTTGTATTTTTGAGTCAAATTAAAAATTAACATGGTGCAAATGTAACTCAGTTTGCTCATGACATATCTATTGATGACTATTTTCTAGCTTCTAGTTACTAGGAAGGAGCAGAGGATTTCAGTATTCAGTTACACAGATCAGCAAATGGTAGTGCCCAGGTACAGAACATAAACACAAAGGGTAACAACATGTTGGCCTTTACCTCGAGGGGCTTAGGGTCCAAAGGTGAGGGAAGAATGTGTTTCGTGGTATAGAATTCTGGTCAGACTGTATCCATTGTACTGAATTCTGTCTGAGAAATGGTACCTTAGGGAATATATATTGGCCCAAAAAGTTTATAATGCAGATTCAACCGAATCATAAAAGCAAACTACTGTGGATGCTGAAGATCTAAAGTAAAAATAAAGTGCTGGAGCAGCTCAGCGTGTCAAGTAGTATCTCCTCCAAGCCAGTCTCCAGACTTGGAAATGGGATCGTTGTTCCTTCACTGTCGCTGGGTAAAATCCTAACGGTATTATAGGTGTACCAACAGCAAATAGACTGCAAGAGTGTAAGAAGCTTGCTCACCACCACCTTCACAAGGGCAACTGGGAGTGAGCAATTAATGCTGGCCCAGACAGCCTCCAACGTTTGGCTAGTTTTATTACAACCAGGTCCAAGTACCTGTCCCTGAGCAATAAATGCTGACCCAACCAGCGATACCCACATCTCCTGAATGAAGAATAATAGTAACAAATGAAGAGAGAAGCTGGAATCTGAGTGCAACACAACACTTTTCTGCAGAATCATACCAGGGCTTACATTTTGAAGACTGTGAAAATAAACTCACCTTGAGTTTAGAAAATTAAGTTATCCAGTCAAGGTCTTGATTTGGAAAAAAAAAAGGTTCCTCATGACATTAGGTTGGTGGTAATCTTCATGACGGAGAGCAAGAGACTTTTATTTTATGTAAGAATTCAGTATTGAGGGGCAGATCATCCAAGATCTAACGAAATGACATCACAAATTCTAGCGATTGAATTTGCTTACTCATGTTTATCAAAGGGAATAGGAACATATTGAAGAGTTTAAATATTGGTTAGATACAGTCCAAGTACAGACTTTTCTAGTGAGTTTTATTCCACCTTTCACATCTAAAGCTACTGCTTCCTTGTTCCCCTGATATACTTGGTCAAGTTCTCACCCAAGTATTCCACCTGTTACTGAGTTCCATTTGGCCTCTGGCATCTCCAGGCCACATGCCCCTAAATAATAGGATCACTTCTTTGTTTTGTTGCCCTCTTATTAAGTAACTGATTCCAGAGCTCAGATATGTGCTGCTGTATGTTTGGATGACATAAACATAGAATCAACAAATCCCTCTGAATGCCCTCATACAGTACAGATAGAGGCCTTTCAGCCCATCAAGTCAGTATTGGCCCTCTGAAGAGCATCCTAACTTGACCCACTCCCTATCCCAATAACCCCACGTTCACCAGGACTCACCAAGCTAGCCTGCACACCCCTGGACACTACAGGGCAATTTAGCATGGCTAATCCACCTGTTTTGCACATTTTTGGACTGTGGGAGGAAACAGGAGCAGCCAGTGGAAACCCATCAGAGAGACACACAGAGAATGTGCAAGGTTAACGTTGCAAATGCTTGTAATCCTTGACAATGATAGGCAAAAAGACCACCAAAATTCACTCTTTTTGTGAAAAATTGATGGAAAGTCTTTAATAGAAATGTAATGCCTGTTGGGTGTGATATAAGAGAGCTGACAGAATTCTATCTGAAGTTAGAACATTGCTGCAAAATTAAGAAATGAAAGCAAGAAGCATGCCTGAGAGTCTCAACCAAGTTCTGGGGGCCTGCAATTTCTAAGGTGTCCTCCCGCTGGCCCCCTTAGATTAAATAGTATGAATCAGGCAAATGCAAACATTAGCATAGATGTCTGGCATTTGCACACATGTAAGGTATGGTACCGATCTCCCAGCCTAGAAATCAGGATCATGAAGACGAAAGGAGTGTAGGAATGTGGCTGTATGTTTCAATGGTATCTCGATGAAGCAACAATCTAGATAGTAATTTGCTGATAAACACCAGCAAACAGCCTCCAACTTTTATCTAGTTTTGTTACAACCAGGTCCAAGTGTCTGTCCCTGAGTTCTACAGTCTTTACCACTTAGTGCAGGAGTTGGTTACATTTTGGGATATCCCTCCAGTGGCCAGCTTCTTCAAAGTGGAAGGCTAGTCTTTGGAAACGCCAACAATTCTTGAAATGTGAAGAGAGTGATTTGTTGTTATTTGTCTGTTAAAGGGAGGAAGAAAGTTTCAGGTGTGTGCAGACACTTGAAGTAACTGCTGTTTAAACAGATGGGTATTAATTGTGTAAGAATTCAATCAGAGTGATATATGAAGAGATGGTTATTTAACAATTCTGTTCCAAGGCTGAAGTATGTACTGACTCCCAAGGTGAATGGACAAAATATTGTCTTGCCTGACTTAATTGATCATTGAACCTTTGTAGCCATGATTTGTAGGCTCTCAGTGCTAGTGCTCACTCCCTGCCTGTGTGTTTGTAACATTTCTGGCAGGTGTGTTCCTTTACATCCAACCATCTGTGATTTCGAACCTTTTTGTTTTACATTGAGAAATGCTTGTCGGTCATCTGTGGTATTTTTTATCTGAATTCTCTTAATGCTTTATATGAATCTTCTTTAATTCAGCTGCTGGTGGATTAGTCATTCTTGAGAAGTGACTGCAGTCATAGAATCCCTACTGTAAGGAAACAGGCAATTCAGCCCATCGAGTCAGCACTGACCCACTAAAGAGCATCCCACCCAGACCCACCCCCCCTACCCAGTCCCTTGGCCAATCCACCTAACCTGCACATCTTTCGACTGTGGGAGAAAAGCCACGCAGCCACTGGGCGAATGTGCAAAGTCCAGTCGTCTGCCAGATTTGGAATTTTCAAAGGCACTCTAATTTTTTCCATATAAGTCAGCAGTTAACTCTGATTTTACATGGAACTTATTGCAATCACTATTTCTATTCGCATGGCAAATGCATCACTCCTGGAAATGTATATTCTGACCCTTGCTGAGTACAAATCTCTTTCTATTGCTGAATGAATGTACTAAGTTAGAATTCTGCCAATATTTTAGAATTAGAATCCCTACAGTTTGGAAACAGGCGATTAGGCCCAACAAGTCCACTCTGACCCTCTGAAGAGTATCCTACCCAGACCCATTCCCCTGCACCTATTACTCTACATTTCCCCAACTAATGCATCCCTGAACACTATGGGCAATTTAGTATGGCCAATTCACCTGACCTGCACATCTTTGGACTGTGGGAGGAAACCGGCACACCTGGAAGAAACTCACGCAGACATGGGAAGAATGTGCAAACTCCGCACAGATAGTTGCCCGAGGTTGGAATCAAACCTGGGTCCCTGGTGCTGTGAGGCAGCAGTGCTAACCACTGAGCCACCATGCCACCTCCAATTTTCTACATTATGACTTAATAAATTTAATGAATATTTTATTAATCATAATTTACTGTTTAGAAAATTCAGTATGTTTTTAAGTTTTCCCCTGACACCAAAAGAATGTGCCTTTTTTAAAATAAGATTTTCACTGTGTCGTGCTTTTATTTCTGCAAAGATATAACTCCAACTTAGCCATGGTTCATCCTACTTTTGGTTGAGTGAGTGCCCTCACTGGGAGTGGCTATACATTGTTTGGGTAGCTGTCTTTGTGTTACAGTGAAAAGCTTGAGCAATGATGAAAGCTATTGTAGGATACAGAAACCATGCTTGTGAATGCCAGAAGAATTTCAATACATAAGACAAATCCGTCTTTCACAGCTGAGATGTACTGCACTAACTGTTCCCTTGAGGACTCTGGGGTGACTACAATTGGTGCATTTATTGAGTAAGGGAACAAACAGTGAATCATTTGTGGCATATTTCCCAACAGGACTAAGCAATTACACCAAATAAAACCAATTGATTTCTTTGCTGTGAGGAAAGTACACAGCATGTAAAATGATGGTAAACTGATAGTTATTCTTTTATATGAGCTCGCTACATGATACTGCTTTTATTGTGTCAGAATTATCATGCTTAATATCCACTAAACATAGACTATACTGTGTAACATAAAGTGTATTTGACAAGTCAAAAATTTATTTCCCTCACTGAGCATCACAAAGTAAGACTGGAGAAAAGTGCAGGAACCATATTCTAATTTGTACATTCTTCTAAATGTATTCTAATAACTTTGTTTAAGAACAAGAAACATTAATCACAGTCACGGTTGTTGACAGGTTCCTAATTCAAAGATTAACCACTGTTTAAAAAATGCATTACTTTTTATACATTTGGGTATCAAGGCTAAGTTTCTCACTCTCCACACCAATTTCCCAGGTGTCCACTATGAATTGTTACGTTACATTTGCAAATCGGAAAGATTTGGAAGAATATTGGCCAGGAGCAGCAGATGGGACTAGTTTAGTTTGGGATTGTGTTTGGTTGGCCCGAAGGGTCTGTTTCTGTGCTGTATGACCCAAATGGATTGTATATGACCAGAACTGAACACAATAACTCTTGCATAATTCTTAAAAATTCAAATTGAAAGACTTGCAGGACTACAAAACACTTAAATGAGATTTTCTTGAAATTGCTCCTGATGACCTCTGGCCTTTGTATGACAGTACTGTGCAGCCATGCACTGTTGTTACCAGATGGGTTGTTCTCAACCTGGATTCTTCAGGCCCTGAGCAAGTGCAAAAATCTTCCAGGGAATCTGCAGTGTAGTGCCACCCCCAGACAGTCATTATGGGCAACTATCAAAGGTTCTATTGTGGACAGGGAGCCAATAGGTAGAGTGGCTGGAAGCCATGCCCTGCTGTCTCCTACTCTCTCCTGATCCTAAAGTGCATCTTCAAGCTTCAGCCCTCCCTCCTCCCCCCAACTTGCACCTGCTTTCAGCATGGTATCTTTCCCATTAATCCTGATCTGCAGTTGCTCCCCGAGTGCTGACAATATCCTTGCAATAGATCGACAGACTACTCCATTTGAAAATGGGATCTTCATCTGAACTGAAAATCCCTGAGCATAGAATCAGTCTCTTCTTTTGATGTTACATGTGTTGAATCAAAATTATTGCAAAAGGCATAATAGTCCGAATTTTGCTGTTGGCAGTGAGTAAACAGCTCCAGTTATACTAGCCCATAGACAATGGGATTCTGCTCTGAAACTGAGTGTCATTGGAAAGCCAGCTTGACACCTTCTCCAGAAAATGTGGCAATGAACAGTGCATTTCCCTAACCAACCGGATTGAAGATGCATTTATGAGGGTTGGAGACTCTGGACAGGAAATGCACTAAGGCTACTTTTGAATTGAATGTCAAGGCCATGAAAATGACATAAAATGCAGAAACTGCACTACTTTACCTTTTCCAGTGTCTTCCCATCGGTTTGCTATTTTTGTGCAGCTGTTGTGCAGATCTGAAGGGCTTGGGTTCATGACCCCACATGTGCCCTTTCTGAGTTTGGGGTCACCACAGTAAACCCTGCAGGAAATTTGAGTTTTCTCCATCACCCCTGTCACTCATGGCTACTCTTTTATGCAGGAGCAGACTTTTACAGTCCTAAATATAAAACCTTTTTATGAATGCTTGACTAGTTTTCAAAATATGCAAGACGCACATTTAAGCAGGGGTCTGGGTTCCCATTTTGATGGTTTGAAACGATTATTAAAGAATTATCTGTCTTTGCTCTAAGTGAATAAATATTTGTTCCTACTATGGATTGATTACTTGAAAGTCTGTAAGTATGTAGAATGGCTTCCATGAATGAGAGTGATTGAATGACCATTGTATTAGATCACAAGCTTCTTTTTAAATATCCATTTCAAAGACATCCTGACTGGCTATTGAGAATGCATGGAAATATAGGGGTCATGCAGGGTGAGTGGGTGAGGGATGAGGTTTTAAGGGGCAGAAGAATGTTGTTGACTGCTCATTTATTGTCCTCATGAAATGAGACCATTATACCCTCTAGATCTATATTCCTAACTAGCAGAGGAGTGGGCCAGCTGTCAGGATGGAATGAGGCTGAATGCCAATTCTCTGACATGTCCTTTTACCTTCAGTTGGATCATGGCTCCACCATCGAACATCACACCATTTTTTGCAGGAGTGTCATTAACGTCACCTGAAGATCCTCCCTCCACCGCACTCCTTAGAAGGACGAGGAGTGATTTAACTTAAGCCTTTGGGATATTAAGTTAAACTGATTGGGTTGTTTGAGAGAAACTAGTTGGAAATTGCTGCTCTTTGGGGATTGGAACAATGTGGAAGCAACCATTGGCTAATCTCTCATTCGAGAGTGACAGCTGGTCATGAATGTAACCTCAGGGCCACCATACCTCAGGGAAGGGGTGAGGACAAGAATGTGAGATCTCATGGTGACCTCAGCTGGTATGGGAATTGAATCCACACTGTTGGTGCCACTCTGCATCACAAAGCATCTGCCTACCAGCTGAGCTAACTGACCATCAGTATAGGATTGACGGTAACGGTGGTGGAGGGCTTCATGGTCAATGGAATTGGGGCTGGGTCTCATTTGGAGTGAAATTGGGAAACATTCCTTCACACAAAGCGTGCTGGAAATTTGAAAGTCCTTTCCACACAATGCAGCCAATGCAAAGAGAATGCTGAGTTAAAACTGAGCTTCATAGATTGTTCTTATTCAAAGGTACCAATGGATATGGGGAAAAGACAGACATGGAGAATACAACTGCAGACCAGTCATGGTCTTATCAAGTGTGAAATAGACTCAAGGGCCTCTATGGCCAACTTACTCCTGTTCTTATCTTGACTATATTCCCTTCCAACCCATTTCCTCTTCCATTCTCCCAGTTTCTCAGTCTCCATTGCACCAATGATGTCACCTCCTACTTCAGTGTTTCCGACATATCTTTCTTCAGCCTGTACTAAGGCGTTGATAAAGTTGCTGTAGTTGATAAAGCTATCTATTGTGTAAGCTTGGAATTTTAATTCAGTGTTAAGTCTGCTAAAGGAAAAAAAAATTAACAAGTATGGTATGAAGAGAGAGAGAAAGAAACAAGGCAGCAATGTTTTTTTTCTTAAAAATTCCAACAGAAATTAAAATCGAAAGGAAGAACTTTCCACACTTCTACAAGTTAGCTTGCAGTTCCAGACGAGTTGTTTCACTGTATTTACAACTTGTTATATCTTTACACAGAATGAACAAATCAAAATGTCTCTGGCATTTTTAGTTGGTAAAAATTGCCATGTGCACTGTTAGTGTCATCATTATTTCCACAGCAAACTGTCCTACTCCCATACTGAGTTACATTTACAAAACATCACTGCAAGATTCATGTTACCTGGGAGCTTTAAGTAGGATGTTACTCTTCCTCCTCCCCCCTCTATCACCGGACCTGACAATCCTTCTCCCCCAGGAGAGATACATGCTCCCTCACTCCCCTCCGGGAGCTGACACCAACCTAACCCCTTTGCAACACCTTCCTGTACCCTCCACCCCACTATCCCCTGTGGGATATGGAAGACCTCCTGTGATAAAAGAGGCCGTGGTTTCCCCTTTCCTGAGTATCCTTGTTACAAGGAACCTGTCAGGCATATGGCTCTGCATTTCTGAAGGAGTCCTGATCGGAATCTCTTGTCAGAAAAGCAAAGCTCGCTCTTTACACAAAAAGGAGCACAGGAGCAATATGAATGTGATAGCCATGCCTTGCTGAATCTGACCCAATGTAATGGCAGTCAACATTTTTCTCTTTCTGCTGCACTTATATGAGTTTGATAGTAAGACTCTTACACATGTGTAGATGTGTTTCGCTCCAGTAGAAATTCTCCAAGTCTCCATTTTCGGTGTGTGGGAGAATTTTTTTCTACTTCTTAGTAGGGTCTGTAAATGTGAACATTACAAATAGGTTGGGTAAGATGTGCATTAAAAACTTGGTTGCTAAAGTTTGTTGTTGTGCTACTTAATACCTTCTGGCCCGAAAAAGGAGGGAGTGAAGTTGATAGCTAATTTTGGTTTTTTTGCAATAATTTAGAGATGCCTGGTGAAACTCATTAGCCTCTGTTCAGTGAAAGCCACAGCCAATTTCTGCTGAGAAAATGAACACAACCAAACAAGAGTTAGTTCACCCACTGAATGAAATCTGATTCAAAAGGTGAAAGCTAGGCCATTCAACAAAGTTACTGTTCCACGTGGATTGTGGTGAAATTCTTCTATTAATTAGTTTAAAAGATCATTCGGTAAGAGAAAGCTAATATGGAGCAAAGACTATATCAGTGATTAAGTGCATACATTGCAACCTATCATAAAACTTTGTCACCTTAAATAAATGAGCAATAAAATATTTCAGAACTTGAAAATAATGCACAGCTATAAGTGTTATTTCTGGCTAATGGGAAATTGAAAATCATATGGCTTAAATTTGTATTGAATAGTAAAGGTATAGGGAGGTCCAATGTTATTTTCTTCCTCTAATGGAATGTGAGCATTGTGGGCAAGATTGGTATTGTTACTCATCCCTAATTGCCCTTTTAGTTTTTTTTGGTGCTAAAATTTAAAATAATTAAAATTTTCACTGCAACTAGTCGGACTGAAAATTTGTGCAATGCGTTATATTTTCCTTTTGAGTTTTGATTTCAAAACTGAAAAGTTAATGGAGCACACAAGCCATTAATTGAATGCGAATTTATCGCCTCCTGCATTGTCACAACTCTGTGTTCTGTGAACTTCTCCAACCTAAACATATAGTTAAAATTCCTCAAACCTGAAACTTTTCTGGGTCAATCTCTTCTGCATCCTTTTGAAGTTCTTTGTATGCTTCATAATGTGTGGTAACCAAAATCAAATACTCGTGGCCCAACAAGAACTGTATTCATGTTCAGCATAACTTTGCTTTTTTTCTCAATATATTTGTATTTGTGAAGCCCAGTGCCCCACGTGTTTCACAAATTACTGTCTCAGTACATCCTGCCATCCTCACATATGTGAGCACATGAATCTCAAGATCTCAATGCTCATGTAAAGTCTTTAGAATGGTGCCACTCAATGTTTACTTCCTCTTCCAGTCCCTTCTGCCAAAATGCATTACTTCATATTTCTTCAGATTAAATTCCATTGTTTTTGCTGGTTGTTTTCCTTGGAGTGAAAGAGATTGAAGGGAGATTCGATAGAAGTGTACAAGATAATGACTGGTTAGAAAAGATAGACAAAACAAAGCAGTTCTAAGTAACTTTAACTTTGATACAGGGAGGCAAAGATCTAACGGTGTGGTCAGAAGATACAAGGGAGAATGTGAGAAAGACTTTTTTCATGCAACTCACTGAAATTATTAATCCACACCTATCACTCTAGTAGGGGAACCTGGATAAGTACTTAGATGATCTAAACTTGCAGATGATGGAGGTAGAGTAGGGAATGGGACTGACCGGATTTCTCTACATGGAAAGCTCACACTAACGAACTGGATGAATGGTCCTATTCTGTGCTGGAGTTTTAGGGCATTTAGATTCAGGCCTGTACTACTGTCTGGGTTTTGGGCCACAGTCAGTCCTTGGGGTCAACTTAATTAAAGTAAGTGGAGTTTATCCAAGGTCACTGCTGTGGGAGAGGTCAATTAGAGGGATTGAAGGCAGCATGCTGGGATGAAGAGGGGACAATATTGTAAAGGGCAACTGAAACACAAAGGTGAGAGACAATAGCGAATTCGAAAACATGGATTACGGAGGGAAGGGGAATGTCATCGACAGTCAAAGGCAGATTGGCATTGACTGGGGGTGGGGGTGTGTGGTTATTGGTGGGTGATGGTTAACAGTACTGAGCTGCAGGCTACACTGTCATTGGTTAAAGAATAATACTCTCTAATTCAAGGAAGTATCACTTTTGGTGAGTAAACTATGTACTTGGATTCTTATCAAGAAATACATTTATGCATGTGCACTTGTATTTGTCATGAAGCCCTGAGAAAGCTACCTTTTTGGCTCCTCTCTGACTAGTTGCATACTGAAGATCAGCCCCTAGCTGGCAGCACTTGCTCTGATGCATATCTGGACAATAAAAAAGACACTAATGCCGGAAGGCTCAGGACATCTTGGCAATGACAAGTACCTCCACCTCGGGTGAGACAGCAGATGGTGTGAGCAGAATGACATAGGAGCGTAATGCCTAGGTAATGAGCTGAGCTTTAGAGAATAGAGTGAGGCTCACAGAAAGATATTCTTCATGAATTTGCCAGAATAAACATTTAGCTGATTCTGGTAAAATTCAGCCCTGTGCTTTCAATCCAAGAAGAAAAGAAGTGTTTCTCGATTTGATTCTTAGGAATTAGGGCCAAATAAATCACGTGTCAGTCATGTACCATTAAGGGATGATAATTATTGTGTCATTAGCTTTATAAATTTATAAATATAAATTAGCTTTATATTGCTGTATAAATTGAAAAGGAACAATGCAGAGTAAGAATGACTGACTGGGGGAATAGCCAATCTAAATGGGAAGAATGGATCTGAGTCAAAAAAATTAAAATGAAAGGTTATCAGGCAAAACTAGAAGTGAAAATGGCTGCCTGTAAACAGAGGGTGTTCAAGCACAATCAACGAACATTCCCATGAAGGTGAAATATAGAGCAAACAAATCCAGAGCTCCCTCTCTGACAAATGAGATAGCGATAAATATGAAGAAGAAAATGTTGCCTCATAACAAGTGTGAAGTGGACAATGGAACCAAGAATATCGATTGAAGAATCAGAAGGGAAATGGAGCAACAGTTAGGAGAAGCAAAGAAGGATTGTGAAAAGACACTGGCAGCTGACATATTAGGGAATCCAAAAGTTTAATTTAGACACAGAAGAATAAAAGTGGGGCCAAATAGGGATCAAAATAGGCTACGGGGCATGACTAAAATATTAAATGAATATTTTGCATCTGGCTCTGTCAAAAATAAGTTAGTTCAGATACTTGGAGTGTTTAAAATTGATGAGTAGTTTGCATTGGATGGACCGTCAGGATTAATGTCAGCAAGGCCCCAGGATGAGGTGACCATCCAAGGATACTGTGTGAAGGTTCAGTCAAGAGAGTAGAAATAATAATGACATCTGCCAGAATTCGCTAATTTATTTGCACTCAGGGTGGTGGCAAGAGAATGGGGAATTGCATCCTTGTTTAAAAAAGATATAAAGACAAGTCCAAAAAAAAATGATCATTAAAGATAAAGTCACCATAGTCATGCAGAAGAGGGGCAACTGCTTGTGGTTTAACCTGAAGGACACCACATTTCAGGCAAAGGAGGTGTGAGAAGAAGAGTTCTTCATGGTAATGTTATTCTTTGTGGGAATTGAACCCAAGCTGTTGGTATGACTCTACGAATTAGCTGTCCAGCCAACTAAGCAGACCAGCCCTCAAGAATGATAATTACGGACAAAACTAATCATCTCTTCAGGACATGCAGGCCAATTAAGGAAAGCCAGCACAAATTTATTAAGGGTAAGCAGTAAGTGGGTTAAGAATGGGTTTGCTAATTTCCTTGAGTAATGAGCTAACAAAGAGAGTTAATGATGATAATGCTTTTGATGTGATATACACGGACTTTCAAAAGGCATTTAGTGAAGTGCTGCACCACAGGTATCTGAGCTAAGTTGTAATTCATGGGAAAAAAAGAGAATAGTAGCACCATGGACATGAAATTGACTAAGTGACAGCAAACAATGAATAACATTTTATTAATGTTTTTCAGACTGGTGAAAGTTTTATAGTGGAGCCTCCAGGCCTTGCTCTTTCTGACATGTGTGAATGACTTAGATGTCAAATGCACCGGGCACAATTCAAAATTTGTAGACATCGAAAAATGTGGGAGTACTGAAAGCAGGAGAATATAGAATTTCAAAAGGATACAGGCAGGTTAGTGGAATGGGCAGATAAGTGGCAGATGAAATTTAATACCAATATGTGTGAAGTGATTCATGTTGTTATACAAAGAATATAGAGAAAAATGTAATGTAAAGGGGACTACTCAAAAAAAGGCTGTAGGAGCAGAGGAACCTCAGTGTATTTGTGCTAAAAATATAAAAGATGGGAGGTCACATTGAGAGTGGTTAAGAAAGCTGAGGGCACTTTGGGCTTTATCAATAGCAGCACAGGATATAAAAGCAAGGCACATAAATAAAATTTGTATAAACCACTGTTTCAGTCTCAACTATTGTGTCCAATTCTAGGCAACATGCTTTCGGAAGGATGTGAAGGCATTTGAATAGGTGCAGGGAAGATTACTGCATGTGAATCCAGTGAAGAGGAACTGCAGTTATACAGATTGGAGAAGTTGAGACTGATTTCCTTGCAGGCATTTCACAGGATATAATGAGAGACATTCAAAATCATGAGGTTTCTGGATAGAACCTATGAATAAAAACTACAGAAGGATCAAGAACTAGGGAGTGTAGGTTTAAGGTGACTGGCAAAAAAAAAGTAGTGATGATATGAGACAAAACCTTTTTTTCCTGGCAGCAAGTGTTCAGGATCTGTAATGTACAGCCTGAGATTGCAGTGGAGGCAAGTTCAATCAAGGCATTCAGCAAAGATTTGGCTTGTTAGTTGAAAAGAAAGAGTATTCAGGGTTTATAGGGAAAAGGTGAATGTGGGATCAAGTAAACAATAGGTGCACGCTCCCTTCAAAATAAAAATTCACAAGTGCTGCTGTGGGCCTCAATAACTACCAGTGAGTCTAAGCGTCACAAACTGAAAACAACTGCTGGACATCATTCCAGCATTAGCAGTAATTTGCTCCTAAGAGTCACAGCATTTGGAAACACGTTACCTACTCGCTGTCACGTTGTACGCATGCTGTATACTTGTGAGATACATTAATGAAAATCTGATGAAAGTCGGGAATTAAATGCTAGCTCACCCAGAGAAACTGCAAATAGTAGTCTTTTGTCACAATCTCAAATTAATTTCTGGTGCCTCATAACATTATTGATATAATTAATTACTAATGCTGTAGGCAACATGATTTATTTAAATGTGTTCATTTAAAGACTTGGTGTCTTTAATCAGAAATTCCAGAAAAGGTGATCATTACATTCTATGTACAAATTACCATCAGATTATGAAGTTAAAAGAAATAATTATTATATACTTGCTTCAGATAGCAGGTAGTGTTGATTAAAATACATCAGTGTAACTAGGAATTTTAATTAAAAAAGGAGATTAATGTGATTAAATCTTGCTGCACACTATCTGTAAAATAGGAACTGAAACCATCTGTAAGACAAAACCTTTTTTAGAGATGACAACATTTGTAATTTGTAAGTTAACTTTGAGTGTTAAAATAATTTATATGGAGGCTTGTTTTTATAAGTGATTTGATTGGCTAATCTTCATTGTTTCTTAAACTGAATTTACTCAGTGTCTGATTTAACCACATTTGCAACTTCCAAAACACAAATTTAAATGTGATGACCTGTTTTGTGTGTGTGTGTGTGTGTATGTATAGATGTATGTGTATATATACATATCGTAACCAATGCAGAAAGATTTGGGGTTTTTTGGACAGATATTCATGTATAGTATATTTGAAAGGATAGGAATCTTTCCTCACTCAGTCAGAATTCTGATCATTACACCTTCAAAAAAACACAGCATAGTTTGTGATTTCAATACTGAACACATTCTGAAGCATACTGTAACAATTTGTGAAGATATCTAAACAGTGTTCACAAGAGCAAACATATACTCATCACCTGAACTGAAAATATATCATTTGTTTCTAAAATTCAAGAAGAAATAGACAGCAAAATATGAATGAAGTGCTCTTGATATTAGATTAGATTCCCTACAGTTTGGAAACAGGCCCTTTGGCCCAACAAGTCCACACCAACTCTCCAAACCGGTATTTACCCCCTGACTAATGCACCTAACACTATGGGCAATTTAGCATCGTCAATTCACCTGAAGTGCACATCTTTGCATTGTGGGAGGACGCCCACGCAGACACGAGGACAATGTGTAAACTCCACACAGACAGTTGCCCAAGGCAGGAATCAAACCTGAGTGCCTGGTGCTGTGAGGCAGCAGTGCTAACCACCGAGTCACCGTGCATCTGAAAGCTACGTTATATTACATTACCCACAAACCACACATCATGTGATAATGCAAACAAGAATTTTAATGTCATGAAAATAATCTACAACAGACTGCACCACTGGATATTTAATATTTTTGACTGATTCATTTTACAGTAACTTTTGCCTCTCAGAAGAACAACTGTTTCTGCTTTAATGCACACAAAAATGTTGCTTTCACACAAATATCTCGCTTGCCTCTAATGGGAAAATTTCTGTTCCATTACCATTTAAACGATGCATATTAGTAGGGTTAGAGGACTTGCTCCATAGGACAGGACTAGATTTGAATGAAATCTTCAAAGGGATGCCACTTGGCCCATCATTTCAGAGCCCATTCTCTGCTAACAAAGACTCCATTTGTCTTACTCCTTTCCCTGCAGCACTCAATTTTTGTCCTTCAGTAATTGTCCAAATAGCTTGACTTAAATCAGCTTTCACCAAGCTCACAGACAGTGAATTCCAGATCTGAATCACTTGATGCATTTTTTCCCCTCATTCCACATTGGTTTATTGTTCCAATCACCTTAAATTGCTATCTCCAGTTCTCAAAAGATTATTAGGATATTCAATGATTATGCAATCAATTATTATCTTTAATGCTTTTCGTTTGTTTATCACATAAATTGACAAAGTCTTCTCCCTGGGGTGAGGGAGCCCAGAACTAGAGGACATAGGTTTAGGGTGAGAGGGGAAAAGTATAAAAGGGACCTAAGAGGCAACGTTTTCATGCAGAGGGTAATGAGTGTATGGAATGAGCTGCTAAAGAAAGTGGTGGAGGCTGGTACAATTGCAACATTTAAAAGGCATTTGGATGGGTATATGAATTGGGAAGAGTTTAGAGGAATATGGGCCAAGTGCTGGCAAATGGGACTAGATATCTGGTCGACGTGGACGAGTTGGACCGAAGGCTGTGTTTCCAATCTGTACTTCTCTGAGTCTCTGACTGTATATATATTTACCAAAAGAACGAAGATAAAAATTGAGAGGAAGACACAAAATAATCCATTTCTGAATTATTTTCCCTTTCCTTCACTGATATACTTTGTTGGCCAGATTTGTAAAACCGTATTTCTCCTTTTTCTTCTTCCCTCAAGAAATAATAAATGACAACAGCAAATTGGATGTTACAGGAAGTATTCTCTTCCAAATTGACTAAGTGACAGACAGATGTCACCTCCGATTCAGAAAGCTCAGTGCCCAGGCATGGACTAGAACTTGTCTCATATATTTCCTTATTTTTAGATTTTCATTTAGCGATTAGCTACATTCATTCTAATACATGGAGTTTTTCTCATCTGTGGTGATAGTGATTTAGTCAATTCTAACATGCTCACCCACACACCTCGTCATAGAATAGCGCAGAACAGAAACAGACCCTCCGGTCCAACTTGTCCTTGCTGACCAGATATCCCAAACAGATGTAGTCCCATCTACCAGCACTTGGCCCATATCCCCCTAAAAAAAGTCCTATTCATATATTCATTCAGATGCCTTTTAATTGTTGGTATTGTACCAGCCTCCACCACTTCCTCTGGCAACTCATTCTATACATGCACCACCCTCTGCATGAAAAAAATGCCCCTTAGGTACCTTTTTAAATCTTTCCCCTCTCACCTTAAACCTATGCCCTTTAGTTTTGGACACCCCTATCCTGGGAAAAAGATAGTCACCCTATCCATGCCCTCCCTGACTTTATAATCCTCTATAAGGTTTCCCCCTTAGCCTCTGACACTCCAGGGAAAATAGCCCCAGATATTCAGCCTCTCCCTATCACTCAAACCTTCCAACCCTGGCAACATTCTTGTAAATTTTTTCTGTATCCTTTCAAGTTTCACAACATCTTTCCTATAGCAGGGAGACCAAAGTTGAATGTGTCATTCCAAAAGTGATCTAACCAATGTCCTGTGTAGTCACAACATGACCCCCCAAATCCTACACTAAATGCACTGACCAATAAAAACAGTGTACCATATATCTTCTTCACTACCCTGTCTACCTGCGACTCCACTTTGAAGGAGCTATGAACCTGCACTACAAGGTCTCTTTGTTCAACACTCCCCAGGACCTTACCATTAAGTGTATAAGTCCTGCCCTGATTTGCCTTGCCAAAATGCAGCACCTTGCATTTATTTAAATTAAACTCCATCAGCCACTCCCCTCATTGGCCCATCTGATAAAGGTCCTGTTGCACTCTGAGATAACCTTCTTCACAGTCCACCACATCCCCAATTTTGGTGTCATCTGCAAACGTACTAATCATAACTCCTATATTCACAAGCAAATCATTTGTATAAATTACAAAAGAACAGTCTGTGAAATAAAAAGTCACAAGCTATGTTCTTGTGGCCACATGTAACTGGCAGTATTTCTTGTTGAAAAACACTGACTCCGTTGGTTTCATTGCAATTTGGCTTAACATCATTGGCACTCAGCATTCTATTCACCACAGATACTCAAGTAACTTGCCTCAAACTGCCAGGAAACATTTCACTCTTAGTATTGGCAACTTCTTTTTGCCACTCAGGTGAACTTCTTATGTTATTGAGTCCTTAATTGTTTAAATCAGAGTATCATCTAATACTTTGCACTTTTCCCTAAAGAACAGGGTATCTCGTCTGTTCAAGGTGCCTTGTAAGCAACTAATGTTTGCATTTTCTTGTGACGCAAGTTGATGTAAATGCAGGAAATGTACTTGAGTTGGGTTTTCCAGGTAAACAACCTGGAGGAGAGTTTCGAGAGACATATTTCAGCAGTAGTGAAAACAATCAGAATATGCACTAATTATTTTTTCCCCACATAAATCAGTCCTCAATAATAAATAATTCCTTTTCACTTGTGCATGCTAGTGAAACCGAAAGCTTCCAGATCCCAAGCTCCAGTATTCTGCTGAAATATTGCATTAAGAAGTCGTCACCAGTTACATGTAGGAAATTGCTTCTCTGTTTATCGCTTATCAGACCACTTTACCTCAGGGATATTGAAATCCCCTGTGATTATCCCATTTTGATTTCTTGCAACCTGTCTTACTTGCCTGAACGGCTGGCTATCTACCCGCTCAGCTTGAACGTGTGGCTGATAGCAGTTCCCAATTGCTATTCGTTCTTCTTATCATTACCAATTTCTCTCCCAATTGCATGCTGTCATCTGATTCTGTTCAATCCACCTTCTTGACAACTTGTATCATCTTTTACCAAAGTAGTTGAGCTTTGTGGGTCTATTTTGAGCAGACATTCTATCCTGCACAGCTTCTTCACGTCATATTTAACCCTCTGTCCTCAATATGTGATATTGATCATGGTAATTCCAGGTAGAAATTCTGTTGAAATGTGTGAAAACAATAAATGAAAGTAAAGATATTGTAATCTTCACCATATAAGGTGCATGCAATACTGGATTATTTTGGTATTCCCCCCGCCATGTTAGATGGTAAAATAACAATGTATCATGAGAACTCATCCAATGCACATCCAAATGCTACCAGACAAAATACACAAGACCAAACAGCTGAAAGTTTAGTCATACAGTTGGTTTTAAGAAGTGCCTTAATGTGCAACTGGAGCAGGTCAAAGTAACTGAGGATAATTCTGCCATTAAGTTAATTCTGAGTTGTATCCTGCACTGATGACCTCAAAACTGAATGGGAATCAGCTCTGATAGTAGTATTATTACATATAAACAAATGCAACTTCACTTATTCTCTTTTGAATTTTAAAATGTGTCGTGATGAAATTAAGAAATAAGACTGGCTTAGATTGCTAAGTGAGTGAAAACTCTGATGAAAGCAGACATGTAGGCACTCATGGAAATAGTACTTCCTGATCATCATTGTGACCCTCTGCAATGTAGTAGAGGATAACAATAGAAAAAATTTTCACCTCCCAGTTTGGCATGAGCAGATATGAGTAAGGTGAGAATGAAGGACCAGATTCTTGACATCAAGGACAACATTTCCAATTTTCCCCTCAAATCATACGTAGTAACTACAGAATCTCTCCTTTGAATGCCTCAATACATCATATTTCTATGCCACATTGCAATTCGCCTCTCTGTCACCAAGAAACTAGACGGTGGAAGTCCCCAATGTGTAAATCGGCGCAGGTTTCTGCTGGCTGCAGCTCAGCAAATGCTTGTGCTGACCATTGTGCAACTACTTTCTTCTGCACACTGTCAGGTACCTGCACTCATTCCGACTTCTGTGTCTTGCCATGCTTTTCAGCACAGATGGGGACATAGGCAGTTTGTGACAGTGGGAAGCACTAACCAGTCTCGGGGTACATGTATCACCATGTAGCAACATGTGTGTCACAACTGCAGCATCACACAGCATACACACTGTGTGTGCTTCAAGCAGATGGCCCTATGTGAATGTCAAAGTGGGATCAAGAGGAACTATGGTCAGTCAGTAGGTCACAGAAATTCAGGTAATTGGTCCTCCAAGAGTCCAGGGATAGGACCACAATCAAGTCCATCCAGTCCAAGGATTACAGGTATGTCATTTGGGGTGCTTTGGAGACATCAGTCCTGCAGCAATGGGCCGCGGTTACTCGAGAGTATCAATGATTAGATTAGATTAGATTACTTACAGTGTGGAAACAGGCCCTTTGGCCCAACAAGTCCACACCGGTATCTTGCCAAGTCAGTTTGGAGTTTTTGAAGCTTCAGTGTCAGTTTAAGGTTGCCCTGGCCCATCATCACCCAATGGTGAAATCTGTTGGAGTAGAACCTTTGCTCAGAACAACTGGGTCCTATCCAGTGCATATTGAGGCTACGCCTGCCCTGAAATTGTCTGCCAGAGAGGCTTATTACAAGGAGCAGCTCATGAACCTATATGGCATCTCCCAAACCTGGGGGACCCGCCAACTGTATCTGAGATGACACATGCCATTTCCTCAACAGCACAGTCATTCATTGCTCCCACCCCCCCAAGGTGAGAAGTGGAACATTCCGGGCAGTGGAATTCTTTATCATCATTAGCTTTACTCAACTAAACTCGCATTGCTTTGACAATGTCCAATTACTAGTCTGCACAGCTCAGCAGAAAAACATTTCCACTTTATCATTGTACAGCTTATCTGTGACAATCGCAGTCACATTCTGAAGATTGGTGCCAGCTGTTGTGGGAACTGCCAAAATTTCGTAATAGAGAAGCTGTCATTTACTGTCTCATTCCAATGTCTTTGGGCCATGCAGGGATGGCTGCTGGAAAGCAAAAGCTACCACGGCCAAATATTTTGCATGACACCATTACAAAACCCTGAGACTGAAGCAAAGCAAAGCTACAGTGCTGTTCACACTTGCACCAAGGCCCTAATGGAGCAGCCCAGTCGATGAGATTTGAATGTGTAGACCACTGTGGTGGAAGCTGTGCAGTGTAGTCCAAAAAAAGGTGCACTGCATCATCATAGCATGCTATGCCCTTCACAACAGGAGCTGACAAGAGGGTGATATTCTACAGGCAGACAAAATGAGGGAACAACAACAATCTTCTCAGTATGAAAATTAGGGCATTGATCAAAAGAAACATCAACAGCAAGAGACTCTTGGAATAAGGTCAAAGTCCCCCGTCTTCCTCTTGCACTGCCCGTTAATGCTGAGCACCTATGGCTGGTGTGATAGTGTGCATCCATACACATATGTGGCAGGCACAGTGTGTGCGGGTCCTGGCTTTCAATGACAGTCACAGAACCAGCCAATCACATGAATGCCAGAGCCAGCACAGCCCCAGTAATGTTGATTTACCCCCCATTCATTGATCCAACTTAACTCATGCTTCTGACAAAACTGCCTGTCTCCAGCAGCACCCTGAGTGTCAGACACCTGGAGCATTTATTTCTTCAGCCAACAGCAGAGATATCTCAATGATGCACTCATCAAATTTTGCTCCCGAGTCAAACATAGAGGAAGTACCCACCGAGGTGAAAGTCTCTGAACTGGTGGAGGGTGCAGGTGAAATTCTTACCAGTGTATCCACTGAAGGTTCAATGACTTCCTCCTCAAGAGGTAAAGGTAGAGCTGAGGCACTCTGGTGCTGATGCCTCCACGGTAGAGATTCACTGTGTGTCACTGTGTTCCTGTATAAGAGAAGAGTGAACTCAGTGTTTAAGAGAATGAAAGCTTGTGCAGATTAAAAATCAGTTGGCACTGTGTTAATCTGAAGCAGCACGGCAGAATGCAGCTGACTGGGTTGGCTGGTGACTGAATTCTATCCATCCCCCTGTGAGTGACTCTGGTTACCTTTCTCCTGGTAGGGAGTGAGGAGGCTGAAGCATGCCAATCCCTTGTGGTTCTGGACCCCTTCACCCATCTGTGGGACATTTTTTTCCTGAATTGAGGCAAAGTGGGCAACTGAATATGAAGACAGTGAATGGAAAAACAGTTGGTGTTAATGCAGGATCAGGAGTCTTGGTCCCAGTGAGATAGTAGGAAGTGCAGATGGCGGGAAAAGTTGGCAGTTTGACGTGTAGGTGGATCAGAGCTGCTGAATGCGCATAATGCTAAAGTTGGAGAGTCCATGACCTTTGGGTGAGGTGCATGTGCAGTGGCAAAGTTAGAGTGGTGACCCTATGAGTGTCAGGCAGCAGATAGAAGATGGTGGTTCTTATCCTTCTGGTGCAATGAAGATCATTGTCCCTCTTCCTAAACTGCTAGTCATCCTGCTTCACCCGGGACATTGCATTGTCCTGGGCTTGGATTTGTTTCCTGGCTGCCTGGATTTGATGGTGTTGACTCCTATCACAGTTAGTTGCCCTCCTCTACACCACCTATGAAGACTTCCAGGTCCCTGTCTGGAATCAGGGAATGAGCTTTTTTTTCCATGAGCCATGACCTGACTGTCGAGGGTCGAGCACCATGGAGTGAGGGTTTGCAGTGTCGGACGTGGTATGTTGCTGGGCTTTAAATATGGCACCATTGGCATGTACACCAAAAGTCTCAGGAGTAGCAAGCACCTCTTTCACTGTGGCCAGCCGCTTCCCTGAGAGTGAAGCTTCAGAGCCCGATTGTGTACGAATGGTAGTTCTTAGCCAGGTTGGACTCAGTGCCATGAATCTCACTCAACAAAGCACCTCCACTGAAAATGGGAAAGTTCTGCCAATGACATTCTTAATAATGGTTTTTAAAAGGTCACTTATTACATTTCTGTATGGAAGGCTTTGGGTAATTTATCATTGAACTAGTGAGTTAGAACCATTTTTACAAATAGTTTTCAAAGAGATGAAATTGAGATTTGAAAAATTAATTGAGGGTCTGTTTTGCGTATTTCGAATTGTCAATAAAGAGCAACCTCACTCTGATTAATTAACTGTGGATTAGAAGAAAGGTCATGTACCATGGTGGTGTTGTACACACTCAAATAAATAAAGCTTCTGGGATCAAAATCTCCAAAAGATCACTCTACTTCATGAAGAATGATTTGATTTTTTTCCCTCTATATTAAATGACCATCACAGTGCAGCCAGAGGTCTAACATTTCATGAATCTGTCTCCGAAAATTGTTACAAGTGCAGAAGCTCTTGTAAAGTTCGTACTGAAAGGTTTGCAGTCGTTAAGTTCAACCCTTGGCACTCGGAGCTCTGTCCATCAGACGATGCTTGAGTCACAGTTGAGACAAACTGACAGGTGTCAACAAGGTTTCATTACAAAGACAGTGACACACTGCTGGGATGTGCTGTATTAGCTCCTGAAAGGATTAACACTTGATTGAGTGCACTGAGCAGCATGCTCTGTGATGACATCACTGGGGCTTGGTCAGAGAGTGAAGTGACTGAACTGAGGTCAGTGTGCTCCCTGTGATATGGATCATATTCATCTAACTGTAATGCAATAAACTTCATCTCCTTCATTATTTATGACTCTTCTCTCAGACCAGGAAGGCAGCTATCCTTAACTTTCTGTCTCACCGTTCATCCAAAAGAATAAATTATTAAGAAATTTGTTTAAGGCTCAGATCAAGATTTTTTGCAGGAAGCAACTAGATGCTTTAATAGAGCTGTGGGTTCTGAAAGAATGAAGAAAACAAGAGTGTTGGAGAATTACTGTAATATGGTAAAGATCATTCATTCACATGTATCTTGTGACAACCTTGACTAAGAGTGGCTAAAATATACTGTGGATCTTGTGAAAGAGAAAAGTGTTGAGAGTATTTGAAACCATTAGTATATTCAATACAGGCAAATTGTGGTTTGCTTGATCAAAGACTTGGCTTGATAAAGATAGTGTGGTCAATATTATGTGTATAAATTTTCAGATGCTTTTGACAGTACCATACAGGTTTGTCAGTAGAATTGAAGCCTGTGGGATTAAAGAGACAGTTGCAAACTGGATACAGATTGTGTCCCTGAGATAAAGTAGAAAGTAATGCTAAGCAGTTTTTCACAGTGGAAGAAGATACACGGTAGTATGGCCCACTGGTCAATGTTGGAACCACTTCTCTTTTGGATTTGGCTATCCAGAATGCAATTTCAATGTTTTAACATGAGACAAAAGTCAGAAATGTAATAAGCAATGAGTAGGATTGTAAGAATTCAGAAGGACAAAGATCAGTGAAATAAGTAGAGACACAGTAATCAAAATTTATTTCAGGGGAGTATGAAGTGGTACATTTTGGTAGGTAGAGGACAACGAATATGAACTAAATGGTGAAACGTCGGGAACTGCAGGAACAGAAAGATAGCTGTAAAGTGTGTAAGTGTGTGAAGTTAGGAAGTTATTGAAATGCATAAGTAATCCTTGGTTTTAGTAATAGACAAATAAAATAAAACAGCCTGGAAATTATGGTAATCCTTTATAAAGTACACGATGACGCCAAAGGAGCAGTATAGTGTTCAATTTTAGGAACTGTAGTTTAGGAAGGATACCTAGGCCTTGACGTGGTACAGAAGAGATTTACTGCGTTGATAATAAGGACGAGGAACTTCAGCTGAGTGAAGAAAGTCAAAAAGCTGAGTTTGTTCTCATCAGAACAGAGAAAGTTAACAGACAATTTGAAAGAGTTGCTGAAAATTCTTAACTGTTTTAAGTGAATAAGGAAAACCTGTTTCCAGTAGCAGAAGAGTCAGTAACCTGAGATGACAAATTTAAGGCCATTGAATTATGAGCCAGAGGTGACATGAGAAAACTTGTTTGCCCTTGTAAGTTGTTGTGACCGAAAAGGCACTATCTCAAACGTTAGTTTGCTCTCTCTCCCATGAATGCTGCCTGACTCACTGTGATCTCCAACACTTTTTGTTTCCAGAAGAGATTCCAGCATCTGCAGAAATTTGCTCCTGCATAGGGTTTGGAATTAACTGGTTAGCTCTATCAAAATAAGACAACTTAAGCACAGTGAACTAAAAAGCTGTACTATACCATTCTACATTGAAGCTTCTTCAACAAAAGAAGTAAAGTGAGAATCTGTATTTTAATCCAGTTTCTTGGTTGCAATGTTTTTTATATCTCATTTTACAACTTGAAAAGGCCCTTCAATATAATTAAGTTATAGGTCCATTTATCATCATTTTACATTTGCCCTCTCAGTCTAAAGAGCAGCTTGCCATGATTTATCACTTGTATTGAATGCTCTCCATAAAATTATTGATCATTGTGTTTCATTTCTTGGCATAGATATAATGTGTAAAAATACATTTACTGCAATGTGGAAAATCACAAATATTGATGAAAGTTGATTGTGCTAGAGCATGTCAGATTATAGTTATGTCTTGAGTGAAATGCAGATGTTTGACCACAAATGAATTGTCACTTTACACAACGCATAGCAATAGAATATAAAATGCGATAGCCCCTATTGTAATGGTATTTGTCAGCCACATCTTGCATGTATGTGGTTTCTTGGTACAGAAAGTATTTTATCATGTATTCATGATTTTGACATTTTGCTTGACAGGTTAATGGTAAGGACCTATCCAGAGCAACCCATGAGCAGGCAGTAGAAGCTTTCAGAACAGCCAAAGAACCCATTGTCGTACAAGTATTGCGACGAACTCCGCGGACAAAAGTGATTAATGCATCTCACGAATGTCAGCTGGTAGATATGGGCACTCAGACAGACATCACTTTTGAACACATCATGACACTGGCTAAAATAAGACCACCTACTCCACCAGTCGTGGTACTAGACCAATACCTTTTGCCTGAAGAGTAAGTTTATGTTTATTATTATTATTATTATTATTATTATCATAATTTTTATTATTGTTATCTGAGGTAAGGAGCAAAATAATGTTTTCAAGTTGCTCTGATGTGTACAATTAAGTTGGACCGTGAACTGTTAGCTTAGGTATAATTATGTATAAAAGAGCATAGATTTAAGATAGTTTGCTGGTCTGGAGGTAGTGCTATTCAAATTGGTATCTCAAACTAATTTAAATAATGCAAAACCCACCCCCAGCATGACTTAGTTGGAAACCTATTAATTACTTTCGAGAGCCCTGGAGGTGTTCCGTGTTATTAGATTTTATTTAAGGTGGACAATAATTTATGGTCTAATCTTCTCAGTTTGTTTTACAACTATTACTTAAAACCCCAACATGTATTACTTTGAAAAAATAGTTGTATTTTTTAGCCAATTATGTCAGATAACTTGAATATATGTAAGTCTTTTGTTTTGAAAGCATGGAATTCTGTTGTATTGTTTAACTGCAGCACATAGAGTCATAGAATCATGCAGCACGGAAAAGACCCTTTGGTCCAATCAATCCATGCTGAACATAAACCGAAACTAAACTAGTCCCACCTGCCTGCTCCTGGCCCTTATTCCTCCATACATTTCCTATTCATGTAGTTATCCTAATGTCTTTTAAATATTGTAATTGTACCCACATCCACCACTTCCTTAGGACATTCATTCCACACACGAACCATCCTCTGTAAAAAATTTGCTCCTCTTGCTTTTGATCAGTTCCCATGAATTAATGTTTCACCTTTGCATGGCAGTGCTGAGTCAAGAAAAAAAAATCCAAGCACTCTTCAAAGAGATTACATACTAGGAAATTCAACATTTGCCCAAAGCATATGCAAAAGCTCAGTGGGAGCAGGTGCAGCAGTAACATTCAAAAGAGAATTGAATAAGCACTTGCAAGAGAAAGAGTTACGGAGGTTTAAGGAAAGAATGAGGGAGTAGGATGAACTGCCCTGCTCTGCCAAAGAGCCCAGAGGCCCAAATTCTTATTTAATGCACTAGCAGCACCAGCCTGACAATCCCTGCTATAGTTCACTGCTCAAGGAGGTTGGCTTTGAAGAAAGCTGCCCAGACAGATCTACCATTCTCTGTGATATGGATTTCATTTCTCCTGGCATACATTTTATTCCAGAGTCAGCTACAAGGATCTCAGACATCTGACAACACTGATGTCATGAAGAGGTTTAAACAGAGAATCGATTTAAAGATTTTCAGGGGTAGCAAATCAGGAACTAAGAGGCAACAATTCATCTTCACTTTTTAATAATTTTATAGAGAGCAAGATAAACATTGGAACTACACAGGAGTTTTCATATAATCATAGGATCATACAGTGCAGAAGCGGTCCTTTGGCCTATCAAGTCTGTCCTGCCGAAAATATACTACTACCTACACTGGTCACACTTGCCACACTAAGCCCATAGCCTCGAATGTTATGATACTTCAAGTGCTTATCCAAGTACTTTTTCAAGTTGATGCGGTTTCTTGCCTCAACTACCTTTGCAGGCAGCACATTCCAGACTCCCACCACCCTCTAGATGAAAATGTTTTCCCTCAAATCCCCTCTAAATCTCCAGCCTTTCACTTGAAAATATTGCCCCCTTGCTAATAGGAAGCAGCTTTTAGATAGAAATGTTTTAAAAATTTAGCCATTCATGGGTTTGTGGATGGTATTGGCAAGGCCAACATTTGATGTTTGTTCCTAATTTGCCCTTGACAGCAGTTGAGAGTCAGCCACATCACAAGATGCTTGGAGTCACATATGGGTCAGACAAGGAAAGGCCAGCAGATTTGTTGTTCAAAGTACATGTGTGAACCAAATGGATTTTTAACACAATTGATCAGTTTCACCATACCAAGACTACCTATTAATTTGATAATTTTAAAGAATTGAATATAAATTCCAACAACTATTGTGGTGGAATTTGAGCCCATTCTCGCAGAATATGAGCGTGGACACCTGAATTTCTAATCTAGTGACATTACCACTGTGCGACCATATGCATAATTACTCTGATCTAAATTTGTAATCAAAACCCAGTTGTACCTTATTCAACAAGGTGTAACCTTTAACCGTGAACTTGTAAAAACAGGAGGTTTCCATCAAATCAAACTGTTCCTCAAATTTAACCTACCAGCTCTGCTTCAGGAGAGGAGCAAGCAAATCACTGACACCAGTGACTGGATTTCCATGCTTAATTCTGCAGATGCAGGTGTCAAAATACACTGTCAGTTTCAGAGTGATGTTGCCAATGTTGATATGTTAGCCGCTATTACAACTGCTAATTCTGGGTCAGTGTTTCGTAGATGAAATACACAGTACAAAATTAAAGGGAGTCAAGCATGTTAATATTGCCACTTTTGCTGTCTAATAACTCATTCAAAACATCGCATGAGAAACCACTAGCTCAAGTAAGCATTCACTATGCCCAACCATATCCTGAATTATTCTAAGTTGCCATGGATCATTTCAGAGGTACATTGTGAAAACTGCCCACATTTCTTTCTGTTGGTAATGGGCATTTTCTCCAATGTAGCTTTGACAATGGGAGTTATGATCAATTAATTCGGCAAAGAAAAATCAACTCTTAAGAAAATCCTGATTTGGAATGTTTGGTTGAGTTGGAATGTATGAATAAACATTTACTTTCAATGGGACACATGGTTTCTTTTGTTTTCATCCTTAAGTGTGAGACCTACTCGGAGAGGACTAAATAGAATATCAATATGCCATTAATTTAAAACCAGCTTTAGAGAAATGTGTTTGTATCTATTTATTTCTTGGCTTATCTTCTCAGTGTATCAATAATACCAAAGATTAAATATTTGGCATATTTAGGTATCTCAAGGAATAACAAATAGTGAAGTACAACATCTCACGTAGCCATACAGTATAATGACCTTTCAATATATTTGTGCAAAAGAATATTTATTTCTCATCCACTACCCACTCTTAAAGGCTTTGAAAATTGGATAGAAAAACATTAATCATACTAACTGTTTTATAGGTTTATATTGCAGCCTTATATCATTTGTATTATATTCCCTCCTGGATTTCCCTTCCAAACATCTATTGCAAGGTGATGAAAATTGATCTTTTAGCTTTCAGTGCTAATAGTATAAATGCTCAGAAGCATGTGAGTGTATGTTCTAGTCATTTCTGAACAGATTTCACTGAGGAAAGAGCAGAATTTATAAGTGCCATTTATCATTTCAGATTTTAAAAAGTTACAATCCTCAATTTTATGTATTGTTAAATATATACAGCATTTTCAATTTCTTTTCACATAACAGGAGACCCATAATTTGGGGAAAAAAATTGAATGAGGTTAGTAAAAATTGTATCACTATACAGAGAGAACTCTTTAAAATTATATCGTACTCTTAGCTGCAATTTTGGAAACACTTCTAATTAATAAACAAAATTTATTTCAAGTGCATGCATTTATTTATTTATTTAAAAATTTATTTTCAAACTGTCCCACAATACATATGTTTGTCTTTTGAAACTGTTCTTGTGAATGTTGCTTTGGTTTACAATGAAAAGAAATAGAAGTTAAATTTTGACATTAACTAATTATCTCAATGCCAATCAGTTGCATCCGTGAGACAATTATTTGACCTTTTCTACAATTACGAAATGGTAGAGAGTCAGACAAAAATACATTGCAAGAAAATTTAAACATTTCCTTTTCCTTTTCCTAATTTGATTTTACTTCTAAAAGACCAAGTTGAATTTTGAATGTAAACAAAACCTCTTGGAACAAGGAGAACCACATGGCCCCAAGAACGTTCACTGACTTCACTCAAAATTTACAATGCTTTGAGAAAACAGGCAATTCTGTTTAATGACTGTTCACTGAGATTTGCCTTATGCATGTTTAGGTTGAAGCAAGATCTGATGTTGAAGAATGGACCTGACGAGTGATACACTTTCAAGTTCAGTTAGTCATAGAGTTGTACAGTATGTAAAAAGACACTTCAGTCCAACTCGTCCATGCCGACCAGATGTCCTAAATTAATGTAGTCCCATTTGCCAGCATTTGGTCCATATCCCTCCAAACCCTTCCTTTTCATATGCCCATCCAGATGCCTTTTAAATGTTGTTATTGTACCCACCTAGCTCGTTCTATACACGCACCATCCTTTGCATGAAAAAGTTGCCCCTTAGGTCCCTTTTAAATCTTTCCCCTCTCATCTTAAAACTGTGCCTTCTAGTTTTGGACTCACCATCCTTGGGAAAAAGACCTTGGCTATTCACCCTTTCCACGCCCCTCATAATTATATAAACCACTATAAGGTCACCCCTCAGCATCTGATGCTCCGGGGAAAAAGGCTCTAGCCTATTCAGCCTCTCCCTTTAGTTCAAACTCTCCAACCCTGGCAATCCTTGTATCTGTGCTCTGAACCCTTTCAAGTTTCACAATGTCCTTCCAATGTCAGAGAGACCAGAATTGCATGAGTATTCCAAAAGTGATCTAATCAATGTCCTTTACACTGCAATGTGACCTCCCAACTCCGACACTAAATGCACTGACCAATAAAGGCAAGCATACCAAACACCACCTTCACTATCCTGTCTACCTGTGACTCCACTTTCATGAACTATGAACCTGCACTCCACCTTTATGCGTTGTCATCCAGCACCAGCACCTCTTTAATATGAGTATTTTTCAAAATGTCACTATTTATTTCCCCACATGCTCTGTCTTCCATATCCTTGTCCACCGTAAACACTGGTGCAAAATACTCATTTAGTATCACCATATCTCCTGCAGTTCCACACATAAGCAGCTTTGCCATTCTTTAAGAGGCCCTATTCTCTCCCTAGTTACTCTTTTGTCCTTAATGTATTTGTAGAATCCCTTTGGATTCTCCTTAACCCTATTTGCCAAAGCTACCACTGGTCCCCTATCTCCCCTCCTGATTTCTCTGTTAAGTATATTCTTCCTGCCTTTATACTCACCCAGGGATTCACTCAGTCCCTGCTGTGTGTACTTGACTTATGCTGCTTCTTGTTCTTGATGAAAACCCCAATTTCTCTAGTCATTCAGCCTAGCCCTTTACCTAGCAGGAACATACTGTCTCTAGACTCTCGTCATCACCTTGGGTTTTTTTTGCATATTCCTGGTCATTCAGAACTTCAAAACAAATTGGAATTCATTTGTCCAGCAGTGGGGAAAGCTGAAATACTTAAAGTGGACCCCTTATTAACCAGAATTTCTCAGTGACCATGTCATTTGAGGTACATTTTTTTCTCATGTTGTTGGGATCAGTAATTCTGCCTCACCAGGACCTGAAATATAAATGACATTTAGTGATTAAACAAAAATAACACAACAAATATGCAAGACTGCATTCAATATGACACAGTCAAGTTGATCACAGTGTTTTCTCACAACTTGTAAATTGTTTTCCGAGAGATTTCAGAAGAAAAGCTATAATCACGCAAGTATATGCATCAAAAGCTAAACTTTTTATGAAACTGTTAATCGATATTCAACATAGTATTTCCAAAATTGCAGGTAAGAGTTGGATATTTTAAAGATTTCTCTCTCCATAATGGTTCCAGGGATACAATTTTTAAGTTCTGTCAGCTTGTTAAGTAATTTCATTTAAACAACTCATGGAGACATTAGTGTACCACTGGTTTGGAAAAGATACTGAGCCAGGCAAAGTACAAGAGCTAATTTAATGACATCCTGGATGACAGCAGTACCCTGATGTGAATTTAGCTCCCTAATGCTGACGGTCCTGTTATGTTGAAGCTTATGTGGTCAGCATTTGATTCCACAGAAAAGTTAAAACATGGTACCAAACAAAAAATGCTGTATGTATAGGTGATTCTTTGTCAGCAATTAATGTTTATTTTTTAAATTTGCAAGTTATATTAAATTATGTTAATAATTATTATTTATTACAATTTTAAAATTGCACAACATGCATTCGTCATATTTTTGACAGTGAAACAAATCGTAAATAGAAATTTTTATACAAAGATTAATCTAAAAGATATTTTTATGTGTGGGAAAGGTTTCCAGCTTTTCTTACAAAGAACAGAAACCTGACCATCGATGATGCATTAACACTGCAGGACATACAAAGTTGTTCAGTATAACACAGTGTTTGAAAAAGCAGACCTATGAAGAGATTCTTTCAGTAGCTCTAATAGTGCAGGCCACAAAGCTGGAAGAGTTGTACTTCACATTTGATTGAAATTACATTGGCTCAGAGCAGACAGAGGTACTGTGTCACATGTTAAAGTGATACTGAAATGTGGTGAAAAGGAGCAGAGTAATGGGATTGGAGTTCTACTCAAACAAACCAGCAAATAGCACTTAAAGAGGATAAAGACCTTGGGTGCTTTTCTATAGCCAATGCATTAAAGAAAATAATTTGAATTAGAAAAGCTGCTAATGCATTCATTTTAATGCCAAAGACAGTGAGGAAATTGGTCAGTACTGTTAAATTTGCATGATACCCAGACAATTGAATTTTCAGGATGTGTTATTTTGGTTCATAAAGAAGAGGATTTTGATCATGAATCAGTAGAGAAGTATTAAACCTATATTTTGATATGATCACAATGATCCTTCAGAGGAGTCAATATGCTGGATCAATATCTTGGAATCCCTGACCTGTTCTTTTTGGCAGTCTCTCAAGACCGAGGATGACTTTCTTCCACTGCTGAGTTGTGGATCCTGAGATGATTTTACATGATGATGGAGTTGCATACATTGCCACAGGCGAAGCAGGTGGTGTTTGAAGAAGCGGTGTTAATCCTCACTTTGTAACTGAGTCTTAAATCCAGGCCACAGTGATGAGAGCACTGAATCCTATTCACTATACCACAGGGAAATTAGTGACCTAACACCATAATGGGAGCAACAACATGGCATGTGCTGACACAGTTCAGTGTGAAGGCCGTTCTCTACCTTCTAAAGGCAACTAAGGGATCCTCAATAATAAGACCTGTCAAAACTGCTCAAGTTTTAAACATATAAAAAGATCAGAAATTCTGCTAGGAGGGTTTCACTAAAGTTTGGATTGAGTCAACCCACTGAGATTGAAAGATTCCTTGACTTCAATTCTCTTTGTCTGAATTAACGAGAATTGCTGTCACACAATAAAAAAAAGTTCATGGTGTTCTGTTTGGGAAGTATAATTATTGGGCAATGGCAGCAGTCAGGTTTCCTGCAGATCCTTTTTGTTTGAATTGTGTTTTATGATAAATATTGATTTGCAAGATGTTCTTGTGCTTTTTGCTTCATAAAAAGCTGGCGAATGTGTGCTGTGTCAGGCAGGATGATTTAGAGAGGACAGAGGTACGCTTTATTATAAGTTGCAATGCAATATGCACTGCACAAAAACAAAACATATGATTGACTGCTGAAACTCCTTCTCAGCTATTAGAGCCTGGATGGATTATGACTAATTCAATCCCTATTGCTTGGTTGTTAAAAGATATTGCAATAATAATAAATGGTTCTATGACTTTTATGTGTTGAAGTCTACATTACTGTTGCTTCCATCTTTTCTAATTATTTTGTTGTGATACTTGACTAACATTAATTCAAAATGTGAATCACCTTATTCACATTTGTTTTCACGGTAGACATCCATCAGGACAGGATTATTATGATCCAAACGACTATTTGGGTTTGCAAACTGAAATGGACAGAGAAGAGTTAGAATACGAGGTGAGTTCTCTTTGTGAAGGTCATTCAGAATAAAAACCTATCAAGTACAGTGTATTTTAAAACTTGGAAGATTTTCTTCACTTTATTGTAAAATACTTTTTTGATGTATGCAGCCATTCCCACTCAGTCATCTTGAACATTTTTCCACATGCAATCATAATTCTTAAGTGCAAATCTTCAGTTATGGTTGATCTATAATTGGTAGGAAAATATGTAATTTATTTCATAAAGTACAAACTTTGTTTTGAAACAGAAAGATTTCAAGTACGTATGTCTTCAAAACATGTCAAGGCTTCAAGAAAAACAGAACAAAGATTTTTATTTTCTCGTTTCTAATGCATAATCAACAGCATCTTTAATTATGTCATCACTGAGAATATATTGCGAGTAGCTGGATGTAAATTGGTGCTGAAGTATGCTGCATCTTCAGGGTACCAGTGGAATGCTTTGAGCAAGTGATGAGTTTTAATAATTCTCCACCCTGTTCTGTGCAGCTTTCGATAATAATGTCTTCTCTAGAAAGATTAAGAAAAGAACAAGAGCTTCTGACTTGGCATTTCCTATTATGTTGTGAAGCATTCATTATCCTCTAACTTCACAGTAAATTGGTACACTTTCAAAAGTCATTAACTGCATAACAAGTTGAGTGTATCTATTTTCAGGTTATTAATTTCAAAGTTGCTATTTTGATAACATATATCATCAACACATCAAAGCAGATGAAATTAGCTCAGAAGTTCTAACAGTTAATAATTAAATTATAAAATTAATGTGACATGAAAAGAAAAATATCACGCTTGAAATAGTGAAGCTTTTTGCTGTTCATTCTTTTGTGCCGATGTGAGCCAGATCATTAATAATAGTGACTTTGATATACTGTGTGGTGGCTAAAGGTGAGCAGCACAATGACACAGACAGCTGAGCATTGGGAAACTCTTACTGGCCTGATAGTATGTCTTGAGCCACTAAAGAAGCTTGTTCAAATCTTGAAGACGAAGATCAATGGAGAGGTCAAAGTATTAACAAAGCAGAGCTCCAGTACCTTTCTCAGTTACTTTTTGTTGTCCGTTGATAAATGCTTTTGAACAGACTACAGAGACACTTGTTCCATTTACTGTAATGGAAATGTCGAACTGTGCAAGAAAAATATCAAGTCAGCCTTATGGGGTTTCTCTCCAATGAACGTGCATGGAATTTAGTTTTGTTAGTAATGTAAGGAACAGCTATTTTCCGCAAAAATGTCTGTATTAAATCAACAGTTTAGTGAAAGAAAGCATAGGCAAAGTATCTTTTTGAAGTTTTTATTGTTTATTTCTAACATTTAAATTCCTTTATAATTTATAAAATTGCATTTCTAAAGAGATAATATGGCGTTAACATAAGATGTGAATGTTGTTACATAGCTTAAAATTCTGTATCATCTACTTGACAGAAAATAGTCAGTTGAAGTTAACACAAGCAATGCTGGCATAAGCCTTAAAAAAAAAATGAAAAACTAAAATGAAGGTTTCTCGAGTCGTCAATTCCTGCAATATCGTAAAAAAAAACTTGAAAATGTTGACAGACTGAAATTAATCTATTTGACATGTGCAAATACATAAAATTATTGTACATTATGCATTGTTAAATGCAGAATTAATAGTTCAGAAATCATGGGGAATTAAATGTGATTTGCTATTACTACTTCAAAGGGATAAAATGCAAGAATTAGAAGACATAGGACAATGAAGAATTGAATTGGGAAATATTATTTCCAAAGTTGGTTCATTCTACCTGATTGGCTTACTTAGAAAATGCTGTGAAATGCAACTTTGTTTTAAAATATAATATATGCCGCTTGAAGCATGACAATCATAGTAGAGAACAAAAACATTCACAATGAAATTCCAAGTCAGGGTTCCAGAATATATTTTGTTTGTTGGCTTACTAGTTATTAAGCACTAGATTGATTGTTTACATTCGTTTTAAATGAAAGGTCCACAAATGCTGCATATAGTTGGTACAAAGTAATGGGAACTTGAGCTGCTGTCTATAATCTGCAATTCAAAGAAGAAAGCTGGATAGTAATATGACTATCTAACATTGATTAATAACTAAATTGCAATTCACAGCCCCAACCGTTGGGTTATTGTTACCACTTTATCACCAGAACTACAATAACTTCTATCCCATTTAATAGGCGCCTAACTGTCATTCATTTCTGCAGTTGGCATTGTCACTAATAATTTGGATTTTGAACCTCATGTAATACTCCCTTGCCATTTTACAAATGATTTATGCTTTTTCAAAAAGAACACTTAACAAATTGATTTGAGCTTTTGTAAAAATAGCAGAAGTATCATGGAAGTGTGAACTTATTGAGCAAGTTGCAAAATTTGGCAAATTTAGAAAGAAGATTGCTGGTTTGACTCTCTCTGCCCGACAGCGGTCATACATAGCTGTCATAATGTATTTTTCAGTTTCTTGATGGCTGTCCAAGAATTAGTGATGTACATACCGGCAAATCAGCAATTGCGATGTGCGCACACCTTCTAGTCAAGTGTATTTGCATCAGTTTTCTTGTGCTATGTGCTAAAGACTGCAAAAATGATTTTGATATCTCTTACCAAGGAACAGTAAGAAGTAGGAACAGGAGTAGGCCGTTCAGTCCCTCGAGATTGTTCCACCATTCAATAGGGTCATGGCATATCCCCATTAACTACAACTCCTTGAGTTGCAATTCACTCATGACATTACATTGTCATTGTGGAACGCAGTTTCAATGATACATGTTGTATTCCAGGTCCCAAGTTGTTGTTTCATTTAAAGCCTGACATCCCCCAACCCCCAACACTCACACAATGTTTGTACAGACAATATTGTTTTCCCCCTCTTTGTTGGAAATTTGACATTATAAGGAAAGTTTAGTGATAAATGGTTGTCAGTGTAGATTGATTTCGAGATGTATGTTTGAAGATAACCCGGAATTGAACTGACATCGAGAACAATAATAATGAAAATATATCCTTATTGGGATCATCAATAATGTGAAGAAAAATATTTTTTGATTCTCATTGAATTTCAGATTCTTACATGTTTGGCTTGTTAAAAGAATTACATAGCTTCACTTTCCATAATGAGGTGATATCCAAATTTTGTGCCCTGCTGAAGTCAAATTTCACACCAATTGAATGTTGAAAAGCGCAATTTTATATATATATATACGTATAAAGCATAGATATATATGTATGTACGTATATGCAAAAGGGTAAAATTCAAATCAATTGTCAAAAGTCATGTTACCTTTTAAGGTTAATGCATTTGGAAGCCTGAGGTGTTTTCTATGATGAGCTGATTCAGGAAATGAAATACAGTCCATATCAAAGAGACTTTTTCCACACACTAACCCAGGGTCACTACTTGAAAATGTGAGGTTTCAACGACATTTATTGCAGACTTACCTTAAAGACACTGGAAAGCAATTGAAGAAAAATGAGTGCATTTTGATACAGTAAAACACTGACTTTCTCATCAAGTAATGGTAGGCATCTGAAATTGGTAAAAATGTATTTTTTCTTTCATTAATTGTTGACATCATTTTTGAATGCCATACAGAATTTATGGACATGTAAGTTATCTTTGTATTAATGTAGTTTGTATATGAATCTGGCATACTAGAATGAACTGATTGAAGCCCACCAAGACCTTTGTTGCATGGTGGATAGGTTCATGTGAGTGTTTGCAATGTCACTATATTGTGAGAAACTCAACCTAAGGAATACTAAATCTGAAGCATTGTAACCAGAACTGAACATCCGATCTGAATTTGAGTGAAAAGTCTCAATTTGGTTCAAATGCCTTGCTGAATTCTCTCTCAATTTGTCTTTGATTAGGAAGTAGACTTGTACAGATTACACAGTCAAGACAAGCTTGGTCTCACAGTTTGCTATAGAACAGATGACGAAGATGACTTGGGAATATACATAAGTGAGGTAAGAAGCACATGTTGCATTCACTAAGTCCTCATGTAACATTGTTATGTTTAATATTATTTCCTTTACCTTGTGCAGCTAGTGGGTCTAACTTCTTGTTGAACATCCTGAGGTTTGTTTTAACATTATTTCCTGCCTGACTCCACTTCCATGCATCAATCACAAAATTTGCATATTCTCCCCGTGTCTGTGTGGGTTTCCTCCGATTGCTCTGGATTCTGCCCACAGTCCAAAGATGTCAGGTTAGGTGAATTGGCCATGCAAATTGCCCATAGTGTTGGGTGCATTAGTTGGGGGTGAATGTAGGGGAATGGGTCTGGGTTGGTGTGGACTTATTGGGCTGAAGGGCATGTTTCCACACTGTGGGGAACCTAATCTAATCTAATCAAACACTAAATTGTTCCTCCCACACCAGTGACCATGTGACTCAATTATACAAAGCACCAAAAGGATTCTGTAAATCCTGCACCAGTACTACATGGCTGTATTCAATATGAATTCACCTGCAATAGGCCAAAAATGGCTTGCCCGATGAGCTTTGATATCAGGGTTCCACATGAGCAAACACATTGGAAATGAATGATGCCAGCAAGAGGAAGGAGTTGCTTTAGCTATTTTATTGTAACAAAAACATGTTGTGCATGGTTTTCTGTTTGTCAGAATACCTGAGCAGGACTGGTACCTGCTAATATCCCTCCAGGTCTCTCACCATCCTGATTTGGAAATATATTGCCGTTCCTTCTCTATTGCTGGATACAAATCCTGGAATTCCCTCGTGAAGGGCATTGTGAGTCCAGCCACAGCACATGGACTGCAGTCATTCCAGAAGGCAGCTCACTGTCACCAGTTCAAGGGAAGCCAGAGACAGGCAATAAACGATGACCGAGCCTGCGATGTCCACATCCCACAAGAGAATTGTTGATGAAGTTGCAGGAAGTGAATGTCCACATTCATATCGGACTTCTAACTTACAAAATAAACCAAAACTGCCTTTATTTAAGGGGGTATCAGAAAATTGTAAGATGTGAATTTGCCTACATAATTACCTCCATATTAATTTACCAGGTTTATTTTCTCTGTCAAAAAAGTTGGAAAATCTGAATAATAACAGGTAAACCTACAAATTGTCAGTTGCAGAACAGCATGGCGAAGAAGTATGAACAATACACCTACTCTACAGGCCTGAAATGCTGTTTTGTGCAAAATAACATCTAAAAATTAAAACAGAAATTTACCATTTACTCTTTACTCACAGATTGATCCCAACAGTATTGCAGCGAAAGATGGCCGCATAAGGGAAGGAGACCGAATAATTCAGGTAAAGAACAGCTCTCTCTACTATTGTTTGTTTACTTTGTTTACATATGTATTGATTTTTCCACAAGTTATTTGAATGTGGTGGTTCAATTGTGATGCATTTAGAGTGAACTTTACAAGGAACATTCAAAGTTTTTGCAACGAAGATTGTCCTAAGGCTGCCCTGGTACATTTTGCATATTGTTAATGTTGTCGAAAAGGAGTCGGGCAGTTTGATAAATACAATAATTCAACTCTATCTTTGTGTCTTGGGCTTTTCAAAATAATTACTACTCTTATAAATGATAGTTTCTGCCATTCTAGCACCATTTGCTGGCACCTCTGCCTTTCTTTCTGTAAGGGAAAATGGCCAGGGGCTGACTCCTACGTTTTCATTCGTGAGTTAGAGTTGTGCTGAGGTGGACCACATTAACAGGCCAAACGTACTTTATGTGCTGTAATTTTTTTTTAAAATGTGTCCATCAAATGCCACTTCGAATTATCTGCTGGATTACTGAGGTTGGATTACTTGAACAAACAGATATTTGTTTTTGACTTTATTTAATCAAGTCATTTTGGAATTCTACCATTTGTAATAGATTAATTATGTTACTTGTCAAAAGCTGCACAGTTTGATGGTCAAATTTACACCTCTTCAACAGCAAGACTTATATTTAAGTCAATTAAGTTGCATTTCTATGTTTTCTGTAGATAAATGGTAATGAGATTCAAAACAGAGAGGAGGCTGTGGCCCTGCTGACCAGCGATGAAAGCAAGAACATTTCTCTGCTTTTGGCACGGCCTGAGATGCAGGTAAGGGAATTTAATCTTTTGCCAAAAGGATTGGTCACCAATGAAATATACAATTTTTATGCAAACTGCCACTTAGCCCACTTGAATGTGCATGCATTTACCCTCTTACATTAGCAAAGCTCTGTGATGATCACAATATGTTGAACTTGTTATGAATGAATATTTAATAACTCCTGAATATAGGAGGAAATAAAAAACAAACATAATATTATATGCATTAGATTATTTTCAGGAAACACAATCAAACTTTATCTTTTATTAGTACAGTTCAGGGTTAATTAAAAAAATTAAAATGTTGAGCAGTGTAAAAATTGTCAATTATAATATATCTGTTGTTGGTCCCCTCTCATAAAGAAATAGGAATCAGCGCAGAATAGGAATTACCAGAGGGCTTCTTCCAATCAATCACCATAATTTTGTAGTAGGTACAGTCATGCCAGCTGATGAAGCGCTGAGAAAGTTCTCTGGTGAAGGTTTTGAATTTGTACTTTTACCAACATGAATGGACCATAATTTCAGTTGCTGGTATTGTTTTTCCTTAGTTCGCCTGCATTCGTATTGGATATTATCACATTTTGAGAAATCTTTTAACCGTCTTCAAAGATTGGTAGAACTTTGTCAGCGCATTGGAGGCAAAATCTGGATCGTTCAGATTGGGAACATTACAGAAAGGTTAATGGGTTAGGATCTTGACGTAATCCTGCTTTCTTGCAGCTTTCCCCTGAGCTGCTTGCATCCAGCAAGGAACTGCCATGGAACTGGTAAGAAGCAATTGTACTTTAATGAAATTAGTAGCCTTTTAAAGGAAACCAAACTGACATGAAATGAGAAGAATGAAGAGTGAAGCCAATAAGTTTGGAACGAGACTGAAAGGCTTGCACCGAAAGGAGCATCTCCCCCTGAATAAACTCACCGATTTTGTTGGGACAACAATTTTGTGTCTTCGTCATGTCTAAGGGTGATCTTACCTTAGCGCCTACATTGGTTCCCTCTGTCATGGGAGTGTACCTATTCTGAAGTTGGGTAAACCACTGAGAAGGATGTGCAGCTTGCATTAGCTCAGCAGTCATAACAGTGGGGCAATAACTTCAGCAGATGCCTCTTCACATCTACATGCATCTGCGTGTTACGGAGAGGAGAGATATGGAGCTGTACCCCGAAGGAGGTAATACCCTCATCGAAGGGTCAATACACTAAGGGTTGGCTTCCACACCCTTTCTGATAACAGTACTTCTGAAGGCTCAGACATTCATGAACATGATCACAAATCTTTGCATCCTCTTGGAATAAACTTTGCTAAAGTGGAGTAGGTGGCTGTGGCCCATGGCTGTCAAGGTAACCACGGTACTCAATGACTTTGCATTTTTGTTCTTCCAGTACTTAGCTGCTAGAATATGTAGACTGTCACAATCTGCAACTCCCTACAGCATTAACCACACTGCTGAAGCCTGTTTGTAACTTCCAAAGACATGAGTGGGCGACACACAATCGTATCTTTTGAAAATATATATGCAGCTCCTCTTTTTAAATATCTGCTGTATTACCTTTGTTGCTATTGAACCTGACAAAGTCACGCCAATATGGGAAATAAGCTGCAAAGATCTCAAGAATGAAAGAAGTTGCAATAGCCAAGCATTGTTCATTTCCCACCATCAACTTACTCCTTGATTGCAGATGACAACAGAGGTGAAGGAACCTGAACTATGACTAATGAATACAACCAATTTAGCGTGGATAATACTGAGGTTAAAAGCAATATGCAAGAATTGTGATTGGAAATGACCTGCACGCATTCTGCACCTACTTTGTGTATGAGAGTATGGAATCAGTCATAAATCTATACATCATTGGCAGCTGTCAAAAGGATCCCTCTGCCACTCAAGACTAGGAAATATACATCTCTATTCTCTCCCTTATAGTGCACTGGCCTGCTGAGAAAATCTGGACAAAGCATGACTTCTCTCAGGTTCAATGGTGTTTCACAAGAAGCTGAAAACTTTCAAGACAACTTTGCAGTCTATCACACTCTGAAATCTTGACGGTTAACTGATGATACCAAAATGAAGCTAGCAATATTAGGGAATTCCATCGTGTAGGGTGCTTGACTCTCCTTGTCACAGGGGAACAATACAAATAGGTATGATCTGGAGAAAAATGGCACTAATGACATGGGGTTGAGGGTTGAGAGGTGCCACACGCGTTCACAGTTGCTCCTTGAATTAAGCTGATGACATGACATTGCAGAGCAGCAGCGACTACTGGGCTGGGATGGCCACCAGTCCTTCTGAGCTCTGAGTCCTTCTGCTCCAACAGATAACACAGGCCGATGATGATGAGGCTGGACATTCTTCATCTGTGCCTATACTTTCTTCACACAAAAGTTTCATTAAATGACAGTGAGGCCTGTAAATGTGGCACCTCATCATTCCACAGAGGTGAAAGCACGGCCAAAGGTTGCTGACAATTTGCATCATTGAATTTTTTACACTCCACAGCCATTGAAATGTCCTCAGAGTGTCACTGGGAACAGTTATCTTGAAGGAGGGTGAATAAGACCCATCTCCTATCCCATTGGCAAAGCATCCTGAGTGTTACTAGGGTTCTCAACTGAATGGGAGAATGTCATTCGGTGTAAATGCTTGATGTGCCCAGATGTAATCCAAACCTATAAGCCAAAATCTACAGGAAACTGGAAATCACTCACAATGACCATACTTAGGTCACTTAGCATGTAGAAAAGGCCATGTGACAATTGAAACTAACCCTTTGTTTGTTGAGGTACCTATTTTCTCTACAGTACACAAGAAAATTGAAGACATGAAGCAAGATCCTGGCCTTTCTCTCTCTCTCTCTCTCTCTCTCTCTCTCTCTACTCGTTTTAGTTTTCATATGTCCCAGATTGGAAAAAATAACTGAGCACAGCAGTTGCTGTCTCCAAAAGCACAAATAAGACTTTTTTTAATCTTAAAGTTAATTAAAATATGCCTCAAAGTAAGTATTCAATCATCTTTAAACTACCTTGATGCCAAAATTGGAAGTTGACCAAAACTGAGCCTGGAACCATCCAAATGATCAGTCTGAGATCTGTATCACCTTTATCTCAAGGAAATTCTCTTGCTATGTTTGTTACAGTAACAATCTATTAACACTGCAACACTCACTGAATTGGTAAACACTTGCAGTCCAATGAGATGTGGGGATGAGACAGCTACTCTTGATTCCTCCTCATCCGCCTCAAACAGCAGCCTAATAACCAGTTTTATTCAGGATGAATTGAGGTTGAGGGAAGTCTCTTGCGTAGTGTTGAGAAACGGTCATCCAAAAAGAAGCTCCTCTCTGGCTCAGTCATGTCATGGCAATGCCTTATCCCTTAAGACTAAAATATTAAAAACGGTCCAGCTTCTCGATTTAACGCCACACCTCACATGTACTAAAACTACAAAACCAATGCCGAATCAACAAGACTTGAAGAACAGTTACCCTACTTCAAATGAAAGCTGTGAATTTTACTTCTAAGCAGTGCCATCAGAAAATAAGATGGTGAGTTTTTTAGTTTAATGTCCTTTCAGGGAGAATGCAGAGATTCATGCTCACTAATTGCAGTTAGAAACAGCAGAAGCTATTAAAATCAAATTGCAATGACTCGAGGCATCTGAAAAAGTTATTTTTTTTTCCATTTTCAGAGGTTATGATATTAACAATGTACTTGTCACAGTTGCTACCAACTGTTTTATTACACCACATAATGACACTGCTGGGACATAGAGGAAAACAGTCAGTTCATATTTATAAGACCTAAATTTACTTGCTGCAACTTCTGTCGATGATATTGATAATGTTAAAACATTGGTATTCTTTTCTATTTCTGTCCTGTTGTTTTGGAGTATGGAGATGAACCAACTTGAAATAAGTCACCAGTGAATCATTAACTTTATGGCATCGCAACAACAGTTTTTTTTCTATTTTCAGAATTCAGGAATTTGGTTTTTAATCCCACATGCTCTAAAATAAGCCAAACTCTACTTAGTACCATCAAAACTTTGTTACTGTCTTAAAGCATGACATTGCTAAAGGAAAGTGATGGCTCATAGTAATTCCACATAGTTATTTGCAATGTTACTTCATGAATGTATCAACACTTTTGGGGCCTGCTTGTTTGTGCTGTATTTGAATCAGTTGCACAGAATGATAGGCTGTCTTAATAATTTAAAGACAAAATACTGTGGATTTTGGAAAAAATCAGGGCAAAAAACAAAGCGCTGTTGAATATTGCCAGATGTGCTGAGTTTTGCCAGCACTTCCTGTTTTCTCCCCCCATTTATTTGACAGAGACACTGTGCCTGAATATCAGATTCATTGCACCACTGGAAACCACAATCTGGAAGCTGGATAACCTCCTGATGAAGCACAGAGTGCTGCCAATCACCTTCACCATGGCTGGGTCGCATACCATTTTTGAGAAAAGCACTGATGTAGGTATCCCTGTGTCCTGCAGAGGCAACTGATTCGGTCCCTATGGTGATGCCTTGCAGCAATGTCAGCTGATGTGATGTGACATTAACAAATTTGCTCGTTAGTTACGAATGATCAAACTTTCTTTTGCAAGATGGGCCAAGATTACGCTAAGAGTGAGTCAATATGTTCAGTGTTTTTGACTGGCTTATGATGAGCCTGGGTTTCATAGAAGCCCCTACAGTGTGGAAACAGGCCCTTCGGCCCAACAAGTCCACATCGACCCTCTGATGAGTAACCCACCCAGACCCATTCCCCTATCCTATATTTACCTCTGACTGATGCATCTAACCTATGCATCCCTGAACGCTGCGGGCAATTTAGCATGGCCACTTCCCCTAACCTGCACATCTTTGGACTGTGGGAGGAAACCAGAGCACCCGGAGGAAACCCATACAGTCACGGGGAGAATGTGCAAACTCCACACGGACAGTCACCCAAGGCGGGAATCAAATCCGGGTCCCTGGCACTGACAGGCAACAGTGCTAACCACTGAGCTACCATGCCACCCCACTGTGAAGTGCTGAGCTGCTGTCTTTAGAGCTGTTTTTCACAGGCTGATATTTCCAGTCAGCACTGAAACTGGATCCAGTGATGGGACCTGTGATAACAATGCTGCATGGTCTGCAATGTGAGCAAGAATTGCAGTAGAGATGGCAGAGAGGCGAAGCTGTACAAGAATGGAGATGGCGGACGATATCTATGGAAGACCCTACCCAAGTCAAGAGTGTGGTGTTGGAAAAGCGCAGCAGGTCAGACAGCATCCAAGGAGCAGGAGAATCGGCATTTCAGGCATAAGCCCTTCATCAGGAATGAGGCTTGTGGGCTGAGTGGCTGAGAGATAAATGGGAGGGGGTTGGGGTTGGGGGGGAAGGTAGCTGTGAATGCGATAGGTGCGAAGACCCTACCCAACACAAGTATTCAGAGAGCGCTTATCAAAGCTATAACTGATCCAGCAGCACAGCTAATGGAAACTTAAGCTCAGCAATGAGGTGGTTGTTGGTCTGCAAGCCTTGCCCTTCCGGAGGTTGTAAAATTCATTAGCTCCTTCCATTTCCACATCAACAGCTCCTTTCAGGCGCGGGAGAGAAACATCATCAGTAATTTACAGTATATCTCCTATTGCTGCATCCAAGAGATTACAGAGGCTAACTGCTCAAGATAAGGGCAGTTCTTTCCTGAGGACAGACAGACTGGATGAAAGGCCGTGTGATTTGGTCAGGATAACTTTGTCAGGTAGCTAATGGAGCAGGATCATAGGACACAGAATTTATAGTAAAATTGATAGGATATATTGAACAAACTTAGATTACAAGTGGGAAAGCACTTCAGTGCAATCTAAAAGAAGGCTCCAAGTTTGTGATTGTTATGGACGACACAGCAAATATTGTTATTTTGCGTCGACAGCCATGGATCTGGAGGGGGCAACTCAAAACAAAAGGAAGTGGGAGAACAAAAGATGGCATCTTGAATCCCTTTAAACAAGATGACCAAAGACCAAATAGATGTGTTCACATTGATATAACTACCCCAGTTCATAATGGACCCAATGTTCCCTTCATGGGAGAGGCTGCATCGCAGCATCCACTGACCCACGTCAAAAAATGAAAGTCACCCACAAAAATCTTTTCATGTCATCTTGATTCAATAACATGTCCAATTCAAATAAAACAGAAGTTGCCTACTCACTCTCGGCATTTGCTTAGTACCTGTCTTTCAGGTGTCTTTACCAGTCCTAGTGCTTCTGCATGGTGTCACTTCAGTGGCTGCAGCAGATACCTACTTCCACAGGGTAAACTGCAGATGATCTTACAGCGTGCCTTCAAGGAACTCAAAGAATTGGGCAGTACCACCTTAGCATGAGTGGCAACGGTTTCGGTGTCTAACTAACCAGCAGTAACAGGGGCACTGATAGTTTGGTGATGCTAGAAGCATTGACGCAATTATATTGAGTGACAACCACAGGTTTTTACTCCAGAGTGTCTCCCACTCCCACCAAGTAGTGCCTGAGCAACCCTGTTGGAGGACAGTTGAGTACTGCAGCATGTGATGGGGGCGTGGTAATTTACAAGATAAAAGGTCATGTGAAAATATATTCACTGGCTTTGATCATGTGAATGAGGTCACAGAGTAATAGAGTCATAGAGATGTACAGCATGGAAACAGACCCTTCGGTCCAACCTGTCCATGCCAACCAGATATCCCAACCCAATCTAGTCTCACCTGCCAGCACCCGGCTCGTATCCCTCCAAACCCCTCCCATTCATATATCCATCCAAATGCCTCTTAAATGTTGCAATTGTACCAGCCTCCACCACTTCCTGTGGCAGCTCATTCCATACACGTACCACCCTCTGTGTGAAAATGTTGCCCCTTAGGTCTCTTTTTTATATCTTTCCCCTCTCACCCTAAACCTATGCCCTCTAGTTCTGGACTCCTTGACCCCAGGGAAAAGACTTTGTCTATTTATCCTATCCATGCCCCTCATAATTTTGTAAACCTCTATAAGGTTACCCCTCAGCCTCCGACGCTCCAGGGAAAACAGCCCCAACCTGTTCAGCCTCTCCCTATAACTCAAATCCTCCAACCCTTGAAACATCCTTGTAAATCTTTTCTGAACCCTTTCAAGTTTCACAACATCTTTCCGATAGACAATAGGTGCAGGAGTAGGCCATTCTGCCCTTTGAGCCAGCACCACCATTCATTATGATCATGGCTGATCATCCTCAATCAGTATCCTGTTCCTGCCTTATCCCCATAACCCTTGATTTGCATGCAATACTCCAGCAGTCTGTCACCACTCTCAGAGTCTGAACACTTATTTTCATTGCCACCTGTTCCCAGTCCCTTCTGCTGCTCACCTGGTCAAAATCTTACCCTACTATGGAAACACGGCCTCTCAACTAGCTTCCCCTCCAACACTAGGGTCTCCAGTGAGGCAGCTGAAGGCCTTGAACCCTGTAGCATCCTGAGACACTCTAACTAGTGGCCCATCCCAATCCCAGTGTTTCAGTGAGTTATTTATAGCCTTCAGTTATTCGACACTGCTTCCTTTTAAAATTGACAGTTCTTTTAAGAGTTGTAGGCTGTTTGGAACACATGCTGACCTCTCACACCCCTAGGCTACCTTTTATCGATACAGCTAACCAGCCATCTGTATTGTACTGGGCTGCACACCATTATCATTGAAGTAAGGCATTAGAGAAAATTCAAAGGCTCTCTATCTCCACTGAAGCCAACATAGATCATGAATCATAATACCCGTGCATGAAAAACAATAAAAATTAAAATTGTTTCTCAGTAACTTTGTTCTTTGCCAAATTAACTAATCTTATGAGTGCAATTGAAGAGAAGCAATTTTTAGTTCTTCTGGGTTTGAGATTGGAAAATGGCAAAAGTTACCAGATTTGTCTTGCAGAAATCTATGAAAGTGTTAAAGGTTCAGAGAAACTTCTCCTTAGTTTTCTAAAGTTGACCATTATGGTTTATATTAACTTTCAGAACTGACTTAGTGATTCGTTATTTATTAATTTAACATTTCCTATGTCAAAGCTTTTGATATGGTAACAAAATTCTGTTTGATCGAGAGATTTATCTGTTTTTAGAAGGAGCTAATGGTCTCCCAGAGGGCATTAGTCATGATCCTGCCTTAATGTCTGAATCAGTGATATAGGATTTGAAAATGTTTTCGGGTGGCTTTGAAGACTGAGTAACTTAGCCGCTCATTGCATCCCATTTTCTAATGCTGTCATGTTAAACTCCATTTAATGCAGTGTCAGCATGCTGTTTACCCATAAACTGAATTTTGAACACTATTCTCTGCATCATGAGGACAGCCTATTCTCTAACAATGTTCACCTCCAGCCCCACCTTAGCAACTGTTGCTGGAGTCGTCATCTTTGTTGCTTCTGGATTCAACTATTCTAATGCTCTCCCACACAACCTTTAACCTGCTGTAAACTCTGCTGTTCACCGTTCATCACTTCTAATAATTTTTCTGTTGTGCCACTGATTCATTTTAGTGTGTCTGAATTATTACACAAGCATGAACATTCACCATCTTGAAGGAAAAACTTCTATGCAGCCATTGTGATTACTTCTGGGTTGTTGCACATGCACATAGATTAGAGGGACAGTGCTGTCTGTATCCTAATCTATACCAAGCCTGCTGACCTGCCAGCTGTCATTGTTCTACATTCAATCTTGGTACTGCCTCAGGTTGAAAATATTTATCACTGTTTTCTAAAACGCTTCAAGCTGGCTCAGGTTTGAATCCCTTTCGCAGGTATCTTGGGTTCAACCCTCATGACTTCACCATTCATGGTTGTGACGTTAACAGCCTAGATGTCGCATTCTAGAATTTTGTTTCATAATCTTCCCCATTTCCCATCCATGTTGAAGACACTTCTTGAAGTTCACCTCTGTCACCAAGGTTTCGCCGTTCTTCCTTCGGGGCTGAGTGGCATGCTCCTCTTCCAGTGTTCCTCCTATAGCTCAGTATCCACTTATTTGAAGGACCGTAGGAAAATATGATTATGAAAATCATTCCATAAATGTAAATTGCTTTACATTATGCTATAGATAGGAATTGGACTGCAGAAACACTATAACCTATTTATATTGCCTTTATTGATGAAATGCAGTTGGATGAAGGCTGGTTGGATGATGACCGAAACGATTTCCTGGATGATTTGCATATGGACATGCTAGAGGAACAGCATCACCAGGCTATGGAGTTTACAGCCAACATGCTTCAACAGGTACTGAGAACATAACTTGATTAACTGTATCTAAAGCAACATCATGGCACAGAAATTAGATTCCACACTGGCTACCATCCAAAAGCAGCTTGCCAGAGGGAAATCCTTCAATGTTAAGCTGCCTACTTCACTGACAGGAGCCATCTGTTAGTCCTGGAAAATTGGTTTGAATGACCTAGTGGAGAGATCCTAATGTCTGTGAAGCCAGGACAGCATTATTTGATTTGGTTTATTATTGTCTCATGTACCTAAGTACAGTGAAAAGTTTTTTTTTAATTTGCATGCAGTACAAGCAGATCATAATACGCAGGATGATTGAACAGAGGGAGGAATACAAAGTTACAGCAGCAAAGAAGGTAAATTAAGTTTTAAAAGTGCAGAACAAGTGTAAAGAATGTGAGAATAAAATTTGCTGTAGAAAGCTCACAGAATGTCTTCCTGTGTCGGTGCCATCTTGAATCACAATCAGTGATTGGAAGAATGCTTAGTAAGGCAGACCCTATCACTTTGCTACTATCACTGAAGGAATCTTCAACAAGCATTAGGCCTGTAATTGGCAGTTTCAGGGAATCTAATCTTTGTGTGCCTAAAACAAATGGACCCAAATGTTTTAGATGTGGAATCGATAGCATGGCCTTCCACTCTTAAATTGGTTTAGATACAAAGTCCAGACTTATGTTTTTACCATTAGGTGTTGTGCATAATTATTTGGTTCAAATATTATCTGTAATATATCTAGCCAATGAACAAGTACGACTCTTGAAACTTTATGACAGAAAGGACAACAAATAAAGGTCTCAGAACACTTTAAAATATATGCAGCACGAAAACTGTGTTCACTCCAGTTAATAATGAATATTCAGGTTTGTTTTTGGATTGTACTCGTGACATTAAGGGGTGTTAAATTTAAAACACAGAAATCACTTCTTTCAAAGAGTTGAGTCTGTGGAATTCACGATCCCAGAGTGTGGTAGATGCTGGGACAATGAGTAAATTTAAGGAGGAGATAGATGTTTAATTCATTGTGTGTGGAAGAGGTATAGAGAATGGACAGGAAAGTGGAGTTGAGTCTAAGATGAGATCAGCTGAACTCATGTCAAATGGCGAAGCAGACTGGAGGGGCTAAATTACCTGCACATGCTGCGATTTCTTTTGTGTGTTATGCATATGTTGTTTCTCATGAATGTAATTTCTGGGCTTGTGTTAGTGTTTGTGTTCGGGGAAAATCCTTTTTGTAAATTTAGAATTGCTGTGAATGAGTAATGGAACATCCTCTTCTCCTTGACATGGCTTCACACATTAGCTAAAAGTAAATTCCTTGGCAATCCTTGTACGACATTCAACAATGTCAATGATTACATTATTACTGCATTACACAAGTCATCTGGAATACCTTAGAACTGCTTTCAAGCCTCATACAGTTAACCTTTCTTTCTCTCACTGTTACCATCATACTCTTCCCTCATTTTCCCTGAATACTAACCTGTTTCACTATTTCACCTGACAGCCTGCCTCATTTTGTCTTTCAGAATTTGTCCTCATTTTTCCATTGTCGTTTTGCATTTTCTTAATTATCTCTTGAGCCTCTGCAGAGTTCCTATCTCATATCATTTCACTTTGCCTTTTCTTGCCTTTTCTCAGAAGTCAAACTCAGGAGCAAGATTGACATTGTCGCAACACCTAGCGACATGTTTACCCTATCCATGCCTCAGACTTCTTCTATCTTATAAAACATCAAATTACCCATATAAATATGGATGTTCTTGACTATTGACCGTTAAAATGAAGCATATGATATGAATCAGTGAATTACTGAGCTGTGATTACAGAAAATTACATATCACAGTGGTCAGTTTTTGAACCTTCTGCCTACACAAGAAAGTTTCTTTTTGTTTTATTAAAAATGCGACATTAAATTTAACAATCATCCAGCAAGGTTTGGGCTGTTAACACATTTGTTCTGAATCTGTTGTAACATTTTCCTGCAAGTGCTGTCCAATACAATCCAGTCAGAAAATTTTGCAAATTGTGATGTAGCAACAGCGGAACCTGCTTGACAATTGCTGTCAATGTTCAACCTTGTTATCCATCAGAAATATCTTTATGTCTCCTGTATCGTCCAATCTCCCATCAGTTTGCATATAATAACAGAATGATTATACTAGTGTAGATTCTAAGGTAAACTAATTTCCTTTCACTATCACTTGTTTCTTTGAAAATTTTAACAACTACACTTGATACAATTGGAACTGAAACTTAATTTGTAAAGTACATATTCACAGCATCTGGATTTCATGTTGTGGTTCTGTTCGCCGAGCTGGGAATTTGTGTTGCAGACATTTTGTCCCCTGTCTAGGTGACATCCTCAGTGCTTGGGAGCCTCCTGTGAGGTGCTTCTGTGATGTTTCCTCCGGCATTTATAGTGGTTTGTCTCTGCCGCTTCCGGTTGTCAGTTCCAGCTGTCTGTTGCAGTGGCGGGTATATTGGGTCCAGGTCGATGTGTTTGTTGATAGAATCCATGGATGAGTGCCATGCCTCGAGGACTTCCCTGGCTGTTCTCTGTTTGGCTTGTCCTATAATAGTAGTGTTGTCCCGGATCTCACACACCGGATCATCAACATCACACTCACAGGAATCTGATTCACTAGAGAGGAAGAAAAGGACAACCAACTCCCATTCCTAGATGTGATGGTACAGAGAACACCAAACGGAGAATTCACCACAAAGGTATACAGGAAAGCCACACACACAGACCAAGTCCTGAACTATGAAAGCAACCACCCCAACACACACAAAAGAAGTTGCATCAAGACACTGTTCGAAAGGGCCACAACACACTGCAGCACACCAGAACTGCAAAAAGAGGAAGAACACCTCCACAATGTATTCGCCAAAAAACAGATACCCCCACAATTTCATCAACAGATGCCTAAGGGAAAGACAACGGAATGAGGACATTCCACATCCCAAAGGACTAGCCACATTATCATACATCAAGAATATTTCTGAACTGACAGCCAGACTACTACGACCACTAGGACTCATAACTGCACACAAACCAACAGCCACTCTCAGACAACAACTCACCAGGACAAAGGACCCAATACCCAGCATGAGCAAAACCAACGTAGTGTACAAAATCCCATGCAAGGACTGCACAAAACACTACATAGGACAAACAGGAAGACAGCTAATGATCCGTATCCATTAACACCAACGATCCACGAAATGACACGACCAGCTATCCTTAGTAGCCACACACGCAGATGATAAGCAACATGAGTTTGACTGGGACAACACTACTATTACAGGACAAGCCAAACAGAGAACAGCCAGGGAAGTCCTAGAGGCATGGCACTCATCCACAGATTCTATCAACAAACACATCGACCTGGACCCAATATACTGGCCGCTGCAGCGGATAGCTGGAACTGACAACCGGAAGTGGCAGAGACAAACCACTACAAATGCCGCAGGAAAGATCACAGAAGCACTTCACAGGAGGCTCCCAAGCACTGAGGATGTCACCTAGACAGGGGACGAAACGTCTGCGACACAAATTCCCAGCTCGATGAACAGAACCACAACAATGAGCACCATGAGCTACAAATCTTCTCCCAAACTTTGATCTGGATTTCATTTTCATGAGTTTGTTACTAGCTTGACAGAAGCATTTAAACAATCTAAGAGTAGCTCTCATCCGCTTTCCATATGTAGAAATGCACCAACTATTCTGAAAATATTAAAATTAAACAAGTATTTTCTTAGCCACCCCAGTGTGATACAGCTCTATGGCAGGTAAAAGTTCAACTGAGCCATTCTGTCCCAGAGGTACAGAGACTACCAGCACAGTGCAGGATCAATATTTTGGTTACATCAACTAGAACCAATTAATAGCAATGTACATCTTGGAACAAGAGAATGGTAACTTGTGATTTTTCAAAGGAGTACATCACTCTTAACAGAAAAAGTTGTTTCAATTTGTTGTAAAGCTTGTACAATTCTGTTGTGAAAAATCTGGTGATCTAATAATTTATTTCTGAAACAAGAACCATTATTGCAGCCTGATCACGGGCAATAGTTGATAATCACTGTTATTGCTTTTCACATTAAGTTAACCCATCCTGATCTTGACGTTTGTTCTGCACGATAAGGTAGCTGCATCAGTTCTTTCCGATGCTGTGAACTTCTGAACTATATTTGGTTGTATGGGTGAGATTCCAAATAGAAACAGAGGAAGTCGGGGGGAGAAAAATTGTAATTGAGTATGGGTAACAACACTCAGATGCTACAAGCAAATTTTTAAAAATGACAAAACCAATAGTTGTTCCTGAACATAATCAAGAGAATTCACACTGAAATGAACAGGTTATACGTATAGCATATTTATCATTACATATATAGTATTTGTGTTGAATTGTATGCAGGTAGTGAGCATTAACTCAGGTTTAATTTGAACCATTATTAGTAGAAACAAGTTAAAACCATGGTTCTTGGATTAGGAGGTATACGCATGTAACATGTCATTATGTTAATAGTGATAAAAGTAGATAAAGATTGGCTCCAGTTTAATCTTCACCAACTGGTGAATAATCTGTTTGGCCTGCAAGGGGAATAAGAAAAGTAACTGGTGAAATTGTAAACTGGTGTATCACTATCACAAGAATTACATCTTAAATGACAGCAGCCACTATGACAGAGCTCTTTCTATTAGACTACACTCCTGCTCCCTAAACAATAGGTTCCATTGTTCTGACATGAAAAATTGTCAGCCTTAGATTAACAGACTCTGATTTGAACAGTCAGGTGGCAGGAAGGCTAAGATAAGGGCAGCGAATGTATCCCCTCTGATCCGGCTGGCTAAGAATGTAAGAACCTGTGAAATATGAGCAAGGGTAGACCATTCAGCCTCTCAAGCCTGCTTGCCATGTTCTATCTCAGCTCCATTTTCTCACCTCCCATTCCATATTCCTAAGAGACCAAATATCTATTAATCACAGCCTTACATGTAATCAATGATGGGTCATCAAATAATTCCAAAGGTTCACAATTTTCAGAGTAGAAACATTTCTTTTCATCTCCATCCAAGATGGCAGAACCCTTATCCTGAGAGTCTACCTCCATAATCTAGGTTCTCAGCAGTCAGGGGAAACAACCTCCAGGTATCTATCCTACCAAGCCCCTTCAGAATTTTGTATATATGAATCACATCACCCCTAATTTTTTAAGTACCCAGTGATTATCAGATCAATTAGTCTCTCATTTTAGGCCTTTCCAATGTATCCTGCTGTTAACATACCAGCTAACAACATCTTGTTTAAATATATGCATCAGAGCTCAATTCCTCTGATTGTCTATTTTCATTTAGGCTTAAGTCTACAATGTTGATGACCTCCCTGTTCGATCAAACATAGGAGAAGCTAAATCACGGCCAAAAGAGGCCTGGCTTCCTTTGTTATATGATTTTCGTTTGGGTATCCTTGTGGTTGCCATGGGTCCGATATTTTAGCTCTGGATATTACTCATTCATGGCTCCAAACCCTTATCCTGTTCCCATCTGAAGCCTCAACTCCTTGCCTGATGGCTGAGACCACTTCTGCATATTGTTGGTTGCAGGGGGTGGGTTCTGTCTTGGTTCAGGTGGATGTTAAAGCATGGAGAGAGGCCAAGTCTCCAAACCCTTTAACCCTTCCCCATTTTACCGGTGCTACCACTTGCGTGCTGCGTGCCTGCACTGCAACTTCACTCCATCTCACTTGCTCAGACTCACTTCTGAGATTAGGGCAGGTACAGTTCATGACTACATATTTTGGACAAACCATTCAAAATCCACAGTAATTTGTTTGCAAAGTTAATCAGATTCTGAAACAATGAGCTGCTTCTGTTTTATTTCTAATTTCTGTTATTTGTAATATTTTTTACAAGATGTTAAGTTGTAGTGCAGAGTGCTTTCCCACACAACTGCTTCCTAACTGTTCATTTTACTGCATTCTATTGATAGGACTCACTTTAGATCGACTACATTTCAGTTGATGTGAAAGCTCTGAGCCTTGTTTTTTTTTGTTGCCTGCTCTCTTCAATTCTTTTGTGTTTCAGAAAAAGCAAGAAGAAGAAGAAGGCACGACAGATACAGCCACGATATTGTCAAACCAGCACGAGAAAGATAGTGGTGTTGGGCGTACTGATGAGAGCACTCGAAATGATGAAAGTTCAGAGCAGGAGAACCTCGGAGATGAGCAAATGACTTCCAATAGCCTCAGTCGCCACATGAAGCTCATGTACAGCCAGGACACTCTTGGTAGTGGCGACATGCCTTTCAGCAATGAGTCATTCATGTCGGGCGACTACACGGATGTGGATTTTCTTGGCATTCCAGCTGATGAGTGTGAGAGATTCCGTGAGCTACTGGAGCTAAAATGTCAGATGCAGAGTGCCAACCAGTACAGCCTATGCTATCAAAGCAGCACCATGGATATGAGTAAGAATGACCAGGAAAGTGTTGACCAAGAGCTTGAAATGTTGAACGAAGAATTGCGCAACATTGAGCTGGAGTGTCTGAGCATAGTGCGAGCCCATAAGATGCAACAGCTGAAAGAGCAGTACAGAGAGTCATGGATGTTGCACAACAGTAGTTTCCACAACTACAACACCAGCATTGATAGCCGCCGGCATGAACTCTCCGACATCACCGAGCTGCCTGAAAAGTCAGATAAGGATAGTTCCAGCGCTTACAACACTGGTGAAAGTTGTCGAAGCACACCGCTGACATTAGAATTGTCTCCCAACAACTCGTTGCACAGGACAGCTGAAGATATCAACAGCGAAAGCACTGACGGAACAGCCAGCAATCCTACTTCCAACAGCTCAGCTCAAAAGCCGCTACTGTCCCTTGTGAGAAGCCAAGAGTATAACCCCATAAAATCCAACTCTGTGACCAAGGAGTCTGACCATGGCCACCTGTCAGAGGAGAAGGAGGAGACAAGTCTTGCCGAGGGCACCAAAGGCCATGTTTTCACCCAGAACTCAGGTTCACGAAACATGCCATATCCAACCAGATTCCACCATTCCCCATACAGACATGCTCATATCCCAGCACATGCTCAACACTATCAAAGCTACATGCAGTTGATACAGCAAAAATCTGCCGTGGAATATGCACAGAGCCAAATGAGCCTTGTGAGTATGTGCAAAGAGCCACCTTCTCAGGAGTCCTCACATCAATTGGAGCCCAAAATGGAATGGAAGGTAAAAATCCGAAGTGATGGAACAAGATACATCACCAAGCGGCCTGTCAGAGATAGACTTCTGAAAGAACGTGCACTGAAGATTAAAGAAGAACGGTGTGGTATGACCACTGATGATGATGCAATCAGTGAGATGAAAATGGGCCGTTATTGGAGCAAAGAAGAACGAAAGCAGCATCTGGTGCGTGCCAAGGAGCAGAGAAGGCGGCGTGAATTCATGATGCAGAGCAGATTGGAATGTTTAAAAGAACAGCAGAGTACAGATGAGAAGAAGGAAGTGAACATAATCGAACTGAGTCACAAAAAGATGATGAAGAAAAGGAGCAAAAAAATATTTGACAACTGGATGACAATACAGGAACTGTTAACCCATGGCACTAAATCACCTGATGGAACAAGGATATATAATTCCCTGTTATCTGTCACTACTGTTTAAGTAAGCTTTTCCATGGTGTACATTTAATACTACCATTTGAGGTAGAAAAGATCTTGCCTCGTTAAAAGTGGCATATTCTGTAAATATATAAAACAAGTCAGTAGTCCCTATGTGAATAGAAGTGCTACATACATACCAGAAGTTGATTTGATTATTCCTTTATAGTGTACTTTAAGCAACTACCTGATATCTTGTTTTCACATTGCTTGGAAGTTATTACCTACAGGTTATTACTTTTGGAAATTCACGTGCCAATAGACTTTAGTCCTTGTTATTGTTTTATATAAATTGGAGACTCCAATGAGGTATTTAGGTATGAAATGCTATTTGACTTGATCACACAACAATCTGCAATCATGTATCTGTTTATACAGAAAACGCTCTTGTATCTTATAATTTCTTGCTGTTCTACTTGTAACTAGCTTAAATTTGAATCAGTTTTCAGCTGGAAGAATCTTAAAAAATGTAGTCCTGGAATGTGTGTAGACTTGAGCATTTCTGCTGGCAAAACAAGCTGCAGTAAGTTAGAATCAACATACTACAAATGCAGGAAATCTGAAATAAAAACCAAATGCTTGAGAAACTGAGCAAGTCTGACAGTATCTGTGGAGACAGAAACAGTTCATTATTATGATGCTGTATGCCTCGTATTCAACTTAAAACATCAGTGGTTTCTCCTTCCACAGATGTGTCCAGACCTACTGAGTATTTCCATCACTTTCTGTTTTTATTGCAGTATATTAGAGCTGTTTTCTTTGCATGTACATACATATAATTTGTTTATGTGAAACAGATTGTGTAATTGTGAAACCCCTTGTAGTTAATTGTGCGCTTTGTAGGCCTTGGTGAATTGATCTATTACAGTTTAATTATTATTTAGTTAGTTACACACTTTTGATGTCTTGTAAAGGATGGAAATAAATTATTGTTTTATATATGAATTTCAGTTGTGTGTCGTACTGCTTTAAATAAACAAATTTGACAGCAGTCTCCGTTTCAACACTCGCATTTTACAGCATTTACATCTGAAAATTTGCACTATTAATATTCAATATTTACATCACAGCTGATGTGTCTCGGGTAGCTTGACAAGGAAATTAGTACATCTGAATTTGTCCTTTTTCAATCTCACTCAAATGGCTAATCTAGCGAATCAAAATTAGATTTAAATGTCATTCTTGCTGATAACCAGTGAAAATTATTTTATCAACTTCATGACAACCTCAAAGACTGAGTTATAACACAAACTTATTCTTAAAGCTTCTAGCATTTAATCCCATTACATTCATGCAACTGTTCGATATTATATTATAGAAAAATTACCTCAATGTAAATAAATAATAAATTTCTCAGAATTGCAATCATAATGCAGTGCACTGTTGACTAATGCAGTCACCAATTATTTACAATTTACTGGTCCACCCTTGAAACATATTTCTGAACTCTCTTCTGTACCTTGGATAGCTTGGCTATCTAAATTGTTTGCCATTTCAAGCCATTGCTTCACACAGGCCAGTATTTGTTATATTTTGGTCCCTTTAAACTGCACGCAAAAGGCATTTTATTTTTTTCTTGGATCCAACACAATCCAGTAATCCTAAATCTTAACTACAATAAGCTTGCTTAAATTAAAGGAATATACTTTTGTAAAATTATTAATCAGTTTAATCTTTGCAAGAAAGATGAAGAACAGCTGACTATTTCTGCAGTGTCAAATGAGTCAGATTTTACTGCATAAATATTAGTGAGGTGAGCAGATTTGTGCAGTTAAATGTGGAAATCAGTAAGTTGCCCCGTCCCTCCTCAAATTATGCCTGGATTTTCTGCTGGCCAGATAGTTGCTTTTCCAGTGTGGATAGGAGTTGCACGTGGGGATCCTGTGGAATCCCCACCTTAGCAGACACTCTGAAGGAATGGCCTGGCAAATCAAACTTACCTGGGTAATTCCTCCATGCCTGGAACCTTCTGAAAGTTTGCACTTAAACTGGAGACTTTTGAGAGTTCAAACAAAATTAGAAAGTAGTTACTCAGGAAAGGTTATGCTGCTAAATGCATCTTAGTTACGCAGTCTAACACCCAAGTAACTATTCAACTGGCGCCATATCTCTGACATCCTCCCCCCGCCCACACTCCCACCCACCCACTGACACCTGTGCTAGATCACCTATACCCCCCGGATCATGACCTGTCCCACCCTCCCACCTCTACGGAAGCCAACTTGACCCACTTCCCACCTCTGCAGTGGTATCCTATCACTGAAACCCTACAATTCCCCTCCAGCTAACATCCTACCTGTCATCCTTCCTCTCCCTCCACCGCCCCCCCCCCCATGACTCCCCCAAACATACCCTTGCTTCTCAGCACTTGTCAAATGTAAGAGCAGCTTTCAAAATGACTGTCAGGATTTTCAAATTTCAGAGTCATAGAGATGTCCAGCACAGAAATAGATCCCTTCAGTCCAACTTGTCCATGCTGACTAAATTAATCTAGTCCCATTTGCCAGCATTTGGCCCATATCCTTCTAAACCCTTCCTATTCATACACCCAGATGCCTTTTAAATGTACCTGCCTCCAGTGTTAACTCATTCCATACGTGCACCATGCTTTGCTTAAAAACTTGCCAGTTAGGTCCCCTTTTTATCTTTACCCTCTCACTTTAAATGTATGCCCTCAATTTCTGGACTTCTCTATCCTGGTGAAAAGACCTTGACCATTAACCCTATTCATGCCCTTCATGATTTTATAAACCTCTGTAAGGTCACATCTCGACTCTGATGCTCCAGGAAAAATAGCCCCAGCTTATTCAGCCTTTCCATATAGGTCATTCTGAGGTAGCTGAGTGGAACATCCTCTCAGAAATGCAAAAAAAAGGTCAGAGTAGCAATCTGAGAGAGATTACCACCTCTTGAAAAATCCAACCCCAATATCTGTCCAAGAGATATGGCATTCAAATACGTGGGCCAACGTAAAGTTACTTTCCTTGTCTAAACGTACCAAACTCACCAGAAAAAGTTGGGGTTTGTTCATTCCAATGTAAATTGGGAGGGGAGGCAATGGCCTGGTTGTGATATGCTGGACTATTAATGTAGAAACTTAGCTCATGTTCTGGGGACCTGGGTTCAAATCCTACCACAGCATCTGGTAGGATTTGCATTCAATGAAAGTCTGGAATTAAGAGTCTCACAACGATCATAACTCAATTGTCAGGAAAACCTATCTGGTTCACTAATGTCCTTGAGCTAAGGTAATCTGCCATCCTTACCTGGTCTGGCCTACATGTGACTCCACACCCAGAGCAATGTGGTTGACTCTTAACTAGCCTCTGGGCAATTAGAGATGGGCAATAAATGCTGGCCTAGCCAGAGACATACTCATACTTGATTAAGTAACAAAAAAGTTAGATTATTGTATGTTAAGTCTTAATCATTGCCAAACATTGTCTCGGTGGAAAATGATCATTTGCAAGTGTAAAGCAAATGAGTTTTGCACATTTTAAATTTGTTTCTCTTGGTCCAATTTTTCCCATATTGACTTGACTTTCTACATGTGAACTGACACTGAATTAAATATACAGACACTTCCTAGTTCAAACATCATCATTCAATCGCAGTTCTTCAGTCTGAATGTTTGTTTGTTTCAGGAGATATGGCTTCTTGCCTAGATGTTATGAAATGACTCTGTCTACAGCAAGTTCCAGCACAAAATTCCATTGTCACTCTATGGGCAAGTGCAATGTAATAATCAGCTGAGATCACTTATTCAGTTCTAAGTTCAAATCCCTCCACCAAGACAGTATGAGGAGAGGTGCCACAAAAGGAGCTGGTTTGAATGCAACCTGTCGTAGAGAGAACAATAGAACTGCACTTTATGGTAGGAGAGGCAGCACTTACCAAGGGCATGTACAGACTAAACAGTAAATGCTGGCTTTGCCAATGATGTCCACAGCCCAAGAATGATTTTGTTTTATTTTCATTGTTTGCAATCCCATCAACTAATCTGCACAGAGAAAAAGAAAGTATCATGAGTTATTTCTGGATTTCTGTTTGTTCTGTGCATATGTACAGTGCTGGAGTTGTTAGTTTCAGTGCAATGTTCTTGAATGAATTCTGACTATTTCACTGTCAGTACCTCTGCAAAACTTTCGGTCAATAGGTTCTCGGTTATTGAGGGAGAAATTCAGGGGTTTTTTTGGCCCATGTTGGATGCAAATGAACTGCAGTTGAATGGAATTCAAGTGGAGAATTTCTGTGCCCAATCTCCCATAGTGCGTTGACCACCCCATTGGATTTGGGCATATTTAGTCCTAGACAACCAGCTAAGAATGGGAACCTTCTTCACCTGTGGATGGGGCCCTTTCCTTTCAGTGATTTTTAGGAATGCCTAAAATTGTTTAGTAATTCCAGTTATTAACAGTCTGCAGACTATATCAGCATCACAAAAACATAGAACCAAGAATAGGCCAATTAGCCCCTCAAACCTGCTCTGCCATTCTAGTTTCTGGCTGAATATCTTACCTTTAGACCATTTCCCCATGCTATCTCTTTACTAATTGCTATCATTTATATATATAAAAATTCCCATTTCCATCTTGAACATACTCAAAGACTGAGCCTCAACGGCCCTCTGGAGAACAGATTTCCACAGATTCATTGCTCTCTGAGTCAAAAAAATTCTTTCTAGTAAAAATCCGAAATAGCTTGCCTCTTATTCTGAAATTGTCCCCTTGTTGTTGTCCACCCCGCCTGCCCAAAGAAGCATCCTTTCTGCATCTACCCTTTTCTAGTTAATTTCAATGAGATCAGCTTTCATTCTTCTAAACGTTCACTAGTACAGGCCTAGTCTCCTCAGTCTCTCCTCAGTACAGTTCCCTGCCATCCTAGGAATAAGTCCGTGAACCTAACTGCTCTCCCTCGGGCGACTGTTTCTTTCCTTTGGTAGGGAGGCCAAAACTTCACTCAATACTTCAGGCTCCCTCGAGATTCTTTGCAATTGAAGAACTACGTCTTTACTCCTGCATTTAACTCAGCTTCCAACAAGTCATCTGCCTTCAAAATAAATAGGTCTCTGGTTGGTCTTTGAGAGCAACTAGTGAATTTTTCGGCCTTGTTTTACCTGCGTTCCAAGCATGAACATTTTTGGGGGGGCCTTGAAAATGTGATCAGGATTCTATTGTAGAGATGGTGGCCTTGCTTCTCAGTCTGAGAGGTCATCAGGAGTCCTGTCATATCTGTGGGGGCTGGGGGTGGGGGGTTGGGGGGTATTGCAGGATTTGGAAATTGCGAAACCGTCAGCTCTTGTGTGGCAATCTTCAGGCATTCCCTGTGACTGAGATTTCTGGCAGTGGGAGTCAGGCCAAAGGAGAGCTGCCAGCCAATAAGAGATTGTTACCTCATGCCACCAATGGGATGAGTGGCTGCTGGCAGCAACACATCCAACCAGAGTCAAAGGATCATTGTGGGACTGTGGACCAGAGATGGTATCAAGGTCACAAGAAGGGAGATGTCAAAGACTAGGACAGAGGGTGGCTCAACTGATGCTTGACCCTTTAATTGAGTCCCTGACTATAAGATTCTTCTCCCACCCACCCCATGAATCCGCTGATAAATCCTATAGGTTTTGAAGGGCAGCTCTCTTAAGGACATGAGTGAGCGATATGACCACCATTCAATTCCTGATTCACTTCTAAATTACAATGGGCTTGAATAATCGGCTGCAGTCAGCTGATTAGTGAGCCTAATTGACATTCCAAGGGAGGCTAATGATGGCTACCAACATGCAACTTAAATAGGGATGTTTCCTCGTGCCAGGAGACTGAGGTTTGGCCTGCCATGCGATTATGTGAACCTGGCCACCATGTTTCTGTCTGTGAGCAATTTGACAAAATTCAGCATGTGTAACCTGATTTACCATTGGAGCTGGAGGATGAGTCAAGGTTTAATAACAAACAAGGAAGCAGACATCTGAATCTGTTGCAGGAAGAGGCGGAAGGGGAGAAATCAGGAAGACAATTGGGGCTGATTGTCTTCAATAGAATCGCCCCCTACAGAGGGGAAGGAGGCCACTCGGCCCATCGAGTGTACATTGACCAAACTGAAGAACATTGTACCCAGATGCAGCACCCCACCCTATCCCCAACAAAGCTGATGATCTGAACTTAACTGAGAAGCAGTATGTCCAATGACCCCACTTCATCAGGGCAGATCCACATTATGTGTGTAGCACGAACTGAAGCTGAGCACCCACGCACAGGTGCCACTGCCTTATGGATGTAAAAGTGATTGTAACACTCAAAGTCTCTGACCCAGCTTTCCAAGCTATAGCCTCACAACATTAGACAATTATTGATTTCTTGCTACAGCAACCAAGTACTCAAAGCTAAATCGATTGGTTAATCACCTTCCCAAAGAGACAGACCATCAAGAGAAAGGAGGTCCAAAATCCACCAGACACGCTAATATCCCAAGTTGTAGAGCGTCATTCATTGTGTATATTTGATTTTGCATAATCTTTCGACATCAAACATTTTTTGAACAGAACTAAGTTCTGCTCCTTGAATGGTCAACTGCTGTGTGATTAATGGTTAAGTCCCAGTTGTCTCTCAGCTGTAATGATACCTATTAGTTCTTCATTCCACCCACACTCACCTCCACTTCTGTTTCATCTATCCAGTCTCAGGTTATCGATTTTGTTACAGGCTGTTTAGACAAGGGAGAGTCGAGAGATCACCTGTCTGATAGAATGATTGCTGAATTTGTATGTACTATCAATTTTGACATTGGATGGAGATTTCACCCCAGAAGAAGTAGAATTAGAAATTGTTTTACTTACCTTCGGGACACCCCAGTCAGTAACTCCAGAACAGAAGCTAACAGGAAATAAATGTAAACCATATTTCATACTGAGCTCTGATTGAACACTGATCTCCTGTGCTTTTCCAGCACCACACTCAACTCTAAACAAGCAAGTGTCCTTCTGAAGCAAAGCCTATCTGGTCTGGTAGCATCAGTCAGTTCAATCATGAGAAACTCTCTAATTTCATGGCAACAACATTTGAAATCTTGTCATTGCAAAGAAGGCAAGCTTGGAGTGACCTCATGTGGAAGAAGTGGAGGAGCAGGAAAAATGCTCTGGATCATGGAAGAGTGAGAGTTACTAATGGGTGCCCATTAACTCCACAGGAACTCCACAGCAGCAAATGATGAATAAATGGATTTGTTGAATTGTCTCTTAAACCAATAACCAAGTATCCAACCCATTGTTGGACCCACTCCTTAATTTCATAGTATATATCAAACAAAAAGAAAATCATCATAAATGGTTCATTTCATGATTACAGTGAAGTCAAAACTTAAAATCACTCGCGTTCAAATTTCTAGTGTCTGTAATCTGGTGATCACATGAGAAGCTTCTCTGGTAGTCACAGTGTAGGAAGTAGAAGCATGTTCAACTTTCACTGAGAGCATGTGGGATCATAATAAGCAGGTTGTATTGATGAAAGGAGTAACAGAGAAATGGACATGCTTTCTTCTCTTGAGTGAGGACAGTATGAGATCACAGTTCCAGCATTGTCACTTGCAAGAGGTTAGGCTTGAGCATTCCCATGATTCTGTGAAAGTACACAATGCAAATGAGTTGGGAAGTTCTCTAAATCTGACACACTATCCTGCACACTTTAAAGGTAAAAGGAAATGCTGGAAAATGGCAAGGTAACAGTAATGATTCTTATAATAGTAGCTTATTCAGAGAATATAATTTTATTTACTACATCTACGCAAAGATTCAAGACTGATTTGTTAGTATTTCTGTCCTGCGAGCTTTCAATATCGTGTTATGGACAAGGAGGAACATGGGAGTAGAAACTTGTCTCCGGCAATAGTGTAAAATAGCAATGAGTCAGTTGTCTGTTTTACATAGAGACTGCTCTTTAATTCCATTGACTGCAGTGGAGCTGAATATCAGTTACTGTTGATATTGAGTGGTAGATCTGATACCACCTGATTTGAACTATCAACCAAGACAAATTTCTACCCCTACAATCTGTTTCTAATGAGCATATTGTTGTGGGCAGCATGAGCCTAAGAAAAATATTTTCAATAGGCTACTGTAAATTAAGCACCAACATGTTGGTGATGATGCACTTGGAGTATTCTGTTTTCAGTTTTTGTCACCTTGCTGTAGGAAGGATATTATTAAACTAGAAAGAATACAAAAGAAATTTACAAGGACTCAATGGTCTGAGTTATAGAGAGTTGGACAAGCTAGGACTTTTTTTTTCAGAGTGTGGGAGACTGAGGAGGGACCTTATAGAAACGTAAAAGATCATGAGATGCATGAATAGAATGAATGCACACAGTCTTTTCCCCGGGGTTGGGGAATCAAGGACTAGAGGGCAATAGTTTAAAGTTATAGGGGAAAGAATCAAAGAGAGCCTGTGGAGCAAGCTTTTTACTCAGAGAGTGGTTCGCACATGGAATAAGCTGCCAGTGGAAGTGGTTGAGGTAGTTATGTTAACAACACTTAAAAGGCATTTGGGCAAATACATGAATAAGAAAGGTTTATGGGCCAACTGCAGGCAAATGGGGTTAGCGTTGATGGACATTTTGGATGGCATGGACCAGTTTGGGCCGAAAGGGCTTGTCTTGATGCTGTAGGACTCTGTATAAAACCAATGACAAAATTGCACATCAAGTAATTTACTTAACAATTGTATCAATTTCAGCTTGGATGTATAATTGAAAAAAGATATTTTTATATTTTCATCACCACTGAATAAATAGTAGTTAAAATGAATTTATTTTTCTTCCAGGTTCTTAAAAAATGTTGTTTTTTGTTGTGTTACACTGTTCCATGGTTTGTTTTGCTGATCGTAGATTTTAAAGTAGACCGTTATTAGACCACTCAGCCTCTTGATCTACTTAGCAAATGAACATTTATGAGCATGTCAGTTTGCATTCATACACCAAATTCATTTTTATTGAATTTCTGGATGCAAGTTACATCATATGGGCTAGATTTAATGGTTGTGGCCAGGTCCAGTGGTGACTCAGGAAATAAGAAACTGCACCACCTGAGGTGTTTCCAGGAGCACATACCCACGGTGTAGTGAACTGCTGGGTGGTGGGACTGTGCAATCAGGAATTCTGATCTCTGCTGGTTCTACCCAACTCAAATCAGCTGCATTGAAGCTGTTGTGGAGCTAGTCTCAGTGATGTCTGAATCACCAGGGTGAGGTATTCTAACCACTATGAAAGGGAAAGAGTTGTTGGTGAAGGGTAAGGGGGAGCTGTTTCTGTGGAGTGACCCTTCCCTACTTGGAAAATATCTCACTTGAGTCACAAGATGCACATTCAGGAGAGTGCCCACAAAGCCTGCAGGGAATACCAAAGATGCAGGAAGAAGCTGTGATATCCCTTAATTGGCCATTTATGGGCCTCATTTTAGCTCCAGATGGGTTGATCATTCCCAACCATTTCCTCAACTACACCCAAAATCTCCTGTAAGACCATTCAATGGTGCCAGGAATGAAATGGGCACTCTACCACTTCCAACTCTCCTCCCTCCCCCACTCCACCATCACCTAGATTCTACATTCTTTCACCAGTTTGCAACAGTAACCCTCATCATTCCCCCTTACGGTGCCATTTTTCTCCAGCTGCAGAAAGGCTGCTTTTCCACTTGGGATTTAAGTTATTGTCAAATCAAGAACCAGAAAATAAAAAAACACAAGTATTTTTCAAAAGAGAAAAAGAACAAATAAAAGTCAGAAAATAGAAAATAAAGACCTTTTTGAAGTCTTCAGCACCAGTTCATAACCTTTACGATGCAATTTTAGAAGTTTATTTTCTGGAAGAAAGACTTTGGTTGCCATTAACAATATTAATGCTCATATTGTACTTAAATTATTAATTACTAGACTTTATGTTTTTCTGGTAAGTTAAATTTTAGCTTGAAATGTTTGAAGATTGTCAGAAGAGTGAAAGCTGAGAAGGTTAGTAGTTTCACAATTTTTGGTCTCTGGGAGAGAATTCCATTGGAACAATATACTGTGCTCTCAGTTTTAATTTTAATATAATAAATATTTGAAAATTTTGCGTGGTTTGGAAAGTTTGAGTTATAAAGAAAGGCTGGATAAACTGGGACTTTTTTCACTGAAGTGTAGAAGGTGAGAAGTGACCTTAAATAAAGTTTTACACAATTATGAGGTACATAGAATAGAGTTAATGGTAGCTGTCTTTTTCCTAGGATAGTGATTTTCAAAACTTAGGGGAGCACATTTTGAAGATCATAGGAGAGAGATTCAAAAAAGACATGAGGAACACAGAGGGTGGTTTGTGTGTGGATTGAACTTCCTGAGGAAGTGGTGGATGTAAGTACAATTACAACTTTTAAAAGACATTTGGATAAGTACATGAATAGGAAAGATTTGGAGGAATATGGGGCAGGAGCAGCAGGTGGGACTAGTTAAGTTTGGGATTATGGTTGGCATGGACTGTTCAGACCAAAGAGTCTGTTTCCATGCTGTTTGGTTCTATGACTGTCCTGAGGAACTCTTGTAAAGAATGCTTGATTCCACCATCAGTCAAATGGTTCTTAGAATCATAAGAGTTTACAGTACAGAAGCAGGACATTCAGCTGTTCTGTACCAGCTCCTGAAAGGACTATCTGGCCACTCCCATTGTGTAGCCCTATCTCCAGACCCCTCTAAATTCATCACTTTCAAATACACATTCTCATTGTGAATGGCAGTGACCACATCTGCAGCAAGTGTTAGTTGCTGGAAGAACTCCGGATCAGAGTTGATGATCTGGAATCTGAGCTTCAAACACTGCGGCACATCCGGGAGGGGGAGAGTTACCTGGATGCTTTGTTTCAGGAGGCAGTCACACCTGGGAGATTAAGTAATTCACATTCAGCTAGTGATCAGGCTCATCAGAGTGTGACTGTAAATGAGGCAGGTAGGGGGAACCTGAGTTCAGGAGTGGAGGAGCCTTAGCCCTTGACCTTGTCCAACAGGTACGAGATTCTTGCTCCCTGTTTGGATGAGGAAAAGGGCTCTGGACAGGGTGAGCCAACTGACCAAGGCACCATGGTGCAGAAGGCCATTCAACAGGGGGGAGTTAATAGACAAGTAGTGGTTATAGGGGATTCTATAATTAGGGGGGCAGATAGTATCCTTTGCAAGCCGGACTGGGAGTCTCGCATGGTGTGTTGCCTGCCCAGTGCCAGGGTGCGGGACATCTCCGACCGGCTTGAAAGGATATTGGAGCGGGAGGGGGAGGATCCAGTTGTTGTGGTCCACGTTGGTACTAACAACATAGGCAAGACTAGGGTGGAGGACCTGTTTGGGGATTACGAAGCACTAGGCAGGAAATTGAAGCACAGGTCCTCAAGGGTCATAATCTCCGGATTACTGCCCGAGCCATGTGCCAATTGGCATAGGGACAAGAAAATTAGGCAAGTAAACACGTGGCTAAGGGATTGGTGTGGGAAAGAGGGATTCCACTTCATGGGGCATTGGCATCAGTTTTGGAACAGGGGGGATCTATACCGTTGAGACGGTCTCCACCTGAACCGATCAGGTACCAATGTTCTTGCGAAGAGGATAAATAGGGTGGTCAGTAGGACTTTAAACTTCTGAGTTGGGGGGAAGGGAAAGTGAAAGTGACAGGGAGTATGACGTTAAATGGAAAGATAAGCAGCAGGATAGCAAGTGTCCAGGCGGATTTAAAATTGAGGTAGACTGGGAATGCAGAAAAAAGCAAGGATAACTTAGGACATCATATGACTTCCAATATCTCTAATGATAAGAAAGTTAGCATTAAGGCACTTTACCTGAATGCTCGTAGCATTCATAACAAAACAGATGAACTAATGGCACAGATCATAGTGAATGATTATGATGTGGTAGGCATCACAGAGACTTGGTTACAGGGGGGTCAGGACTGGCAGTTAAACCTCCAAGGATTTTCAACTTATCGAAAAGACAGGGAGGTCGGCAGAGGGGGTGGGGTTGCCTTGTTAGTTAAGAACAAAATTAAATCTATGGCACTGAATGACATAGCGTCAGATGATGTGGAGTCTGTGTGGGTGGAATTGAGGAACCACAAAGGCAAAAAAACTATAATTGGAGTTGTGTACAGACCTCCTAACAGTGGTCAGGACCAGGGACACAACATGTACCGGGAAATAGAGTAGGCATGTCAGAAAGGTAAGGTCACAGTGATCATGGGAGACTTTAATATGCAGGTGGACTGGGTAAATAATGTTGCCAGTGGATCCAAAGAAAGGGAATTCATGGAATGCTTACAGGATGGCTTTTTGGAACAGCTTGTCATGGAGCCCACAAGGGAGCAGGCTATTCTGGACCTAGTGCTTTGCAATGAACCAGACTTTATAAAAGATCTTAAAGCAAGGGAACCCTTAGGAAGCAGCGATCATAATATGGTAGAGTTCAGTCTGGAGTTTGAAAGAGAGAAGGCAAAATCGGATGTAAGGGTGTTACAGTTAAATAAAGGTAATTTTGAGGGCATGAGAGAGGAACTGATAAAAATAGACTGGAAGCAGAGGCTAGCGGGGAAGACAGTAGAGCAAAAATGGCAGGAGTTTGTGGGTATAATTGAGGACACTGTACAGAGGTTCAGCCCCAAGAAAAGAAAGATTATCAGGGGAGGGATTAGACAGCCATGGCTGACAAAGGTAGTCAGGAAATGTATTAAAGAAAAAGAGAGATCCTATAAAGTGGCAAGAGCACTGAGAAATCAGAAGATTGGGAAGGCTACAAAAACAAACAGAGGATAACAAAGAGAGTAATGAGAAAGGAGAGGATCAAATATGAAGGTAGGCTAGCCAGTAATATTAGAAATGATAGTAAAAGTTTCTTTCAATACATAAGAAACAAACGACAGACAAAAATAGACATTGGGCCACTTCAAACTGATGCTGGAAGCCTAGTGATGGGAGATAAGGAAATAGCAGGAAACTTAACAAGTACTTTGTGTCAGTTTTCACCGTGGAAGACATGAGTAATATCCCAACAATTAAAAGGAGTCAGGGGGCTGAGTTGAGTATGGTTGCCATTACAAAAGAGATAGTGCTAGAAAAGCTAAAAAGTCTTAAAATTGATAAATTTCCTGGCCCCGATGGGATACATCCTAGAGTTCTGAGAGAGGTGGCTGAGGAAATAGCGGCAGCATTGGTTGAGATCTTTCAAGAGTCACTGGAGTCAGGGAAAGTCCCGGATAATTGGAAGATCGCTGTTGTAACCCCCTTGTTCAAGAAAGGATCAAGACAAAAGATGGAAAATTATAAGCCAATTAGCCTAACCTCGGTTGTTGGTAAAATTCTAGAATCCATCATTAAGGATGAGGTTTCTAAATTCTTAGAAGAGCAGAGTCTGGTTCGAATAAGTCAACATGGATTTAGTAAGGGGAGGTCAAACCTGACAAACCTGTTGGAATTCTTCGAAGAGATGACAAGTAGATTAGATCAGGGAAACCCAGTGGATGTGGTCTATCTAGACTTCCAAAAGGCCTTTGATAAGGTGCCACACGGGAGGCTGCTGAGCAAGGTGAGGGCCCATGGTGTTCGAGGTGAGCTACTGGGATGGATTGAGGATTGGCTGTCTGACAGAAGGCAGAGAGTTGGGATAAAAGGTTCTTTTTCTGTTGTGGTTCTGTTCGCCGAGCTGGGAATTTGTCTTGCAAACGTTTCGTCCCCTGTCTAGGTGACATCGTCAGTGCTTGGGAGCCTCCTGTGAAGCGCTTCTGTGCTGTTTCCTCCGGCATTTATAGTGGTTTGTATCTGCCACTTCCGGTTGTCAGTTCGAGCTGTCCACTGTAGTGGCCGGTATATTGGGTCCAGGTCAATGTGTTTGTTGATAGTGTCTGTGGATGAGTGCCATGCCTCTAGGAATTCCCTGGCTGTTCTCTGTTTGGCTTGCCCTATAATGGTAGTGTTGTCCCAGTCGAATTCATGTTGCTTGTCATCTGTGTGTTTGGCTACTAAGGTGACGAATGGTGTCCCACAGGATTCAGTGTTGGGGCCACAGCTGTTCACATTATATATTAATGATCTGGATAAAGGGACTGGGGGCATTCTAGCGAAGTTTGCAGATGATACGAAGTTAGGTGGACAGGCAGGTAGTACTGAGGAAGTGGGGAGGCTACAGAAGGATCTAGACAGTTTGGGAGAGTGGTCCAGGAAATGGCTGATGGAATTCAACGTGAACAAATGCGAGGTCTTGCACTTTGGCAAAAAGAATAAAAGCACAGACTACTTTCTAAACGGTGAGAAAATTCATAAAAGCCAAAGTACAAAGGGATCTGGGAGTGCTAGTCGAGGATTCTCTAAAGGTAAACATACAGGTTGAGTCCGCGATTAAGAAAGCAAATGCAATGTTGTCACTTATCTCAAGAGGGTTGGAATACAAAAGCACCGTTGTGCTACTGAGACTTTATAAAGCTCTGGTTAGGCCCCATTTGGAGTACTGTGTCCAGTTTTGGTCCCCACACCTCAGGAAGGACATACTGGCACTGGAACGTGTCCAGTGGAGATTCACACGGATGATCCCTGGAATGGTTGGTCTAACATATGAGGAACGGCTGAGGATCCTGGGATTGTATTCATTGGAGTTTAGAAGATTAAGGGGAGACTTAATAGAGACGTACAAGATAATACATGGCTTGGAAAGGGTGGACGCTAGGAAATTGTTTCCCTTCGGCGAGGAGACTAGGACCCGTGGACACAGCCTTATAATTAGAGGGGGTCAATTCAGAACAGAAATGCGGAGACATTTCTTCAGCCAGAGAGTGGTGGGCCTGTGGAATTCATTGCCAGAGTACAGTGGAGGCCGGGAAACTAAATTTCTTCAAGGCAGAGATTGATAGATTCTTGTTGTGTCGAGGAATTCAGGGCTACGGGGAGAATGCGGGTAAGTGGAGTTGAAATGCCCATCAGCCATGATTGAATGGCGGAGTGGACTCGATGGGCCGAATGGCCTTACTTCCACTCCTATGTCTTATGGTCTTATATTCAGCTGTCTTGTGAAACCTCAGATGGAATCCACCTCCACCACTCCTCGCTATAAAATTACAGAATTAAATCTTGATGGCAAGAGCAGTCACTCTCATGTCAACTGGTATGACAAATGTATTGCTCCAGACCATACATTTCAGGAGAATCTGCAGATTTACTACTGACTTATAAACCACCAGTGGCACATAACTCTGAGCTTTTAAGGTGCTGACTTCAAGTCTTATTCATACCTGTGATACAAATACAAAGAATTAAACGTTGGAGGTTTTCCATGCCTTCAACCGTGTGGGTAACGGGAAGAAATTTGCAAAAATATAAGGTGAGAATAAGGAAAAGTCTGATTCTTGATTGAGAAAATTATTTCCAAGCTCTCCCTTTGGGTTTAAATGGCATGTTCTGCGCATCACTATGAGATGAAGACTTTCCATGCATTTACATTTCAATATTGGTTAATCTCACCCAATTTCTACATGTCTCCCAACTCTTCCCTCCCCTCCTAAGAAACCAGATGGTGCCCGTTCCCAACAAGAATGTCAGAGCTATAAACTAACAACAAAGTCCTTGCTGTTTCAGGCCCTCACATAAGCTTACCATCACCATTTCCCTGCACTCTCCATGGACACCATCCTCCTCCACCCATCCTGCATGCAAATGGGGCATTGCCAAGTTAACAAATCTTCACTTCTGTCCTTATGATAAAGGGAAGGTCATTGATGAAGCATTGATGATTGGGCCTAGGATACTACCTTGCAGAACCTGTGCAGAGATGCATTGGAGCTGAGATGACTGACCTCTACCAACCACAACTCAGACAGCGCTTCAGCCCTTCAGGACCTCACTTAGGATGGGTTGAATGGCCTCTTTCCACATTGTAGGAATTCTATGACACTTATGATTTGCATGTTTCTGTGTAGTCACTCTACATGCAGAGACACATGGAGATAGGATTAACCTGATGGCTCTTAACTTCATTTTTCAGCACACACACTGTGTACTGATTTGGATGCTGCCTCCCTCTCTGGCTTGCGTTGAGCTTTAGTGTATCGGCTCTCTATTCATAACTTACAGGCTATCAGATCCCAGAGCTTGCGTTGCTGTTTAGGTTAGAGGGCGAGGCGAGCAACTTGTCACTATTCAGAGAACTGAACAGTCAGGTGGTGTAACCACACAAAATTGTGCTCTCTGTCAATGTCACACCGACAGCAAATGTGAGTAGCTTGCTCACTAAACACCTTGCATGGACAACCAAATAACCACGTCTGAAAGTCAAAGGAGACTACACCTTCATGATACGAAGAGGGACTGTGGTCAGTCAGAGGCTGCCACCACACTCGTTTAAGGGGGTCATCCAAAGTCAGTCCAGGGAGAAACATAGTCAGGCACTTGGCTTTGCCAGAGTGTATGTGTCCTTGCAGTCCAGAGAAATTTTTTTTAATTCACTCATGGGGCATGGACCTTGCTGGCTAGCCTGCATTTATTGCCCTTGAGAAGGTGGTGGTGATCTGCCACCTGGAACCACTGCAGTCCATTTGCTGCAGGTAGACCCACAGTGCTGTTCAAGAGGGATTCCAAGGTTTTTATCCAGCAATACTGAAGGAACAGTGATATATTTCCATCAGGGTTGTGAGTGGCTTGGAGAGGAACTTGAAAGTGGTAGGGTTCTCGTGTATCTGCTTCCCATGTCTTTCTAGTTGAAGGTTGTCATGGGTTAGGAAGGTGCTGTCTGAGGATCTGGTGAATTTCTGCAGTGCATCCTATAGATAGTACACACCTGATTGTCAGTGGTGGAGGGAAGGGATGCTTATGGATGTGGTGCCAATCAAGTTGGCTGCTTTGTCCTGAATAGTGCTAAGTTTCTTAAGTAATGTTGGAGCTGCACCCTTTCAGACAAGTGGGGAGTCATCACATTCCTGACTTGTGCCTTGTAGGACAGGTTTTGGGGAGTCTGGAGGTTACTCACCAATGTATTCCTAGCCTTTGACTTGCTCTTGTAGCCACTCTTATTATGTGGTGATTCTAACTGAGTTTCTAATCAATGGTGCCCTCCAGGATATTTATTGTGGGGTATTCAGTGATGATGCCACCACTGACTATCAAAGGACAGTGGTCAGATTTTCTCTTGTTGAAGATGGTCATTGCCTGGCATTTCTGTGGTGCAAATGTTACTTGTCACTTGTTAGCCCAAGCCTGGGTATGGTCCAAATCTCATTGCTTTTGAGCATGTCCTGCTTCAGAATCTGATGAGTCACAAATAGTGCTGAATATTGCACAATCTTTGGCAAAGATCCCCACTCCTGACCTTATGATGGAGGGAAGGTCATTGATGAAGCAGCTGAAGATGGTTGGGCCTAGGACAACTACCCTGAGGAATTAAGGCAATGATGTCCTAAAGCTGAGATGACTGGCCTCCACCAACCATAACTGTCTTCCAATGTGCCAGGTATGACTCCAACCAGCTGATATCCCCCGATACCCTTTGACTCCAGTTTTGCTAGAGCTCCATGATGTCAATCTGCAGAGGTAGTCACCTGAAAAAGCTTCCACTCACTAATCACCAGATGGACACCACATGAGAGAAAACCGTGCTCATGCTTCCCCAGGGCCCCATAATGGAACAGACTTTCTAACAGATCAGGTTTCAATACCTGGACTGTTTGGTCAGGGCCTTACAGTTTCGCCTAGAAAAGGTGTCCCTCATCATTGTGGTATGTTGTGTCCTTCATAACTGGAGCTGACAAATGGAGATGCCCTGGATGCAGAGGAAGCGGAGAATGGTGATCAATCCCCTGAGAATAACGATCAGAGTATTGACCGGGAGGGGCATGCAAGAGATGACAAAAACTTGTGCATCATTGAGCATGAAAGACTAGACAGAATGTAATTGAAACCCAATTCCAGGAGGAATAACTTGGGTTTGGACTTTCTTTCATTTAACTTTCTGTTGACTGTTGATCTGTTAACTATGGTAAGCAGCCTCTTGTAAGTCCATGGTATGTTTGGATGCAGTTAATGCTGCAGTACTTGAACTTCTCTGGTTTGGATTAAATGTTCTCTGATATTTATGAATGAACACTTGGTATCTTTGGGTGATTTCACCTTTAAACAACTGCACACTAAAGGTCCTACTCACCGTTAGGAAGAAAGCAGCAGTCAGTGAGACAGGATAGTAAAATGCATGGCACTAAGTTTAAGGCATCAGTCAGTATACGATATTTGAGTGAAGTCTCTCATGACAGACAATAGGATGGATGTAATTCTGTGGTGCCTTCTTTTCACCACCCTGTGCCAGCACTTCCATTTGCTTATCTGTAAAGTGAGAGGCTAACTTACTTTTCTGCATCATGTCCTCAGCAATATAAGTCAAAGAGCACACTGAAAGACAGTTTATGGCTCGCAGTATCCAAAGGGCTGTGGAGCTGTGGATTAAAGATGAAACCAATGGCATGAATGCCACAAAGTCCTAGTAATGGTTCCAGCTCTCCAACTGCATGACTCAATGAGATGGGCACCTTGAGGGGGGTCAGTTGTGTAGTTGGTGAACTGAAGTGTTGACGATTATGTGAAAAAAAGTCACACTGACAAATTTTGTTGGTGCTTGTCTTTGAATGACACAGACTTGATTGGCTGAAGGATCTTTTTCTATTACAATATGCACATACAGCCCAAATGCTGAATTACACCCAATGTGCCAATAAAAGAGAAAATTCAGTCCATCTGTCTGAAGAAATGAAATGAAACCTTACCACTTCAGTTGTGGACACAGATATAATGAAGTGCAATATTTTTTGAAAGCAAGCTCTGCATCTTCCAACACTGTTATTTTCACTCTAGATACGACCCTTTAAGATATGAACAATGTTTTTTTAAAAAAACGAAAATGAACCCATCAAAAACATGTATTCTCCAATTTGTAATTTACCTCTGAAAAACTTCACTCTGTGTCAGAATAATAGCTATTTGATTACATCAGCTTAAAGAGATATATCATTGTATCTGGTATAATACTCTTGTCTGACTGGGCACTTGGTCATACAAAATGTACATGATTTTCATTGTTTCTATATCCATCATCAATGTACAACATGACATTCAGTCTCACACAGATGCTTAAGATTTAATCGTGATCATGCTCCTGTGCTACTTGAAGAGAATCTGCATAACTTGATTTATTTGCCTCCACAATTCAATAGATCACAGCAACTGTAAAATATTAAGCATTCTCTATAATCTATGCATTTTGAATTACTGACAACTTTATTGGCAATAAAGAACATCAATTTTATTATCCATTTGAAATCTGTAAATTATGTTATTATTCAAAAATTGTAGAGAATATGATTATTGTTCCAGTACTAATAGCTAAGTAATGTGTTAATTTTCCACAGAGGCCACAATCATCATCATAAACGATTATAGAAAAAAGTTTTGTTAGTTTTATTACATTAAAATGTAGACTGTTCATTATTTTATACTGCCTTATATTGTCATTGAACGGGATGGAATTTTTATGCTATTCCAGTGTTTATGGTCAAGCTTCATTTCCATGTAATTGGTGAGCTGTTTGCACATTCAACGAGGAACCTGTTTACAAAAAGCGGTGGTATTTTAATTATTTAAAAGATTTTTGAAAATCATTCAGACCTGTTACAGAGAGACTGCAAAGGTCTCTTTACGACATGTTGACTAGGTTGCTAAAAGCAAATGAATAGCATACATCTGGCACATCCCATTGTCCATTGAAAAATCTGAAAATTGCTTTAGCGTTTTGCTGATGTAATGGGACTAATTCTTTTGTGTGAACTAATAAGGTACCTACATATCTTTCTTTTATTCTTGCACCATCCATTCTAAGACTTTATCAAGATAGCAGCAGTCCTGGCACACTAGCATTTGCTTTCAGTTGAGCCTCAAATTTGGCCCCATTCGGTTTTGATCGTGATAGGCTGATTATACAAATATAAAGCTTAAATATCTGAATTAAATTGCATTTTGATGTGCTTCAATAGTTCTTCTAAAGTTGCTATTATTCACAAGAAAAAGGGCTGTTCCGTTGACCACTTTGTGGAAGATGGACATGTAGCAATTAGTAGCAGACTAGATTAGTTGCTTGTTGCAGGCATCAAAATACAGCAATCCAGCCAAATCTGTCATTGGTGAAGTTTGTTGCGCCTACCTTGAAATTGCCCAGCATTTCTTCACATTTACAAAGCATGTGACAGCAAATGACAATAAGCACACATGCACAGAAAGTCTGCTTCCAAAATCCAAGCCAGACCCAGGCAACGACCAAGGTCATGTAATATCACAATGCAGGCAGCATGGAAGGTCATCCAAACATGCATAGAATATCAATAGACGGAACAGCCAGCAAACTAAAAAGCAACATTTCAAAGCTGACCAAACCTCAGGCACCACTTCGACAGTATGGGACGATCTGAATATTTTACAACAACCAACATCATATGACCACAAAAGATAGGCTGATATACCTTAAATGTCAAAATTGTACTACTACACATCCTAAAAGAAATGTACCCCCCAACAAGTGGTGCTCCAGTATACAATCTATAAAAGACCATCTCACAGCATATAAACAATACCAATCTATGCAGTAACAAAATCACACTGCAGTGACAATATAAAAGTGCAGTTTTGGTTCCTGGAATTTCCTATCTGGTAGGTGTCAATGTTCCAACAGTGGTAGACTACCAGTGCACATAAAAAAAGTCTCAGCATCATAACCGTTCACGAGATTCAAGGCACATGTATTGTGGCAGAATTGACCAAATGTGATGTAATCAGGTCAATAACCTCAAATGTACCCAGACCACTTCTACATGATCATGAATTTTAAGGATCACGCAACTTTGCATCATAAGTACAATGAAGACAATTGATGAGAAGCCTCAAGTGGAACTGCATATCGTTTGGAAGGTCGACTACCACACAGATGTTTGGCAATCCATTGCATGTCTTAAAGGAAGTTTGCACCATAAGTGCCTAGATGAAAGGCACCCTAATCTCTCAGTTACAAACAGCCCACATACAATACCAATATTGGAAGAATTAAATGCTGCATGTCTGGTGCCAGGTTCTTAATTAAATACGAAGCACGAAGTTCATCCATCTGGTTCATCCACCCATTGGTGGCTCAGTGGTTAGCACTGCTGCCAGGGACCTGAGTTTGAATCCCACCTTGGTACCTGTCTGTGTGGAGTTTGCACTTTCTCCCCGTGTCTGTGCAGGTTTCCTCCCACAATCCAAGGATGTGCAGGTCAGGTGAATTGAATATACTAAATTGCCCTTAGTGTTAGGTATGTTAGTCAGGTGTAAATATAGGCTTGGGGAATAGGTCTGGGTGGGTTACTCTTCAGAGTGTCGGTGTGGACTTGTTGGGCTGGAGGGCCTGTTTCTATACTGTAGGGAATCTAATCTAGTCTGAAAATCCAAAGAGCTCACAACATTTCAGATGCCATTTGGATTATATTGTTTTCAGACTATCAATAAGCTAAAATTGATTCTCACAACACATGGCTAGGATTATTGAAAATATTTCTCGCTATATTTGCAAAACTGCTAATCATGTGATCATGATTCAGTAAAAAAACAGAGATTCTGGACCATGACCACACTCTCACCTCCTAATGACATCAATAAAATGATATGGATTGTCACTTAAAGCACAGACTGTCAGGTCAACACTGGCCAGGTAAACATTTTCAGATTCAGGTATTTTGCCCATGTTGTCCATTTCAATCCAAGCAAGATCAAGGATGTTAAGCAAACACTCACCCCAAAGATATGGGCATTTTTCAACTTCATTTCACTAAATTCCCAACTTCGAGGGAAAGATTTCTCTACTGAGAGATTTGCTCAAGAAGGATGTCCTGATGTGGCAAGATGAGCAAAAATATATCTTTGATTCTCTCAAGCACTTTGTTCACTGCAATCTTAGAAAGCTAGAATATAAGAAATACTCAGGAACAACCTGATTCTGGAGATTGGCAAAAGGACTGATGCTCCTGCCTTTGCTAGACAAAAATACTATTTGACAAGAAATCATCATTCAGCTAGACCATTTGCCACTAGAAATGATCTATTAAATAATACTAACAATTGCACCAACACTTTTGCAGTTTTCACTTGTCAAGGTGCAAGGATATGATCTTGAAGTTTGATATAAGCCAGGTCATTAGATGATCACACTGAGTACAATATGCAGACCAATCAATGACAAGATATCTCTCTTGCTGTACACGTTCATGCTATAGAGCACGAGATTGAAAACATTCTCAAGGTTGATTTGTTACATCTTGGCCAGAACCAGTTCTTTGCCCAGAACTGCCAAAGATGATCAATGTCATGTATCTTCAAAGACTTTTTCAACAAAGTGGCCTGACAATATTAAAGAAGTTCCTGAGAACATTTGATCACTTTGGCCTGACAGTAATGAATTTGGTACATCACAACAAGTCATTTTCAAAGATCAACAAGTCCTAAAACAAAATGCACTTTGCCAAACTATCATGATCATGTTACAAGAACATACGTGTATTGAATGCACAAGAAGACTAGTACGTGAATCTGTGTACTGGCCAGGAAAGAGCCAGAATATCCAATGACTTTTAATGCATGTGAGGCATCCGAATACACCAACTTCAACAACAAAGGGAACCTTTACATCCACTAATGTTCCTTCCACAACTTAAGAAGAGAGAGCAACTAATTTATTCATGGTCCACAAGGAATATTATGTCATTGTGGTGGATAGCTTCTCCGAATTTCCCATTGTTCAACACTTTAGAAAAGCAATCAATTTACACATCACTGAAACAATGACCCCATTTTCAACTTCATCGACATACCAGAGTGGATAATATCTGACAATGGACTGCAGTTCATTGGGAAATCATTCCAAGACATGTGTACTAAGTGGGGAGAGATCTATATCGTATTGTCACTCTACTATCCATATTCAAACTGTCTAGCAGAATAAAATTGATGATCACCACATGTCCAGCAACAACACAAGATTTTCACATTAGGTTATTCCATTTTTATGCAACACCGATGGAAGAGGCGCTAACATTCTCACCTCAAGAAATGTTCACAAGGCAAGTATAAGCAATCGTGCCTAACAACCTAGTCTAATCATATCCTGACAAAGAATAGCCTTCTTCATGGCACAGGAAGAATGAAAGAGATGCATGACCAGGGAGCAAGTAGAGAACTGCCATAACTATGTACTGGACAGAAAGTGTGAGTCCTAAATTCAGTCATTAGTACCTGGATATCAGCCAAGTTTCTAAGATATGCAATCAACCCTGGTTGTATGACATCATGACTTCGCTACATTGCAAAGGAATATTAGTCACCTCAAACTAATCTATAGCATGCTAATTATGTGCTAAGGGAGGAAGGAACAAAACTCCAATGCTGATGAGTGTGCAATGATGCTGAGTGACTGCAATCAGCAGCAAAACAACCAAGATGTCAGTCAAGAGCAACTGAGAATGACACATAGCTCTCCATGGATGTATGTTCAACAGAGCAGGATGAGTTGTTAAACCTCTAAAACACTAAAGTTCAAATTATTAATTTTGTTAACTCTGTTTTTACCCTTCTGTACAATTGTTGCGTTGACAACATGTGCCTAAGTACAGTGACGTAAATGTTTGGAATATATTTCCTTTGGGAAAATGGAGGACTTGTGTTATGTCTTGCAGTAGATATCTGTTATAATTTTAAGGGATGATGATGTCATCACCATATCATTACAAATGATTTATTGGTATAAAGCTCTCAGTCTCCATCTTACTGAGTTCTATCTTCTTGCAGCATGACACCAAAACGAAAACGTGACATGGTATTACCCAATTGATTAGCTTGAACACAGATATGTAAGTGCCTGTGGATGTAATATATAGATGTGTGGATACCAAGGGCTGTAATAAAAGTTAATAGAATTCTGCAGTTGCACGTGGCCCACATTTCATTGAAATGTTACAGGAGCTAATATAAGTGCCAATCATGGAAGGTGAAGATCATCAGCTGGATAATTGTTTCAATAAGTTACCCTATCATTTAAATTAAACTGACTAGTCTATAATTGCTGGGTATATCCTCACAACAGTTTTTTTTTGGAACAATCATGTTATACTTGCAATTGTTGACTTCTCTTGCATCACTCCTGAACTTAGGAGGTTTGAAAGATTGCCACCAGTGCCTCAGCAATTTCCACTCTCTCTTCCTTCAATAGAACGCACCTCATCTCATCCTGATGCATTATCAACTTGAAGGACCAACAACCTATTGAGTACCCTCTTCCATTTAAATTCTAAATCCTTCAACTGACTGAGTTTCCTTCTCGATCACTGAGTGAACTCTTTCCTCAATAAAGACAGATGCAAAGTATTAATTTAATAACACAGGCATGCCTCTTTCTTCCACATCCCTAATCAGACTTACTCCTCCTTTAACCATCCTCTTACTGTTCATGTGCTCATAGACAACTTTGGGATTTTCCTTTATTTTAGCTATGGGTCCTTTTTCAAAATCCCTCATAGAGGTTGGTGCTCAATATTCCCTCATATTGTTTTCCTCTGCATGGATCTCTGGGATTCATGTGCAACAACAGCACCTAGAAATGGAAGCCAATGCAGCAGTGTGTGAAATGGCGTATAGACCTTCCCAGTGGCTCCGCAGCTTAGATGGAATAATGGTGGTGCTGAAGGCACTCCCAGTATTAAATGTTTCAGACCTTTACATCCTTACACAACAATCATCACCACCTTCCAATTAATACATCCAATTGAACAGACAGCGCTGACTTCAGTGTTTATTTAATCTGAAAGAGATAATGCAACACCCTGTACTTCAGTGGAGTGATAGCTGAGTTTTTGTGCTCTATTTATGCACTGCAGCTTCATCTCACAACTTTAAAACTTACAAGAGAGTGTATTCATTAAACTGAACCTTGCAAACTCCATGATAGGCCAAGATAAGAGAATTACTAATTTAATAAAAATAATGCAGTAGCTGCAGTCCAATTCCTTTTTAAATCAGCAGCAAAAGTGAACTTCAAAATTACTGGATGACCTGGACAAATGATGACCTAGAAACATTGTCACACCTTTATTTCAAATAGCACTTCAGACAATACCAGATTAATTTTCACAGAAGTATTTTATGATGCTGTTTGGATGCAGTATGAAGCAATCTCATAACAGTTGAGCAATTAAATTAAATTGAAGTATGATATACGGGCCACTCACATTTTCACTCTTATTGCAGAGATATGAAGTTTAATTTGGTTCAATGTAGGAGTGATTTCTTTCTGTATGGACCCTGAATGTAAAAGCGGAAATTCATCCTCATTTTAAGATGACATCTGAATGATTTCTTCAAATGACTCCTATAATGAAATACTGTGAACGTTAATATGTCAGATTTATGTATACAAACACATTCTGATTGAATTGAATTGCAGGTGAGCAGTTTTTAGATTAGCAGTTTGCCCATGGTATAAATAACATGACATCCTTAAATATCAACGTTATTTCCCAAATATCCTTTTCAAGTACAATTCTGTAATGGTGCAGTGACTAAATTATAACAGGCCACAGCAAATAATCTGAATGCTGTAATTCAGGAGTCATTTGATCATAATACTTTCCAAAACAACCTGCATATTGCTCAAAATATCATGGCTCAGTAAGTAATAAAAATAGCAAGGTATGGAAGAAATTATTGTGAAAATAATCTCAGTTAGATTCATGTGCCAATATATTACTTGCCTTTATTCATGTATCTTTCATTATCTGTATTCATTCAATCTGTCCATTATTCCCAATTCAATATTTAAGAGAGATAACTGACAATATTATTATTAAGTGTATCTATAATAATCAGGATCTAATTTGTATGAAAAATAAAGTGATATGAAAGTGTTTAAACAACATTGAACATCAAGAAACTACCTTAAGTATATTTAATGGCATATTTATCCCATTAATCACAATCTTAGTCCAATATCATTGAAAGCTTCAATTGCCTTGTTAACCTATCATGCAATGAGAATGTGAACCTGCATAACTAAGATGCTGCAAAAGAGTATGTAAAGCAACGTGGTTCAACAGCCATCTGTTCAGTACAAACTGGCTTGCTGCCCAATCTGCTGGTTTACATTGTCGGCTATACTCTAGAGAGATGCTCAGCAGAAGCCAAAAACTTAGCAGGAAAGACAAAACACTTTACAATGTCACTGACTCTTTCTAAAAGCAGTTTGGAATAAGCCCATATGCCCAATTAGTGGTATTCATCATAATAGAGGTTAACGTTCAATTTTTCCTGTGTATTACAGCAGAGGCAGTGATAGATCCCAGTTTTATATCTTTGATAACTGAGGCAGCATGAGACACCATCTATGAATAATGCAGTCTTCTATGTTCCTGCAACTTTTGATCTTTCAATCCAGAGACAAATGGTCTGAAATAGATATTGTACTGCAGTTTCATGACATAACAGCTTCAAGAAGCAAATTAAACTATTAGACTCTGGCGACTGAACTACAGCACAACTTGCACATGAATTGCACAATTATTTTGTATCTATGATATTTGTAACCATGATTACTTTCAGTATTAGTAAATACAACGTTTTCCTTGACAAATCTGGTGCTGTGTCTCATCAGTATTGCAAATCCCTTACGGGCTGTAGCTGAATGACATCTGACCCCAGAATGACAACAAATATAAATCTATGCCACAAGAAAGTGACCTTGGAAGGAAACTATATTCTGCAAAAATAGGCCCAGAAGGCGTTCCAGTTATCGCAAATATTAATTCATCTCATACAACATATATGTCTCTATCTTTAGCATTTGAATGATCTGCTCCCTAATGAAACATATCCAAGCTGTTAAAGTTCAGCCTTCTTTTCAGAAAAGTTATAATGAACCTAGATAAAAAGTGGAAGAAGTTTATTGATTTCCTGTTGACTGCTCCTGGACCATCTTTCTTGCATTAGGGTCTTTCTTAAATCTTTAGCATTTGCCTTTTCCAATCAGACATTAAGTAAGCCCATAGTAGTTCATTATTTCATGACAGCTTGTCCCAAGTGTAACAAGAGTGAGCAGGAATGTGTGAATGGTGTTACATAAAATGCAGATAGAGTAGCTATGACAGGTGATTCCCTACGATTAGTGATCCAGTTAATTGTATCTGACAGTCCCACTTGCTCATGTTCACTCTGCTACTTGTCCACATTATGATCATCTTTTATTTCAGAATTCCATTTTACAATTTAAGCATAGATTTCAACTTTGCCCTCTGTAATATTAGGCCATACACACTTGTTGAACTATAGTAGCTATGCACTATGTCAGGTCGCTGTATCAGCAAAAACTGTAGAATGGAGTTTTTCCACTTTGTAACACCATGTCAGCTGACTCATTCATTTTTGTCTCTCATACTAACAATTCAAATATCTGCAGAAAAACGTCAGTATCAGTAGGCCTCTCTCCCTCCGCTCCACTTTGAGAAAAGCTTTGATTTAATAAAATGGTGCACTCCAAATGTAAACTGCATTGATCTCCATTCATTCCCTTTGTATTGTTCTTCATCTTGCCTACATTGCTTAAGCTGTCTCTGAAACTCACACTCTTTAGTTGACATCCTCTCCATCATTTCCACTTTGGCCCCAAGGCTTGCTAATGCGCAATCAATCTATTTTGATTTCAGTTTTTGTCCTTGATTCTGTTTGCTTTAAAGTGTTAAGTCTAAAGTCAAGGAAGTGATCATGAATTGATCCAAATTCTGCTCTCTTATGGTTATGTAAATCTAACTGGTTTTATTATCCCTGCAACAACCAAATGTCTGTCAGATCAAGCCTGCAGAGTGCTCAGGACAAAAGATTTCCAACACCAGGAGGAGTGAATTGCTTATTATTTGAAGTTTTGGGGGAAGGAAAATCAAACTCTGGCTCATTTGAAATGTCATTCATCACTTTTTTATAAATTGTGTAAATATTCCTTACTTTACAGCATGACCCTTACATGTAACTTTTAAAGAAGCAAGAAGAGAACTGAAAACATGCATGCTTAAAGGAATGAATAGGGTGAGAAATTCACTGGGAGATGCACATGACATTAGTTAGGCCACGAGTATAGCTCTGGTCGTCATATTGTAGGAACGATGCATGAGAGACAATACAGAAGAAATTCACCAGGATGCTGTTTCGGCTACAATGATTCAATTGTGAAGAGACACTAGATAGACTGATTGTTTTCCTTAGAATAGAGAAGGCTGAGGGGGTTATCAGATTGAGATGTGCTGAGGGTCATACACAGGGTAGATAGGGAGAAACATTTCTACTTAGTAGTTGTATCAATAGCCGGAGACCACAGTTTTTAAGATAACAAGACTCACAGGAGGCTGAGGCTATTTTTTACCCAGTGGGTTATGGATAACTGGAACACAGTGCCTAAAAGAGTGGGAGAGATGTAAACCCTCAAGACCTCTAAAAAGTATTTAATGAACACTTGAAACACCATAACATGCAAGGATATGGACCAAGTGCTGGAAATAGGGGATTAGAATAGTTGGATGTTTGATAGCAAGTGCAGTTATGATGGGTTGAAGGTCCACTTTCTGTCCTGTAAAAGTTCTTTGGACTCTATATAAACTTGTTAATACAGTGTCACTTCCAGGAGCATTGGGCCAAATACAAGGACAATTAGCAATAACATTCAACAGGGCAGCGCAGATTTTCAACACAGGTTTTCAAGATACTGTCTGGTCCCAAGAAATCAATGCAGTCTAAGTACTGAACTAGAACACATTCTTTTCTCATATTGTTGAAATTGGGGAGGAGAGTGAAATTATACAGCAAATATTGTTATGTAATGCCATGCTTCACAACAATTCTAAAGGTACATCAAAGCTGCACCAAATAGATTGGCATAATTTTTACTATGGATTTTAGAATGCCTTTTCATAGCAATTTGAATTATATGCTAAGAATTATTTTGTTAATGGTGGCTTTCTAAAAACAATATATCAAGGTGCAAGGTTTTAATGAACTGGCACTGTAAATCAAGCAACATTACTAATCTGTCTTCAAGGGCAACTTGTAACTTTTATTTGTGTGGAAAGGAATTGTGATTAATCAGTTACTGAACAGAGAAGAAGTGATAATTTATTCCACAAGTCATTCTCTATGTTATACTCCCAGTTTATGGTAATAGTCAGACTCTAGAGTGAAACTTGTTTTGATAGACCATGAGTTTTATTTCTGCACTTTGGTTTCTATAGTTGTCAGTCACTGAACATATTCCCATGAAATGCCAATATAGGTTCAACAAAAGAACACAAGATTATTACAGAAATAAATCGTTAAAAACTAAAATGTGAAACAAATTTGGGAAGGCCCTTCATAAACAACAAAAGATAAGTTTGCTTTATTTCCAATAATATCCTTTACAGATATTCAAGCCCAATGAAGTATCACTGCTCTCTTCACTTTAAAATTTCTACTCAACTGACAAGTTCACTCACATTTTATTTTGTTGACAATTCGCACTTTCACTGGATGTGATTCTCTCCATCTTTCCCCAAACTTAGAAAGGCTAACTTATCCAGACTTCTCTCTGACTTTGATTACTTTGAGGTTATTAAGACTTCTTTCCATTTAGCTGGAGGGTACCAAAACCTAAACTATTCTCATGGTCGTTAAGATCTTCTGTATTCAACCTGCATGTGAATCTTGAGGACGTTTGAGAGCAATGGGTTTATACTCAATGGAGTTTAGAAGGTTGCAGGGGAATTTAATTTAAACATTCAGAATGCTAAATGGCTGATCATAGTACATTTGGGAAGATGTTTCCATTGGTAGGAGAGACTTGGACCCAAGGGCATAGCCTTAGAGTAAAGGGAAGACCTTTTAGCCAGAGAGTGGTGAATCTATGGAATTCATTGTCACAGATGGAGTCTACATCACTGCGTATATTTAAGACTGAGATAGATAAGTTCTTGAGTTACAGGGGCATCAGGGGTTACGGGGAGAAAGCGGGAGAATGGGGTTGATAAACTTATCAGCCATGATTGAATGGTGGAGCAGACTTGATGGGCTGAATGGCCTAATTTCCACTCCTATGTCTTATGGTCTTATGGCTGTCTGTTTTGCTGTTGGTTATTTGTTAAAACTTCAGTCAAGAGTAAGCAGTAATTATCTCACCAGGGAGCTATTGAGATATTTAGCTGAAGTCATATAATGTTTTAAAAAGGTTATCTATTATAAATGACTTTCTGATCCTTTCTTTAAAAACAGATCTTCATCACACTAAGCCCACTTATCTCTACTTTAGAATCCATATTCCCAAAGTAATAATAACTTTCAAAACATTCATAATTCCCAATTTCTGTGAAGCATGGCAGATATGCCGCACAGTAATGATAATGATGCTAATAATAATAATAATAATAATGCAAATGATATGTAAATGCATGTGTAAATAAGATTTATTTTTAATTATATAGTCAGAATCATTGATGACCTTTTAGATAGGTACATGGATAGGTGCATAAGCTAGGACAAATGTTCGGCACAACATCGTGGGCCGAAGGGCCTGTTCTGTGCTGTATTATTCTATGTCGTGTGTTCTATGTTTGACTGTTTTTGCTATGGCCCCTATACACTCATAAATGATTAAGTGTTTCTAACAATGCTATTACCAAATCAAAAACCAATAATATTTTAACAAAAATGAGACACAGTTACTGTTGGCATGTTAACCAAAGCAAGTGTTAGCAATCCAGTCATATTATCTGGGCTGCTTTATGATAAATAATCAATACTGCGTTGCCAACAGGAAGTCATAACCTGCCTATGTTGGCATGATTAAGCTGAGTTTTCAATGAAGCAATAAAGCATTATAGAATTTGTTTATGCTGCCATTTTTGGGCAATATGCAAAGGACTTGTTGGAAACTGGCCCAAAGGAAGGTCAAGTTTCCATGCCGCCAAACGAGCATAGTGCTGTGGGCATTGATCAGAACATACATGACTGCATCACAGATGTTATATCTGCTGAAATCAGAGAATGAGGCTGCCAGGTGGAGAAAAAGGGGCTCACTGAGAGTTCCAGATTTGGGTTGTGGTGCTTTATACCATAGAAGATTCAAAGACTAAGTTATAAAGAAGGCTGATACTTTTTTTCCTGTGTATAAACAAAAAATGTGTCCCCAACTGCTGCCCTTCCAACCTTCATCACCAATGCAGCAATTTTCACTCTCTTCAGTGAACACCTCCACAACGGATGCAAATTATGGAACCTTATCCTTGATCGTGGATCAGTGGTTAGCACTATGCCTCACAGCACCTGGGTTGATTCCACCCTCAGGTGACTGTCTTACCCTGGAGTGGGGCAAAGGAAACAAAAGATAGGTTTCATTAACAAGTTGAGGCCAGCGATGTGAAGGAAAGTGAGAAACAAAATAGAAAACTACAGGCTCTGGTGAAAGCAATTGAGGAATTTATTGTCTCTTCAGTTTGGGAAGGTGAAAAGCAACAAAGAATCAATAGATTATTTTAATCTTTGTGACAAGGATGTCTATTAATATTTCATATGCTTTTCTGGAGTTGTCAATAAACAGGAGTGATTTGAGAAATACTTGGTAGTGGATAAGAGAAGCCATGCATTACGTTTATTCTCCAGGATGTTTTTTAATGGCCAGTAGTTACTGTGAAATGTTGCTTTCATCAGAGGTTCCAAAATAAGCTTGGGTTATAGTATCGGAGGATAGTATTATTTGGTGGGTATTGCTATACTCAAAAATGACTTATGTTTGGTATTCATGGAGAGAATTTTCCAATCCCTTGACTGGTATGTGCGACAGTGAGAAATTGGGAAAATATCATGAAAATGAGAAAAAAATCCATTTCTTCATTGAGAGAATAAATTCTAATTTTCTCCATAAGAGTTAAATGCTGAGTTCAGAATGTCATTAATGAGCAGCAACTACCTTTTTCCAATTCCTTTGTAGTTCATTATTGGATAAACTTATTCCCTTGCAGCCTCTAATTCTCACCCCCATTCTTGGAAAACTGCACAATTTTCTTGCTCACTTCTCGCTTTTCCATGCCTTCATCTAACTTTGTTTTTTTATCACAACTCCCTGTGTGCTCCATGGACACTGCCCTCCATTACTCTATGTCCAGGCAAGTCAGAAATGCCAAACCTCCAGCCTTGTCACACCATTATTTTTCAGACCAAATAGCACACCACTTCAACTGTTAAATGCTTCAGTTTAGAGCTCAGGGCTTTTCTGACTTGTCAGTTCCAGCCAGGTCACTTTTTGCACATCTCATGAAGTGGCTTTTAGATTCATTTCTTAGCACTCAAACACTTTGCACTTAATTGGAGACTGCCAGTTTCTGTGGCTTGCTTCACTTGTTAGTCCTTCAGAGCTCAATTACAAGCTGCCAGCCTATGTGTATTAATTTGCTTTCTAATGTGGAGGGAGAGGCAGGCAGCTTGTCACAGTTCAGTGCACTGAACAGTCAAGAGGGTGGACATATTGCTGTATGATGCCATCAGACAGAAACTTGCTCCTCGCAGAGTTTGAGATTATGGGATCTTGCAGTCTGTAGATTGGGTCACAGCCAGTCTTGTGGGTCAAGAGCAACCAGTCTTCAGGTTTATAGGTACGTCAGTCAGGGTGCTGTGGTGATGCCCATCCACATGCTGGACTGTGATCAGGGCTGTCTGCAAAGTCAGTCCAGCAAGTGTGCAATGCTCACTCAGGGGCTTTAAGAATTAATGGTCAGGGGGCTTGTCAGGAGTCAATCCGTGAAGTTCTGGGGAAGCTGGTAATCTCAAGTTTGGGGCTGTGTAGCATTGGACTGTGTCACTGAGGAAATTATTACAGTGAAAGCAGGCAATTCAAGATAGAAGGGTGGAAGCTCAAACGGCATTGGAGGGAAGTGGGAGCTCTTGTCTTGGGAGTGGGACTCATAATTCATCATTAATCTGCCCTCAACAGAAGGATTGTGGTTGGTCAGCAAAGGCAAGGATGATTTAGAAAGCCATGGGTGCAGGATATAGATTGAATGATTCAACTGTTCAATAAAGGGGCTGAATGGACGCAGAAGGAGTCTGAAAGGTCATCGGGGTATAGAGATAGCAACACAAAAGGGAACATAAGATTGTGTGGGCCATTCTTGCATCACAGGCAGAGGTTGCAACTCATTCACAAGAATACAAAGTTAAAATCGAGAGTCAACTGCACTAAATTAAGACAAAATGGATGCCATATCACATGGGCAGAATTAGTTATTGGTTCTCCCTTTGGGCTAGACTATCATTGTTTTGAATTGAATTTCTACTTGCAGCAATTCTGCATCCACTGACTCAGTCATTCAACATACATCAGCGATCAACATACATTTTATCAGTAGGTCATTCGCTTTCTAATAATGAATATTACACATTATGGTCTCAAGCAAACATGATCATTACAATGTTCACACTAATTGCCTCCTTGTTATGTCAACTGAAGAAATGCAAGCAGATGCTAACTTTAAGTCTCATCTCAGCTTGGCATTGGAAGGCAATGCATCTAAGCTGTAAGGACATCTTCCATGAAGTTCAAGGTTGGATTTTTTTGAGTTTGGGGTGGGGGCAATGATATCACAGAATTTCATTTACCCAATATAGTGTGAACAATTTAGTCCTGCAACATACATCTTGTGTAAGCAAGTACAAGCACAGCAGTTGAGAAACCCCAGGCACTCTCTATCGTCCTCCTGTACATAACGTCTTCTCTGGTTTAGATATACAATGCAGTTGACTTATAAATGCATTGAGAAATAACAAGAAACAGATGGAAGATTGATGATAAGGATACACATCAAAGAACATGGCATGAGTCAAAAAACAGAACAAATCCAACCTGGTTAATTCCAGCTCTGCCAGTCTACTTTCAATCAACAGTAGTGTGGTGGAAGGTGACCTCAACAGTGCTATCAAGCAGCACCCGCTCATTTATAACCTGCTTACTGATACCCAGTTTGGATCTGCCAGAGATACACAGCTCCTGACCTCATTATAGCCTTGGTTCAAACATGGACAAAAGAGCTGAACTCCAGAGCTGAGGTGAGAGTGACAGTCCTTGACATTAAGATTGCATTCGGCTGAATGTGGTATCAAGAAGCTTGTGCGTAAAGGGCAAACCCTTTGCTGGTTGGAGTCATGCTGCTACACAGGAAGATGGCTGTGGTTAGTGGAGGTCAGTCATCTCAGCTCCAGGACATCGCTGCAGAAGCTCCTCAGGGTGTTCTAGGCCCAAGCATGTTCAGCTGCTTCATCAATGACCTTTCCCCCATCATAAAATCAGAAGTGGGAATATTCATTGATGATAGCACACTGGTCAGCACCATTCATAACTCCTCAGATACAATTTAAATGCAACAGGACCTGGACAATATCTAGGCTTGGGCTAACAAATGATATGTAACAATCGTGCCACACAAATGCCAGGCCATGACCATCACCAATAAGAGACAATCTAACCACCACCCTTTGATATTCAATGGTGTTTATCATCACTGAATCCCCAACTATCAACATCCTGGGGGTTATCATTGACCAGAAACTCAACTGGACTCACCACATAAAGACAATGGCTACAAGAGTAAGTCAGAGGCTAGGAATCCTGCAGTAAGTACCCACTTCCTGACTCCCCAGATCCTGCTCATCATCCATAAAGTACGAGTTTGGAGTGTGATGGAATGCTCCCCACTTGCCTGGATGGGTGCAGCTCCAACAGGATTCAAGACTCGTGGTAACATCCAGAACAAAGCAGCCCACTTGATTGGCATTACATCCACAAGCATCCATTCCCTCCACCACTGATGTTCAGTATCAACTGTGTGTACTATCTACAAATTACTCTGCAGAAATGTATTAAAAAATCATTAGATAGCACAGTCCAAATGCAAAACCACTTCAGTTTAGAAGGACTAGGGCAGCAGATACATGGAAACACCACCGTTTACGAGTTTCCCTCTAGGTCACTCACCATCCTGATCTGGAAATAAAGCATTGTTTCTTCACTGTTGCTGGGTCAAAATCCTAGAACTCCCTTCCAAATGGCATTGTGGGTCAATACATGGACTTCAGTTTTAAGAAGGCAGCTCACCTCTACCTTTTGAAAGGCAACTAGGGACAGACAATATATTCTCACCCAGTCAGTGATGCCCATGCCCTGAGTGAGTAAAAACTAACATTGGTCTCACTGCAACACCTGCATGCCACACTGTGTCAAGGTTTCATTGTGATTGATGTGAGGTCTCAGAAATACCTGAAATGACATTCCCTTTCTCACATTCCCCACAGATTATCTGCCCATGCATCTAAATGAACATCACAGTTGTTGTTAGTTCTTGTGGCCTTGGTTCACAGGTGGAGGGATTGTCAAGGAGAGAGAACATTCTCAGCAAGTCCATTCAGAACAGTAACCTCCACTAGCTGCTGTGGAGCCTCCACAGAGTGAAGCTGCAGAAGGTGCCCCTGAGAAAATTGAGGGGAATGACTAGACCTTTCATATTCTGACCTATTATCTCTTAAAAACCTACTGAAGGTGCAGACTGAGAATTTCCCTTAGTCATACCCTAAATTGTGTCATCTCATGTCCTGAGGCAGGACTTGCACTCAGAAGGATTGGGTGGCAGTTTCATTTTTAAGTTTTGGTTAACGTTACCTTGACAATTATGCCATCAAATTTCATCAAGTAGCAACTGTGCAATTACATGCTATCTCCCAGTCCTTGACATTGAAATACATTGGGATATCACCGATGCAATTTTCCACAGTATGTATCTTTTTATATTCTTACCCCGTGACAAGAAGCATTATGCAGCTCAGCTTGGGATTCTCCAACAGCCATGGCTTTCCCTAGGGGCAGGGTGCTGCAGACTGCATCCTCATTACAAGGGTAGAAGACTGTGTGAGAAAAGTCACCCTGGACACAATGGATGGGGCACTAAGAATCTCAGTCAAGACAAGACTTTGCCAATAAGTAGGAAAATTTAACCCCATGCATTTAAGTAGAGATCTCATCTATTGTTCTCTGAAAATGGTGCCTACTCTATTCTTGTCACTATGCATCAGACATTAAAAAGGCATCAATATGGGACCTGAACAAAGTCTGCACAATTAGCTTTGTCCATTCTTCATTCTTTGCAAAGCTTAATGCTTTTTGAAGGCCTGAGTATATCAGGAAGTGATGTTAAATTGATAATCTGGACATTACAGACATAATTTTCTGGTGTAATCAATTCATATGAACTGCAAATCCCTGTAAATGCTATTTAAGGCAGCATACAATCCTTAAAATAACACCAGAGGATCAAAGCACATTAACACTCAATGCAAGATTGGAAAATATTCCCTTTTATTTGATTGTTTTTAAGATGATTTTTCAAATATTTCAACAAAAGAAGTTTCCATTTGGTCCACTATGCCTGTCCTCTTTCCCAGTCCAGTTATTTCCACAGCTTGTACAGCTTCAGAGCTAATCAAATAAACCTCAAAGTCTGGAAAGTGCCTTTATTTTTCTCAAGAGTTAACTCTTGTAGTGATCTAATTAAAGTACAAAGAAATAAGAAAAGCTACTCAACATTGCACTTTGATTGCTGCTGCTGATAAGGGAATGGCATTGCTGATAAGATAAAACCTTACCATGGAGCTTTACTGCTCCGTAAATAAAGAATTTATGTGGAAAATGACAGGTCTTAGATTGGATTGAACAATTTAAGAGCACTGCTGACTTCTGTTTTAGTACTGAATTTTAAGAAGCTGAAATGCTGAGGAGTATTTTAATATTTATATATTCTCTGTTTTATCTAGCCTTTTTCCCACAAACTGATGCTGACTCCCTGCAGGTTCCTCTGATGCTATCACAAATCAGGGAAGGAAAAGAAGGAAATTCTGTCCTTGCGCAAAATTGTTATTTGCATAAATTATGCTAAATCATCAGACTTAAAAGGGATGAGAGATTGGAGACAACTATTTTTCGTAAATGTTTTGCCTGTCCCAAATTCTATGCAATGTCCTCTAGTGCCATGGAGTACTTTGTGACAGAAGAGCATGCATAAAGCATGTATTCTGAAGGATCGAAGCTATGCCACTCCTAAATCAACTAAACAAGACTCATTTTGCACAACTCTACCTTCCCTTTAGCAGATTAAGAGTTTCATTTTGATTTGCCATCGCTGAAATGGAGAATGAATTCTGCGAGGTAATTCGAAGACTGATGTTTACAATAATGAAAGAAACCCCTGTCCTGCTTTAGGTTTCAGAATTTCATTTAATTGTATCCAGGTTCCAAAAAAAAAGCAAGTGACTCAGAATTTTGCACAAAAGTTTAATTCAGTACAAATGCTGTAAGTTCACCAAACTGACTGCAAATTTCCAAAAATCAAAGCCATTTCTAATAAACACAAACTGATTTGTATCGTTAAGGCAGCAGTTTTCTTTCTCAAATATAGCAAGCTGCTCTTCAAATTCAGGAAGTTCTGCCAAGTAACTTTTGGGGCTGTTTAAAGAGTTACCACGATTGGAATGTGAAAGCTAGTGTGGAATTTCCAAATGAAGAAGGTCAGATTAGCACTTGCAACTTGTCAAGGTAAGAAATTTGAATCTTCAAGGCTGCCAACTGCATCCATAACTCAATTTTCTCAACCACATTCAACCAGTTGATGCCATTCTATCAATCAGCACCCAATTATTAAAATCCTGCAGTCTACCGTAGTTTCACATGCTTAGCATTTTGCAAACCTTGCATCTACAACTCACAGCTTTCACACACTAGTAAATATTAGGTCATGTTATCCATATCATGCAAGCACATTATAAGACATTCATTGATCCAATTGATTCTTTCTTTTTGGAGGAGGTATAACAAAAGTAAACAGGGAAGACTGGGAGTAGATGAAGATATTTCCTTTTTACTTCCTTTGCTCCCTTCACCACAACTAACCATTGACCTTTTTGTCATTTCACATACCCAAGAATCAGAACTATCCCAGTCAAAGAAAAAAAATAATGAAAACGAAGAGGCATATTCACTTGACCTTCACAACCACGAACTCAGAGATTAGCAATGACGATAAGTGATGTATTTCACAACAAAAATCTTGGAAAGCTGCTTACAAAGTCTGCAGTGATGAAAGGTATGTGATTAATAAATATTAATATGTTGTTTTGGAGTTTGGATTTTAAACTAGTGACAAATAGTGTTGCTCTGTATGTATTATGGGTTTAGTAATGAATTAGGTTAGTCTTATGAGAACCATATGTTAGAGAGCAGATGACTGAGACTTCCTATAGTGTTAATGGAAATTTGTTTATATTGTGGGGAATTACAACAGGAGAAAGAAAACATTGAAAGATGTTTGTTTGTTTTTGAGTTCACAACACTCAAGGATTGACTTTAGCTTAGAAAAGAGTTTGGAAAGATTTGTGTTAGTTCAAAGAAGGCTTGAATGGAGTTTGATATCAGTATATTCTATCCAAAATAAAAATAATATTCAGAGCAGTTAAGGGAATAGTTTACCTTAGGGAAAGAGTTTGATTCGTGAAATTTTACAACAAGGAGTGCTTGTTTAGAGTCTGCATTGGTTATTCAAAGCTGAGGAAGTTTAAGAGCTCAGTTATGTGAGAATTCAACAATAAAACTTCACAGGAGTTAGGAGTGCAATGAGAGAAAAAAACATACATTCAATGAAACCTACAGGTTGGGCAAAGAAAGAAAATTGATCTAGTGTTTGAGTGACTGTAAAGTGATGGTATTGAGGAACAAATGGAATTTTGTTTTGTTTTTGTGTCTGGAAATCTTTCAAACTTTTATTTTCAAATAGCTTGCCTTGGTTTATTTTATTTACTTATTTTGTGTAATAAACTCAAATTTTATTCTTAAAATCAAATCTGAATCCTTGCCTGTTTAGGTTTTAGCAAAAGATCACCACATTAAGAATCGATCAAAACTAATTTCAACTTGAATCTGATTTGTCCAGTAGTAACATTAGCTGGGATTACACTGCACACAACGGTAAGGAACATGGAGGAGTTCAAAACCATGTTCACAGTATTGACGTCCTATCTCTTTATTAAGTTGACGTCATGTGCATTTTCTTCATTCTGAATCACACTTTCAAATTTCGCTTGTCTGCCTAATGGTGTAGTGTGAGCATCCAGCATGGTATTTTAAGCTAAGCTGTGACAATGCTCTATAAAAATCAAAAGAACTGCGGATGCTGTAAATCACAAGCAAAAACAGAAGTTGCTGGAAAAGCTCAGCAGGTCTGGCAGCACCTGTGAAGAGAAATCAATGTTAATGCTTCAAGTCCAGTGATCCTTCCTCAGAAGTGGTCTGAGGAAGGGTCACTGGACCCAAAGTGTTAACTCTGCTTTCTTTTTACAGATGCTGCCAGACCTACTGAGCTTTTTTTGCAACTCCTGTTTTTGTTTGTGACAACGCTGTGTTGTCTCCTGTATCAATATGTTGCGTTGAAGAACCAACAGATATTTATTACAGCTAACCATTACGTAATAGGTATTTTATCTAACATTATAGGGTCAACATATTAGCATGTTTTCAGTCACATGTCATGCTTTAAGTCGTCTCAGGGTAAGGTGGAGCATGAGATCGTTATACCCTCAGGCCACAAGCTATAATGCGATGATGATATCATGAGCAATAATCTTTAATGATAGCGTGACATACTGCCCATGAGACATAACACAATAGTATTTTAAAAAGTTTAACTTCCATGAATTTTGAAAATAAATAATGAGGGAGAGTATTTGAATGTTGCCTTCAGATTTGCCACAAATAGTTGCTATAAGAAACTAAAAGGAAGCTTGTATTTTGACAAAATCCCTAGTATTGCAGTAATGTTTTCTATAACTATTTGGGACCTCAGAGAAATAAAGTTGGTGTGATCATTCTCCGTTGGTTTGGCCAAAAAAAAACACTCCTTCAACTGCAGATTCAGAGAATTGTTTTTTTTTCTAGATCTACAGTATAGTTTAGATGAAGGACAAAACTAATTTGCATTATGGAGTAGACGTTAAGTACCTGCATATGTGTGAAAAAGTACCTTATGTACAAACAGGCATAAATGTGACAAATCAGCAGATATCTGAAATCCAAAATACTTCTTTATTATTTTATGCTGCTTTGCCATTTTGTTACCGAGTAGATATGTAAGTTCTTTGTGAGTGATTGTGAATTGTGGATGATCTCCACATTAATGAAATGTGTTAAACAGGCAAAAGTACTGTTGACAAGAACACTTGTGATTTAAAGTCAGTTGCTTTCACTGAACAGACCGCCATTGATGCCATCCTACTCGTGAGATCATCAAACACACAGTAATAAAAATATATTAAACACAATTTTTAGGTACTGTTTTCTGGACACTTGCTGTGTCTACTGCAAAATATGTGTCAAGCAGATGTAAAATGCCTGCCATCAATAAAAAAAAATTCTTGTACCATTTCTACATTGTCAAAACTGCATCCATACATTTACTGTGCAAGCATTTTATGTTTGTTGTACATTATCACATTTCTGCCAGCCAATAAATGTCCAAAAAGAACAGGATTAAAGCCTTCACTTGATGATTCAAACTGGGTTAACAAATAGGAATTACCACACACCTAATAATACAAAGTTATAAATTATTTTCTTTCAGAGCTGGAATCTACAACAATGCCTCTAGGTTAGATGAGCAAGATGAAAGCTGTATATCTTGTGCTTCCAGATTGATTAACACATGTTAATACAAATAATGCAGAAGAAAATGTCATTCTTGATCTCTTCATATGTTGACAGAGTAATTGAGCCAGATGTAAGAAGCTTTATCAAATAATCATTAATCTCCCTCCTGCAGTTGTGAGCGCAGTATTGATTTCAGGTTCCATACCGAATTATCCAAACAAATTTACCACATTTGCCACAGCTGGCTAGTCATTAATTTTAACAATTATTCAGGGCAAGCTCAGGAACAAGCAAAACCACTCTCTTATTCCCCTCTTGAAAATAAATCCTAATTTCTTATGGCAATGACACGTCCCTTAAGGGAAGAACGATATATTGGAGTACTCTGGGAGAAGTAATTCAATGTATTAACATATACTGTGAAAGTGATATGCAAACATGAAGTTAGCATACATTTCTGAGATATATTTTGACTTCAGACATGTAAAGTAACCTTACCAATTAATAAGCTGTGAAAATGCCATTAACTTCTTCTGTGATTTCCTTGGATAATATTATTTTAAAAATATATAATTTTTTAACAGCAAAAATACCAATTACATCAATGAACAGTTCTTATTAGTTTTGAAGTTATTATGCAAGGCTCTATTTTTTCCAAGTATGACACAAAACTCCATTTGAAGAAAGTACCCACTTTAAATCAGAATTTGGCATGAAACATGAAAGATTTAGAAAGATATCCTTGACAAATGACCAACAAAGAAAACAATAATCCTAACTTTAAGATTTTACAATGGAATAAGTTGCCACAAAGTAATCATGATGGTTGGTATTTAGTATGTTGACAAGCAACAAGCTATAGGCCTTTGATCCTCTATCAATATATAGCTAGAATATTCATCAGTGTCATTGGCTGTGAAATTTAATAATTTCTTAAAATTAGTGCAGGGATTGCAATGAGCAATAAAGGAGAGACCGTTCCTTTCAACGCAAGAAGACCGTGAGCTTTGTATTGCCTGTCCATTTACATGATTGTAATGTGCACCCCGTGCTAAGGACATTGGGTGGCATTACAACTGAACTGGTAGTGAAAATTGTGAGACACCAACATGCATTCAAACTTGCACTACTGGTTAAAACCAACTACTAAAAACTTTTGACAGGAGCAAATACTTGAAATCATTCTGGGCTGTGAAAGATTCTGAATAATGTGACCGAGCAGAGAGATGGCTCCAAGCTTTTCACATGACACATTAGGTAGACAAGGAGAGGTCTCCTCTGTCCACAAAGGTGCAGGCACCCCTCCAGTTTGACATGTGAAGGCAGTGGCAGGAGGTAGCCATTACAGTGGATATCAGGCATGCAGGCCTGAGGGTCAGGATGCAGTGTTACAAAATGTTCAATGGCAGGATAAACAAAAAGCTAGTGTAGTTGCTAACTCACTGAAGGACATGGTCTCACATGAGCATGATCCAGTTGATAACTTCATTGGAATGGTCTTCCAGTCCAAAGCTGATGGTTAAGCACATTGGCGTGGCTGCTAGAAAGCATGATGCCACTGTCAAGAAGCAAAGAAGAGTCCAGCAAAACCTTGTACAAGGCTTTTCTCAGGGCCAGAGTCCAGCCTTTCTTGTGTGGACATTTTTGGACCCCACAACAATGCAGCAACTGAGAGCTGATGTCACAGCTTCCACTGTAGCACAGCCAACATCTAAGTATTACAGCGGAAACTCAACTAGCCATGTGAAAGGGAGCTTTCAGTGTCTTGCAACTGTCCAATAAACAGAATTCCAACAAATTGTTGGGAAAGCTGAAGCTTGTCGTGGCAATGGTGTCATGGAGCATGAACTTGCTGTTCTCTCTAAGGATGACAGAATGCCTTGAGGACTGATGTCCATTCAGGGAATCTGCAGCTGACCTTGCAGGATAAACTTAACCAGCTTTGACTCTACAGTCCTCACCCTCAAACTGCACCATATCAGCATTGGGTAACAGCAGCAGTTGACTGGATAACAGGCATGGGACCAGTTATCATGCATGGGACCACCTAGCGGCTGTACCCTTATGGGGAATGTTCTTGAACAGTTGCATCATCATGATTTACACAAATCTCATTATAGCACAAGTTTCTCTATTTTGTCTACATTATTCCAGTAGTTTACTTTTTCTCATTTATATGGTCATTGTAATGATTTACATGCGTATTAACTTAATTATCACCATTTATCCTACCTACTTATGCTAAGTTGCACAGATCTGGATGATCTGAAATTCTGACTGGTGATCATAATCTAGTTTGCTTAAATTCCACACATTACCAATGGTGATGTACAGCGTATCATTCAGTACAAAATTTATGTGGCTATACCTGTTTATGGCTATCACATATCTTGTGATAGTCATACTCGGCTTCACTTTTTGCCTTCCTGTTCCCCTTAAATGCTCCTTTAGTCATAACTTTGTACAATTGTGGTAATTTGTCTATTTCCTGTCCCTTAGTCAGACTTTTTTGCCCATGATTTAAGTTTGATAGAGATTTTTTTTATCTTGACTGTACCACCTCTGCTGCTTTTCACGATGGCTGTCCTCTTAGGTTTTACTTTCTCGTGGCCTTGAGAGGTTATTTTTGGCTTGAGATTACATTCTAAAACTGGTACATGAAAAAAAATTAAAATCCACATTGTGAGCTAGCTCTACAAATTTACAGAGCAATACCATTGAATAATGGGGACTCACCAGTGGAGTTGTTAATGGAGAAGGGATTAAAAATAGATGTATTAGTTTGATGTGACATCAAACATCTCAAAGTGAAATAGACTGGTTTTCATACTCTGTCAATTTGCACTTGAATACAGATACTTACACATTCTATGGATCAGGAGTCTGTGGTAAGCAGTAGTAATGAACCTAAAAGTACTGGAGCACCAGGAGGTAGTGGCTTTCCTTTAATCCTTTCGAAAGATACTGTCTGCTCTTGACTCCAATTCCATTTTTGGCCTTTATTCGAAAGCTGTTTTATGGTTTGTGTAAACCTAGCAAGTTAGGGATAAACTTCCCTCTTGATTTATCATGCTTAAGTAGCACCATATGTTATTTAAACTCCTTAGTGTCAGAAATCCAAGATTGTTGTGACCATTCCAGAGGATTTGCATTTCTCATTCAGTGTAACACCTGCATTGTTTTGTTTGTTTAGATTGGATAGAAGTTTTCAAAATCACAAGGAGTCTGAATAAAGCAGATAGGACAAAGATATTTTTTCGTGTTCTGTATGTGGATGTACCTAGCAGAGAAGGAGCAAAACTTGATCTTCTCCAGGGAAATAAGGCACTGAGGGTGTCAGTGGGAGAGTGCTGTGGGGCCATTGATCATAATTCTATTAGGTTTAAAATAGGGCGAAAAAGGGTAAACCTGATCTAAAAGTTAAAATTCTAAATTTGAGGAAGGCAAATTTCAACAGCATCAGGCAAGAACTTTCAAAAGGTGATTGGGTGGTTATTAGAAGGTAAAGGGACAGCTGGAAATTGGGAAGCCTTCAAAAATGCAACAGCGAGATTCCAGAGACAGAATGTTCCTGTTAGGGTGAGGGATAAGGCTGATAGGAGTAGGGAATGCTGGATTAATAGAGAAACTAAGGTTCTAGTCTAGAAAAAAAAGGAAGCATATACTAGATATAGACAGCAGGAATTGAGTGAATCCTTAGGAGAATATAAATGCAGTAGATGTACACTCAAGATGGAAATCAGGAGAACACAACGGGGACATGGGATAGCTTTGATAGGTGTATCCCAGAACTTTGTGGAAAGCTAGCGAAGCAATTGCTGCAACCCTTGCAGAGATATTTGTATCATTAGTAGTGACAGGTGAGGCACCAGAAGACTGGCTAATGTGATGCAATTATTTAAGCACGGTGGTAAGGGCAAGCTAAGGAAGTATAGACCTGTAAGTCTGATGTCAGTGGTGGGTAGGTTGTTGGAGGGGATTCTGAAGGACAGGATTTACATATATTTGGAAAGGCAAGAACTGATTACGGATAGTTAGCATGTCTTTGTGCTTGGGAAATCATGTCTCACTAACTTGATTGAGGTTTTTGATAAAGTGACGAAGAGGATTGCTGAAGGCAGAGTGGTGGCTATGATTTGTGTGGACTTCAGGAAGGTGCTTGATAAGGTTTCGCATGGTAGACTGGTTAACAATGTTAAATCACATGGAATACAGGGAGGACTAGCCATTTGGATACAGAACTGGCTCCAATGTAGAAGACAGAGGGTGGTGGTGGAGGGTTGTTTTTAAGACTGGACGCCTGTGACCAGTGGAGTGCCACAAGGATCAGAGCTGGGTCCTCTACGTTTTGTCATTGACATAAATGATTTGGATGTGAGCATAAGAGGGACAGTTAGTAAGTTTGCAGATGATACCAAAATTAGAGGTGTAGTGGAGGAGTGGTGGATAGCGAAGCAGGTTATCTCAGAGTTCAAGTGGACCTTGATCAGATGGGCCAATGGGCCAAGGAGTGGTAGACAGGGTTTAATTTAGATAAATGTTAGATGCTGCATTTTGGAAAGGCAAATCAGGGCTAGACTTTTATACTTAATGCTGGGGTCCTGGGAAGTATTGCTGAACAAAGAGACCTTGGAATTGAGATTCATTGCTCCTTAAAAGTGGAGTCACGAGTAGAAAGATCGTGAAAAAAGCTTTGGCATGCTTTTTTTTTGGTCAGTGCATTGAATATAGGAATTGGGAGGTCATGTTGCAGCTGTACAGGATATGGTTAGGCCACCTTTGGAATACTGCATTTGATTCTGTATCCTAGCTATAGGAAAGATGTTGTGGAACTTGAAAAGTTCAGAAAAGATTTACAAGGATGTTGCTAGGATTGGAGTGTTTGGAGCTATAGGGAGAGGCTGAATAGGCTGGGGTTATTTTCGCTGGAGCCTTGGAGGCTTGAGGTAACCGCTTAGAGGCTTTTTAAATCATGAGGGACATGGATAGGATAAATAGATAAGGTCTTTTCTCCAGAGGAGGGGTGTCCAAAACTTAAGGTGAGAGAAGAGGCATTTAAAAGTTACCCAAGGGACAGCCTTTTCATACAGAGCTTGGTGTGTGTGTGTGTGTGTGTGTGTATATGTGCAATGAGCTGCCAGAGGAATTGGTGGAGAATGGTAAAATGAGAACATTTCAAAGGCATCTGGATGGGTACATGAGTGCGATGAGTTTAGAAGGATATGTATGGGCCAAATGGTGGCAAATGGGACTAAACTAATTTAGGATATGTGATTGGCGTGGACAAGTTGGACTGAATGGTATGTTTCATGTTGTATGTCTCTGAGTCTATGCTCTCACGAGTAAACAGATCAAGAACCAAAGGACAGAGTTTTAAAGTGTTTTGCAAAAGAGCAAATGGCCATAATGCCATGACACTATAAGATGCAGGTGTGGAATGATGCCATTTGACCATTGAATCTGCTGTAACATTTGATCATGGCTGATCTGCTTCTCCACACCATTGTCTTGTCTTGTTCTCATCATCTTTATCGATCCCCTTCCCCTTACCAAACAAGAAGTATGAGGAGAGAAACATCTTTATATACTAAGGGAGTAGTTAGGATCTGGAATGCACTGCCTTGAAGCATCATGGAGGCAAGTTCAATTAAGATAATGGACAATTATTTAAATAGAAACACTGTGCAGACTTAGAAGCAAAAGACAGAAGATTGGCACTGCTAAAATGCCCAGAAAGCCAGTGCAGACACAAAGGGTCAACTGGCCTACTTCTGCACTGTAACAAATCTGTGAATTCCATTAATTCAGTGAATATGCCCCTCATCCCTCTGGTCATGCTTCATTTATCCTGGGAAAGTAATTATCACTTCAGAGAATTGGTAGCTCTCATTAGCAAAAGGCTTGCATTCTCATGTGCCTTTAACGTATCCCTGACCCTCTGAACTTATTTATTCTTTATTTTATCATGTACTAAGCTAATGTCTATATAACAAATGGTTCCCCATACTCTTTCCAGCATTGTAGATATTACCCTCGAGAAACTCTCTGGCACAGAGGAGATCCAAAGGGAAGATGGTTGAGGTAATACTGCCCAAAGGTTGAGGTAATACTGCCCAAAATATATTAATTTGGCTTTGGTCAACAGAAAAATAAAATCCTAAATAGATGAAGATGAACAAAAGGCTGTGGCTAACTTTCAAGAGATGATATATACATTTCCATGTGCTCTTGTTGAAGCAAGACCTTACATGCTTTGGAAAAGGGAAACTCTGCTATTTTCAATGTGCCTGGAACCCATAAACAGGCCACCTCACTTTATTGACCAACAGGGCTGCAAACTTGTATGTAGGGGAAGGGGATCGATAAAGATGATGAGAACAAGACACCTGTGCCTCAAACACAAGGCCATCACATCAGACTTTCCAAATGTGACCTAGTCTTCTTGTGATTTGTCTACTAGCTTTCCTTTTATCTGATTTAGAATAAGGAGCATTGCCACTTCGGCCTCAATGCTTCTTTTAAAAATTTACAATGAGCTAGCGATATGTTAAAATGAGATGCATAAAATGCAATGGAAGTGGGGCGATTTTGAGCCTGAAGGCTATTTAAAGTTTGAATAACAATTATCAAGGTTATTGGAACAAATCTGTTTTGAGTCTAGATTGCTTTAAACTGCCTGACAATTATGACACCCAGGCTTTCCACACCCCAACCAAAGATTGAAAATATTAAACTCCTTCTAATGTCCAGATTTGGAGATAGTTGCAAATGGGCAAGTTAACCCAAACTTGATTGAGGGCAGTGAATGAGAAAATTTCAAAATCTTTCCCATGGGCTTTTGTCAGTCACAAAGTTATGGAAAAACAATCATGAGCCAGTTCAGGTTGAGCTGAGAAATCCAGCTCAGTGAATAGTGGTCTCAGTGATTAGGTGTGGAATTCAGTGGATCCAGTCTGCTAGTGGAGGGGAAGTGACATCCAGAACAATGGAAAGCAGGTGGAAACCAGCGCAGCTAAGATTATTCAGCAGAAGTATATCAAAATTCCTTGCACGATGTGAACCAGCGGGAACAGATCAGAGCTAGCTTAAAGTAGAATGCAAGGTTTCCAGCCAAGAAAATCAATACGAGAACATTCTGCGAGTAAAAACAGAAAATGCTGGTAACAATGCAGGTCAGGTAGCAGCTGTTGAGCAACATTTGGTCAGTATTTCAGATTGATGACTTTTCATCATAACTGACAAATGGTCATCAATCTGAAACATTAACTCTACGTAACTTGACACCTACACTGCCTGGCCTGCTTAGTGACTGCAGCAATTTCTGTTTTGTTTCATAAATTGCTTTTTGTTTTATAGCTTGAGGAATATTAGGATTAAAAAACCTAAGCGCATAATAACACAAACACAGTATTGGACTGGCACATCATCCTTTGAGGTGAAGCTGATCAAGTCCATTTTCCTGGGTGTTTGATAGTGTTTTGATGGGTATGAAAGTGACTCTTAAAACAAACCAGCAACCAGTAAGATCTGATGAAAACAGGACAGAATTTCAATGGCAATTGAGTTTTGTGAGGCTGCAGGTTCAGAATTTCCTGTACTTTCTTGGTCTTTGATGTGTGCTTGTAAAGGAGGCTGCATCCTATTCTATTTGGTTGCCTTAAGAGCAGCAAACCAGATGAACCACTCCCAGGGCCATTCCAATATCAGAATTTCTAAGTGTTCAGAGTATTCTTACATTATTACCTTTGATCACTGTGGCAAAACACCACAGACTCTGCAAAAGATTCATTTCAGTGGACAAATGTTGGGCATTCTAGCTGCATGATGAGCTCAACTCAACTGTGACTGTCTCAACCTTCAACATTAATTAGGAACTGGATTATTGATGATATTGGGCATTATGTACAGGACTGACTGAGTAATTCCAGTTGCCGGCCATATTAATCAAGACCTGAAAATCCTAACATACAACACGATGCTCATACAAAATGGCAGATCATTAGCAGAATATGACTGTATTGTGGTTTATGCTAACAGACTTCCAGTCTAGCTGGTTACCCAATTAGGAGGCTAGTTAGCTCAGATGGCTAGATGGTTGCTCTCCAATGCCGAGTGATCCTAACAGCCTTGGTTTAATTTCATAGATACCCCATTCTCAACCTCTTCCCTGGGCTGAGCTGCAGTGATCCTCATATTAAACTGTCACTACCATTGAGAGAATGGCACTATGATGACTTTAGATGGAATGAGTTTAACTTTTACCACGTCTGTTCAGGTGTCTTTGGAAGGTGAGAAAACTAAAAGTCATCAGCTTTTTCAGGAAGAAAATTGAATTAATCTGGAAAGTAATGGTCTTGGACATAGAACACAAAGTAGCTTTCATTCATATCAAGCAATTAGCAATAACAGGGGCAGTGTTGATGTACCATGATATCGATGACAATGTCACGTGGTATGATGGTAGCGAACGAGGACTTGAAGAAATCCTTATTCAACAGGATAATGTAGCTGCACTTACATCCAAAGCTTTAATCTAAACCAAACAATGATATGGACAGATCACAAAAGAGTGCTGAATATTTTCTTTGCTTGTGAACATTTCAGCCAGTATTTCTGAAGGACAAAGTGAGGTAGAGTCTGACCACAAATCACTTCAAAGCATCTTTTGTAAACTGCTTCCAATTGCTTCAAAGCACCTGCAAAGGATGCTACCTCATTTGCAGAGATATGATTTGGAAATGAAGCATGAGCAAGGGAAGTACATGTACATTGCTGACATACTATTAGGAACAATACATCCTTTGAAGGAAGTTGATGGTACTTGGACAGAGGATTCTCTGGTTGTGATCTGGTGATGGATAAGCTGTTTGAGAATTGTTGATCCATTTTTGTTTTAAATCTGAACCCGAGCAAATGTGTGAGAGACTGTACCACCATGGTGTCAGTTGTGTGACATTGGTAGTTGCAATGAGGTGATATATATTGATTGCAAATGAGGCACCTGTGATGTTGCTTTTTACCTGGTCTCTGACACCTTGAGGGTTGAGTGGCGGTGATGAGCAGATGTTGAAAGATGCTTCTGGGCTGCAGAGAATGAAATACTGCTTGAATCTTTTGTAAATATGGCTTGAAGTTCAACATTGGCCTCTACATTCTCAATGGATCTTGGATTGGGGAACGAGCCTGGGCAAGTGGTCAAGGTTTCAGTGGGGAAGAACTTTGGGCAAAATGATCATAATTCATTAAGTTGTAAGGTAGTTATGGATAAGAATAAGACAGACCTTCAAGTGAAACTGCTAAACTGGGGGAATTGCAATAGTATTGGGCAGAAACTGGAGAAATTTAATTGGGGGGCAGTTGTTTGAGTGTATATCCATATCTGACATTGGAGTCTTTTTAAGGGCAATTGATCAAAGTTCAAGACTAGCATGTTTCTGTGAGGATGAAAGATAAGGATGGCAAGATTTGGAAACCTTGGATGATAAGAGACATTGAAAATGGAGTCAAAAAGAAAAAGGAATCATTTGTCAGGTTCAGGAAAATGAAACCACACAAGATACTTGAAAATAACAAAAATAGGAAAGAACATAAGCATAAAAGGGGTTATGAAATGTTCTTGGCAAGTGAGATTAGGAAAACCTCAAAGCATTTTATATCTATATGAGAAGGAAGAGGGTAGCCAGGGAAAGGGTAGATCCACTCAGGGACAAAGGAGGCCTGGAGCCAGAGGAAATTAATGAGGTCCTTAATGAGTACTTTCCATCAGTATTCGCCAAGGAGCGAGGCATGGATGATGCTAAAATTGGGGAGGGTAATGTTGACATTCGAGGACATGTCGATATTAAGAAGGAAGTTGTGTTGGGTAATTTAAAAATCATCAAGGTAGATAGATCCCCAGGGCCTTATGGGATCTATCCTAGGATGCTGAAGGAGGGAAGGCTGGGGCCTTGTAACCTCTTTAACCACAGGTAAGATCCTAGAAGACTGGAGAATAACCAATCTTGTGCTTATTTTAAGAAAAGCAGCAGGGATAATCTAAAAATTATAAACTGGTGAGCCTTATATCAGTGGTAGGAAAATTATTGGAGAATTTAGAGTCATGGAGATGTACAGCACAGAAAAACAGACCTTTCAGTCCAACCTGTCCATGCCGACCAGATAACCCAACCTAATCTAGTCCCATTTACTAGCAGTTGGTCCATATTCCTATAAACCCTTTTTATTCATATACTCATCTAGATGCCTTTTAAATGTTGCAATTGTACCAGCCTCCACCACTTTCTATGGTAGCTTATTCCATACACCATCCTCTGCATGAAAAAGTTACCCCTTAGGTCCCTTTTATATCTTGTCTCTCTCACCCTAAACCTATCCCCTCTAGTTCTAGACTTCCACACCCCAAGGAAGAGACCTTGTCTATTTATCCTATCCATGCCCCTCATGATTTTATAAACCTCTGTAAGGTCACCCTCAGCCTTCAACACTCCAGGCAAAACAGCTCCAGCCTATTCAACCTCTCCCTATAGCTCAAATCCTCCAACCCTGGCAACATCCTTGTTTTTTTTTTCAAACCCTTTCAAGTTTCACAACATCCTTCCAATAGGAAGGAGACCAGGATTTTATGCAATATTCCAAAAGTGGTCTAACCAACATCCTGTACAGCTGCAACATGACCTCCCAACTCCTATACTCAATGCATACCAAACACCTTCTTCACTATCTTATCTATCTGTGACTCCACTTTCAAGGAGCTATGAACCTGCACTCCAAGGTCTCTTTGTTCAGCAACACTTCCTCGGATCTTACCATTAAGTCCTGCGAAAATTTGCTTTCCCAAAATACTGCACCTTGCATTTATCTAAATTAAACTCCATCTGCTACTCCTCAGCCATTTGGCCCAACTGATCAAGATCCTGTTGTAATCTGAGGTAACCTTTTTTGCTGTCTACTACACCTCCAATTTTGGTGTCATCTGCAAATTTATTAAGTATACCTCTTATGCTCACTTCCAAATCATTTATGTAAATGACGAGACGTAGTGCACCCCAATCCGAGCCTTGTAGCACTTCGCTGGTCACAGGCCTCCAGTCTGAGAAACAACTCTCCACCTCCATCCGCTGTCTTCTATCTTTGAGCCAGTTCTGTATCCAAATGGCTAGTTCTCCCTGTATTCCATGAGATCTGACCTTATTAACCAGTCTCCCATGGGGAACCTTGTCAAACGTATTACTGAAGTCAATATAAATCACTCTACCCTCATCAATCCTCTTTTTTACCTTTTTCAAAAAACTCAATCAAGTTCAAGAGACATGGTTTCCCATGCACAAAGCCACATTGACGATTCCTATTCAGTCCTTGCCTTTCCAAATATATGTAAATCCTGTCCCTTAGGATCTCCTCCAACAACCTGCCCACCACCAATGTCAGGCCCACTGGTCTATAGTTCCCTGGCTTGTCCTTACCACCTTTCTTAAATAATGGTACCACATTAGCCAACCTCCAGTCTTCTGGCACCTCGTGTGACTATCGATGATACAAATATCTCAGCAAGGGACCCAGTAATCACGTCCATAGCTTTCCACAGAGTTCTAGGGTACACCTGATCAGGTCCTTGGGATTTACCCACCTTTATGCATTTCAAGGTATCCAGCACTTCCTCCTCTATACTATGGACATTTTTCAAGATGTCATCATTTATTTCCCCACTTCTGCACAGTAAACATTGATGCAAAAAAATTATTTAGTATCTTTAATTTATCAGTCCTACCTTGTTCTCTGCTGTCCTGACTGTTTGGCTCACTTCTTTTCTCAACTGTACCAGTCTCAGATATATCTCTTTCCTCAGTATCTCACATTTCCTCAGTAATTAACTCACGTTTGGAGGAGAATGGACACATTAGGGAAGATCAGCATGGCTTAATGTAGGACAGGTCTTATCTCACAAATTTGATTGAATCTTTGAACAAGTGACAAAGGTGATTGATGAGGATAGACAGTGGATGTTGTCTATATGGACTTTACTAAAGTATTTAACAAGGTCCCTCATGTAAGCTGGTCCCAAGTCACATGGGATCCATTGTGAATTGGCAAGCTGGATATAAAATTAGAATCCAGAAGGCTGTTGTGAAGGGATATGTTTCTGACTGGAGGTCTGTGAACAGTACTGTTCCACAAAGATCAGTGCTGGGATGTCTGTTGTTTGAAAATACATATAAATTATTTGGATGACAATATGGGTTGTGTGATTATTAAGATTGGGAGAAAGTGGCCACTGCAGAGTTGAAGAATGTGGTGCTGCAAAAACACAGTCAGTCAGGCAGTATCTGAGGAGCAGGAGAATCATTGTTTCGAGCATAAGCTCTTCATTAGGAAGATTAAGAGCTTATGCTCAAAATGTCAATTCTCCTGCTCCTCGGTTGCTACCTGAATGGCTGATTCTTAAGTTTGCAGAGGACATGAAATTTAATGGATTGTGAGGAAGATTATCAAAGGATGATATAGGATGATATAGAGGATGAGGATGATATAGAGCAATTAGAAAGTTGGAAGGAGAAATGGCAGATGGACTTTAATCTGGACAGTTGTGAGGTGATGCTTCATAGGAGGTCAAATGTAAGAGGAAAGTATGCAGCTAATGACAAGATCCTTTGGAGCATTGATATTCAGAAGGATCTTAGGATGCAAGTCCATAGTTCCTTGAAAGTGGCAACACAGGTGGATAAGATGGTGAAGAAGGTGTATGGTATGTTTACCATCATCTGACAGGGCATTGAGTATAAAAGTTGGCAAGTCATGTTGAAGATATGTAAGACTTTACGTCGGCCACATTTGGAGTATCGTGTACAGTTCTGGTCACCATACTAGAGGAAGGATGTGGAAACTTTGGAGAGGTTGCGAAGGAGGTTGTGAGGATGTTCCCTGGATTGGATTGTATTAGATATAAGGAGAGATTGGACAAATTTGGATTGACAGCTACAATCTTGTGGGCATCACAGAGAAGTGGCTGCATGTGGATCAGTGCTGGGAACTAAATATCCAAGGATTCATGTCCTATCGAAAAGGCAAGTAGATTTGGAGGAGTATTTGGAGGAAGGTTGCGGCCAGATTACCTTGTTAGTAAGAAACGAACAAAAAAAAAATTCCCGATGTGAGTCATGTACAGGTCTCCCAGCAGTAATCAGGATGTGGGGAAGAAAGTAAATGAGATAGAAATGGCATTTAAGAAAGGCACTATTGCAATCATCATCAAATCAGGTCAGTAGTGGACCTCAAGGAAAGGAATTTGTGGAATATCTACAAAATGATGTTTTTGGAACAGACTAGGGAACAGGATAATTCTGAATTTGGATATGTGTAATGAGGCAGATTTGATTAGGGAGCTGAAGGTGAAGGAACCATTGGGGGCAGCAACCATAATCTGATAGAATTTGCCCAGCAGTTTGAGAGGGAGGAGCTGGATCAGATGTAATGGAATGATAATTGAGTAAAGGTAACTACAAATACATGAGGGAGGAGGTGGCCAAAGATGATTGGAAGGTGAGCCTGGCAGGGAAGATGATGGAGCAGCAATGGCAGTAAGTTCTGGGGGTAATGTGGGAAGCACAGCAGGAATTCATCATAAGCCAGAAGTAACATACTGAGGGGAGAAAGAGGCAACTATAACTGACAAGGGAAGTCAGGGACAGCATAAACGCAAAAGAAAAATCATACCATATAGTGAAAACTAGTAGGAAGCCAGAGGATTTGTAAATCGTTAAGAATCAGCAGAGGATAACTAAAAAAGTGATAAGATATGAGAGTAAGCTCGCTTATAACATGGACAAAAATTGCAAAATTCTTTTAGACGTCTAAGAAGTAAGAGCAGACATTGGACCATTGGAAAATGAGGCTGGAGAAGTAGTAATGGGACACAAAGAAATGGTAGAGGAATTAAATCAGTACTTTGCCTCAGTTCTAAAGCTTCAAGAGAGTCAAGGGGCAGTGGCCATAATTAAGGAGAAGGTGCTATGGAAGCTGAAAGGTCTGGAGGTGGATAAATCACCAAGATCAGATACCCTACGCTCCAGATTTCTGAAGGAGATAGCTGAGGAGATTGTAGCAGCATTGGTGGTGATCATTCAGGAATTATTGGAGTCAGGGAGAGTCCCCATAGGCTGGAAAATGGCTTAGCGTAACAACCCTGCTTGAGAAGGGAGAGAAGCCAGGAAACTATAGGCCGGTTAGGCTGACCTCAGCTGTTAGTAAGGTTTTAGAATCCATTTTTAAGTATGAGATTAAGGAGTACTTGGAACTGCATGGTAATTTAGGGCTTCATTAAGGGGAGGTCATGCCATTTAGACAAAAGAGAACCAGTGAATTTCCAGAAGACTTTTGACAAGGTGCCGCATAGGAGGCTACTAAATAAGATAAGAGCAAGGTTAGGGCAGGGTATTGGCATGGATAGAGGATTGGCTGACTGGTAAGAGGCTTCTGCAGGGGTCTGTATTGAGACCACAACTAATCACAGTATACATTAACAATCTGGACGAAGGAACTGATGGCATTAATGCTATTTTTACAGATGACACAAAAGATAAGTGGAAGAACAGTAGTGTAGAGAGGCTGTGGAGGCTGCAGAAGGACTTGGATGGGCTCAGAGAGGGGGCAAAGAAGTTACAGCTGGAAGATAATGTAGGAAAATGTGAAGTTATGAACTTTGGCAGGAAGATTGGAGGCATGTTTTCAAAATGGGGAAAGGTCTTGAGAATCTGATGCACGAAGGGACTTGAGGATCCTAGTTCATGATTCTCTTTAGGTTAACATGTAGGTTCAGTTGACAGCTGTGAAGGTAAATGCAATGTTAGCATTCATTTCAAGAGGGCTAGAAGGCAAGAGTGGAGATATGCTGCCGAGGCTGTAGAAGGCTCTGATCAGGCCACATTTAGAATATTGTGAGCAGTTTTGAACTATCATGGAAGATCTGCTAGTGTTAAAGGGGGTCCAGAGGAAGTTTATAAAAATGATCCTGGGATAAAGGGTTTGTGTTCTGAGGAGCGGTTGAGGACACTGGGTCTGTACTCAATGGTTCAGAAGGATGAGGGGAGAAATGATTGCAACTTACAGAATACCAAAAGCCTGGATAGAGTGGACGAGGAGAAGATATTTCCATTAACAAGAAATACTAGGACCCGAGGCCAAATTCTCAGAGTGAAGAAACAACCATTTAGAACTGAGATTTAGGGAAATTCCTTCAGGGTAGGTAATCTGTGCAACTCATTGCCACAGAAGGCTTTGTAATTGAGTTATTGAGTGTTTTTGAGCAGAGAGAAATGGGTTCTTTATTGGTAAAGGGATCAAAGGAGGTGAAGAGAATGTAGGAGAATGGAGAAACATATCTGATCAAATGGCAGAGGAGACTTGATCGATTACTTCTATGTCTGATAGTCTAATGGTCTTATGATTTGTTTTGGCTAGAGTGCCAAAGGCTGAGGGATGATTGATAGAACTATATAAAATTATGAAAAGCATGGATGGATGGATTGTCGGAGTCTTTTTCCCACTGTGGATATGTCAAATGCTCAAGGTCATGGGGTTACAGGGGAAAAGCTTAAAGGAGATGTGTGAGGAAAAGGTTTTTACACAGGTATTGGTAGACACCTGGAACACACTGCCTGGGGATGTGGTTGAAGCATATACAATTGTAAGGTTTAAGCAGTATTTAGACAGACAGATAAGCAGGCAGAAAATAGAGAGATATGAATCTTGTGCCAGCAGATGAATTTAGTTTAGAATGGCATCATGGTCAGCATAGACGTGGTGGGCTGAAGGGCCTGTTACTGCATTGTACTATTCTATGTTCTTTGTGTTCTATATTTGGAATGGATTACCTCATTACAGTTGAATATTTGGAGTTAAACCAGCTGGTCAATGATGACCAGTGAAAATATTCACATCTCTCAACTAAATTCAACCCACATGGCAACTTAGGACCTCTATACAGAAGTTGTCATCATTATATGCTGTGAAAGTGAACAATTAAATAACTGTTGCAACAGCAGACATATACATGAAACCAAGCTGCTCCTTCACAGCAGCACTTAATGAGACAGATTTGATTTCACTGACAGAGCAAGGGCTGAGCAGTCATAAGTCCCAGAGGCCAACCAATTCCAACAAATGCAACAGATGAGCAGCAACAATTACTGTAGCATCATCACTCATTATGAGCAGCAGCATGCGCCAGAGAAGCAGTATGAACCCAGGAACCAAAAAGATACCAAATCAATATCCAAAAACTCATACACATATCATGAAAAGATCTTTAAAGGTTGTGGGTGCAAACCATGTGTAGAGGCAGACAGAAAGGAAACACTTTAGTGTTGTGATTGTATAAAGGTCAGCCAGGTGGACCTCATAGAATATAAGTTCCGTGATTGGGGCTGTTAATTTGGTCCAAGCAGGGAGTGCTGGCTGACAGATATAAACATTGTTAAAGGTTCTGCTCATACTGAGAGCAGGCTCTGAAGAAGCTGCATCCACGTGTAAATAAAGGGTGACTTGTTGATGGACTACCAGCCTCTCTGAAGTTATTGCAATTAGATAAAAGCAGAAACTTATTCATGTTCTATAACTTTTCTTATGGGTTATAGATGAGAATGACAGTATAAACAAACCTTTTTATATAAAAAGGGAAATGTTTGGATAGGAAACCTTTGTATGCTATGACTTGCCATTATGCTGAAACCTCTGAAGTACTTAAAGCAGCAGCAATTTTATGCACTGTATGGAAAAGGTTTGTTGTCCTTAAAAGCAATCAACTGTGGATGCTTGAAGCCTGAAATAAAAACAGAATGTACTTGAGAAACTCAGCATGTCTGCCATTGTCTGTCGCAATAGAAACAGTCATATGTAATTCAAAACATTAACTTCATTTCGCTCTCTGTAAGTGCTGTCAGACCTGCTGAGGATTTTCAAAACTCTAGTTTATATCTGCTGCAATCACTCCAATTTCACACCAACACAGCTGATTCAAAACAGCCCTGAAGTGGCGAAATGGATCTCTCCATTGTATTAAACTACTACAAAGACCCACCACTGTCTTTTAAAGTTTACTAGAATTGAACAATAAATGCTACCCACATCATAAGTATGAATTTTTAAAAATGCAGAACTTCAGAAATTATTTTCCACAGGGGAATACAAAAAGAAAGTCCAGTTAAGACACATACATGTAGAGTAATATAGATAAATATCAAATGCAGGTCATGAGTAATTCTAAGAAGTCAGGAAATCTGAGACAAAGCATTGCGTAGGACACTTAGACTTTCATGTGCAGTCACCATTTTATTTCAGGGACCATGTAAACACATCATAAGTTTTATTTGTAGAAAAATATTTTTCATTGACTAATACGTTAAAAAAGATTAACTATTTTCATTAGGATTAAAGTATGATAATTTTTCAAGGAAGAAACTATCACAAGTAAAGGGCCCAGTTAGAGACAATATAAGGTCATCTGCAGCGTAATGTGAGAAGAAGCTTTTTTATAGAGTGGGGAGTTAGGGTGTGGTGTCTGGAGGTGTCTGGAAATGCGGTGGAGGCTTCTCTTGCCATGGAAGGTGCCTGAGTATATCAAGGATTTTCTGGTTTACTTTACAACTGGATATTTTGCCACTTTGCTATGTTCCAATTCATTGTGCTTTTTTTCCCACAGATACAAGTTCCTATTTTAAAGCTTATGGAGTCATCAACGTTTCGATGGTGGGACAGCAAAATAATCTTATTCAACTGAAGGCTGATGGGCTGTTTCAAAAAGCATATCACGTTGATTGTTTGTAACAGGCAAAAGACTGATTATAGGGAAAGTGAGGACTGCAGATGCTGGAGATCAGAGTTGAAAATGTGTTGCTGGAAAAGCGCAGCAGGTCAAGCAGCATCCAAGGAACAGGAGAATTGACGTTTCGGGCATAAGCCCTGAAGAAGGGCTTATGCCCGAAACGTCGATTCTCCTGTTCCTTGGATGCTGCCTGACCTGCTGTGCTTTTCCAGCAACACATTTTCAGAAAAGACTAATTATACCCAACTAGTCTGCCCTTGCAACACTCACAGCACAGTGTTCAATATTAGAATTAATTCTACAATTGGATATTTGCTACATAATCAAGAGTCTTCAAAGAATAATGCTAATAATCAATTTAGGATTATCAGTCAGGTGCACTTGCATGTAGTATAAGCAAGTTGTACTAATATATAGGACTCAATAGCATGCAGCCATTCCAGAGTTCCACATACAATGATCGGGATTGGCACACTGTTCATGGCAGTTTCTTTCCATTCAAGAAATCATTACCACATATGAACCTGGGAGGCCTGCGCATCCTGAAAGAAAATTAGATGGAATGTTGATAGGACTTTACTGTTTGCAGACAGAACATGCACCTTTCCCATTGTAACAAAATAGGTGATAGACAATCCTCTCACCAATTTTTCAAGATGACGCTTGCTTTGTTTGGAATTTAAACAACGTCTGGCAATGCACAGTCAATCATCACTAGCTGGTATATTCTAATGGCAATGTGTCTTAAAAAACAGATTTCACTTGCCAACCAATCTACGGTCTCCTTTCCCACAGCATAGAATAAATTTTACCAAAAATTGGTCAATTGTCAATTTTGGGGATTTTCATGAAGAGTATCTTTCCATGAGCTCTGGTGAGTTACGTGTGCACCACAATAAGTTGACAGAGAGTGCAAGAAAGAAAGGAGAATGAGGTATTAGGGTGGGGATGGCCATTGAGATTAACTGGTTAAGTCTGTGATTCCATCTGTGAAATGTAACTTGTACTGCCTTCCACACTCAGCCACATTATAAATGCACACAACATTAAAAATGACAATGCAACTGAATGTTCCCTCAGGCTATGCCAGGATTACAGGAAGCCCTCAGGCTACCATCTTCAATGTTATTTCCTCCAGATGAGTGCGATGCAATGTCGTTCAGGCTTAGGATGTATCAGCACATTATGCTAAAACTGTGTCACCCACTGTACCTGGACTTAGGAACTGAAGGAGTAGGTGACCATCAGATGACAATTCCAAAATTGTTCCTCTTGTATTATGAAGACAAATTCTCGATGGCATTGCAGGTTGATCTATATCAAAAGGTCTGCAGCCATTTAAGAAGGCAGCTCACTATCACCACCAAAGGCATTTAGTAATGGGCAATAAAGGCTAGCCCAGCCAGCATGCCCATATCCCATGAACGAATAAGAAAATATGTACCTGCAGCACCATCCCTGGACTGAAGTGATACAGTTGTCTGACACTGGCTGACTATGTAGCCAACTCACCATGAGCAAGCCTCCAGACTGAAATAGGATGGTGCCCTTGACTGACTGTGGTGGAACCTTTTGATTGGCCATTGTGGAAAACATCCCACCCCCCACTCACTGAATGACAAAAATGCCCTTTAACTTAACTGAAACTACCCGCTTTACTTCAAGGCAAGGCCATTTGCTCCAAGTGCATGCAGTGTGTTCCTACCTATACTGTTGCCACATGGTGCAGATTGACAGAACATGATCGCACATAGCAAGATATCCAGTCCCTGGACAGATCACTGCTGACAACCACACAACAAGTTGTCTGGCTATGTGCCTGCACTAAAAGGCAAGACAAGACAGAAGTACTGTGAGCTTGTGAGTGCTGAATGAAGTGGTAATGCACAAAAAGACAAGGTAAGGCAAAAATGTTGACAGCATCTAAATAGGTGTGAAGAGAGTGAGTACTCAGAAGTCAGGTTAAGATTCCTTAATATGCACCCTCGTCCAATGTACAGGAAGTGTGCCCATCCCTGGATACAAAGTGCCAGCAGCACCATAGAATGTTAGGTGTCAAGAAGCTCCAAGGTCTAGAGTTTGAAGACCTAGACCAAGCTAGGTATAGGTTGCATTGAAGTGGAGAGCTATATTCTCAGTGCGTCAGAGATGTGCCATGATGAATTGGTGGGGATGGTGCACGTCCAATATAAATCTCTTTGGATAGAGCAGTCATTACCCATAGCTATCCATGGAGATTCTACAGACTGCTATCCAAGAAGGAGGCCAGAGGAGCAAGCAGTGACCTAGAGTTACTTGTTACCCACTTTGATATCCATTTCAAGAATTATCATTATCTAATTTCTCTCTGTCATTTGGGACAATAGCAAACTTTGTATGAATGAGGCAAGAGTAGAGAGTAATGGGATATTAATGCAAGCAAATAGACCTCATACCATTTATTATTGAGATTCTCATCTCACCATTCAAACCTTGAATGCAAAATCAGACATTTTTCCGAACGTCAAGAATCTCATTTTTCAACTCCCTTCAATCCAACCCGTTCATGCTGACCAGATATCCCAACCTAATCCAGTCCCACCCGCCAGCACCTGGCCCATATCCCTCCAAACCCTTCCTATTCATACACCCATCCAAATGCCTCTTTAATGTTGCAATTGTACCAGCCTCCACCACTTCCTCTGACAGCTCATTCCATACACGTACCACCCTCTGGACTTCCCCACCCCAGGGAAAAGACTTTGTCTATTTATCCTATCCATGCCCCTCATAATTTTGTAAACCTCGATAAGGTCACCCCTCAGCCTCTGACGCTACAAGGAAAACAGTCCCAGCCTGTTCAGCCTCTCACTATAGCTCACATCCTCCAACCCAGGCAATATCCTTGTAAATCTTTTCTGAACCCTTTCAAGTTTCACAACGTCTTTCCAATAGGAAGGAGGCCAGAGTTGCACATAATATTCCAACAGTGGCCAAGCCAATGTCCTGTACAGCTGCAACATGACCTCCCAAATCCTGTGCTCAATACCCTGACAAATAAAGGAAAGCATACCAAATGCCCCAAAGTGCTCCCCCACCGACACCTCACTGCCCTGCCTTATTTCCCAAGAGTAGGTCAAGTTTTGCAACTTCTCTAGTAGGTACATCCACATATTGAATCAGAACATTTTTCAACACACTTAACAAGTTCCTCGCCATTTAAACCCTTAACACTATGGCAGTCCCAGTCTATGTTTGGAAAGTTAAATCTCCTGCCATAACCACCCTATTATTCTTACAGATAGCTGAGATCTCCTTACATGTTTGTTTCTCAATTTCCTTCTGACTATTAAGGGATCAATACTACAATCCCAATACGGTAATCATCCCATTCTTATTTCTCAGATCCACCCAAATAACTTCCCTGGATGTATTTCCAGGAATATTCTCCCTCAGTACAGGTGTAATACTATCCCTTATCAAAAATGCCACTCCCCCTCCTCTCTTGCTTCCCTTCATATCCTTCCTTTTGCATTTGTATTCTGGAACATTAAGCTACCAGTCCTGCCCATCCCTGAGCCATGTTTCTGTAATTGCTATGATATCCCAGTCGCACATTCCTAACCATGCCCTGAGTTCATCTGCCTTCCCTATTAGGCCCCTTGCATTGAAAGAAATGCAGATTAATTTATTAGTCCTACCTTGTTCCTGCCTGCCCTAACTGTTTGGCTCGCTTCTGTTCTCAACTGTACCAGTCTCTTTCCTCACCATCACCCTGGGTCCCACCCCACCCCACACACCTTATTAGTTTAAATCCTCCTGAACAGCTCTAGCAAATCTCCCTGCCAGTATATTAGTCCCCTACCAATTTAAGTGCAAACCATCCTTCTTGTACACTTCTACGCCAAAGGAGATTCCACTGATCCAAAAACGTGAATCCTTCTCCCATACACCAGCTCCTCAGCCATGCATTCATCTGCTCTATCCTTCTATTCCTGCCCTCACTCCCTCGTAGCACCAGGAGTATTCCAGATATTACTACTCTCAGGACCTCCTTTTTAAATTCCTGCCTAACTCTCTGTAATCTCCCTACAGAATCTCAACCTTTTCCCTTCCTATGTAATTGGTTGCAATATGGACAATGACCTCCTGTTGGCCCTCTTCCCCTTGAGAACATTTTGCATCCTCTCTGAGACATCCTTGATCCTGGCACCAGAGAAGCAACATACCATTCTGATTTTTCACTGCTGGCCACAGAAATTTCTGTCTGTACCTCGGACTAGAGAATCACCTAACACAATTGATCTCTTGAAACCTGAAACTTGTTGCATTAGAGCCAGTCTCAATAGCAAACATCTGGCTGTTTGTGCTATGTTCCCTGTGGGTCGATCACCCCTTACATTTTCTAAAACAGCATACTTGTTTGAAATGGGGATAGCCACAGAAGACTCCTGCACTACCTGCCTACTTCTCTTACCTTTCCTGGAGTCAACCCATCTATGTGACTGTATCTAAGATTTTCCCCCTTCTTATAACTGCTGCCATCACACATTGTTGGTGTTGCAAATTCCTCATTACCTCTATCTGTCTCTCCAACCAATCCATTCAATCTGATAGGATTCTCAAACTATAGCATTTATTGCAGATATAGTCTGCAGCATCCTGCAAACTCTACTTAAACTCCCATATCTGACAAGAAGCACATATCATTCTACTAAAGGCAATTTTTGCTCCTTCACCATCCACACACCCAGAAAATATCACCGTCTTATTCCTCTACAAAACACTGCCCAAAGTTAAATCAATAGTTATGGCTTATATTTTAAGTTTAATCAAGAGACATATCTCAAAAACCATATAATCAAGAAAGAACCCATTCTACTAGCTACTGCAGACTTTCTGTAGACCACACTGAAAACAATTCACTTATTTGTTTCTGTGCTGTGACTTCACCCAAACAGTTCCTCCAAGGTCAGTTGTGAATTTCACTGTTTGTTAATTTTACCAGATACACTCCAACGTCCAGCGATACATGAATTCAAACAGCAAAGGCAGTAACTGTGCTGGTTCACTGTGGTGTCAGTTTCTCTCTCTCTGTCTCTGTCTCCTGCACTGATCTCACCATGTTCTTCCTTTGTCTGTTCTTCTCCCTTTTCAAACTGCTGTTCCAAAATAATGCAACAGCATATAAAACAGTAATTGCTGCTCCTGGAATTCGAGGAAATCACCTCCAGAACTTAAAATACCTCAAAAAAGGAGCAGCTGTTACAGCCAGAAATTTTTCCCATCCTCCATCTTGGATTGAGGGGTAAACATTACCAAATGTATAGAAATGAATACAATTCAAAGCCAAATTTTTTATGTTGATACAGTGAAAGAGCATCGGAATGAAAGCAAGGACGAATGTGTAGTACAAAATAAAAGGTTAAAAACACTTTGGACTGAATGCATAGTTGATTTGGATGTTTTTTAAAATGACTGTGGTAATTTGGTTACGCAGTTACATGGAAACCTAGAAAATAGGAACAGGCAGAGGCCATTCGGGCCCTTGAGGCTTTTCCAGCATCCATTATGATCATGGATCATCCAGCTCAATAGCCTGTTCTTGCTTTTCCATGATAATCTTTGATCCTTTTCGCTCCAACTGCGATACCAACTCCTTTTTGAAATCATACAATACTTTGGTCTTTCTGTGGCAGCAAATTTCACAGGCTGATCACTGTCTGGATGAAGAAATCTATCATTGTCTCAAGTCTTAAATGGTTTACCTCATATTGTGACCTCTAGTTCTGAACTCTCAGAACAAATCCTTTCTAAGGAATTGCGTCTATATCAAAGTAAGAATAATTATATCACCAGATATGATTACTCTTACATCTGGTTTGAAGCAACACCACCAAAATAGATTCACCGCTATTTCATTTTGATACCTTCTGGAGAGTCCTACTATCTGAAACTCATGTTTACTTACATAACATTTCATTTTGAGGAATAATTCTATGAAATTTTTTTAAAATGTGTGAGACATGATAAGTTGCTATATAAAAATAGCAGTTTACTTATATTTCTGAAACACAAACGACTCACATTTCTGAAGGACTATAAGTAATGAAAAATTTTGTTTTGTGCAGCTGGAAGTTGAGAAGGAACATTTGTCTAAATCATCAGAATTTTCCTCTGTTTTAATCTATTCAGTCATTTGTCTACATCTGGTGAGGATGGATATGCTGATAAAAGTAATTCTGCTAAATCACAGAAACATAATATGATGTAAGTACAGGACAGGGCCACTTATATTTTACTTTGTACGGATTTCTCCAGTAGGAGACACAAATGAGTCCCATGTGTGTTATATAATAATATCAGCTTAAACACATGAATTTCATCATTTAGCATTTTCCAGATCAAAAGACTTGTAGCAATGCTGCAGAAGTAGTAAATTCTAATAATTTGGCACGTGCACAGATCTGAAAAATAATTAACCATTAGGGAAATTACATACAGCACTTTAAAGCAGTCATTATCAGCTTGCAGAAGCAACATGCCATCGTTATAACCCTTACACATTATATGTTTGAATTGTGCTGTCCACAGTTTGTGACTTATTTGCTGCCAGAAGAAAATAAATGTATACATTTAAATCCCTTCAACTTCCAAAAGACATGAAGAAAATAAAAATTGACTGTTGGCCAGGAAACTCTTCATAGCCGATCTAGTTCCACGTCAGTTACTTTGTCAATAGTGCAGCAGAGCCTCCATTTCTGTTCAATTTGCAGTCATTATCGCAATGTAAGTTACAATAATTCAATTACTAAATTTCTAACAATGAGCTAACGTTAGGAAATGTAAGATGCTCTGAAATGTTATCAATTGAGAAGAAACTTATCAAAGGACAAGGGCAGCCAATACATGGGAACACCATCACCTGCAAGTTCCCTCCAAGCCATTTACCCTCCTGACTTGGAAATATATTGCTGTTCTTTGACTGTTGCTGGGTCAAAATCCTGGAATTCCCCTTTGAATGGCATTATGGATCAACCCACAGGACAGCTAGGAATGGACAATAAATATCACCAGCCACATCCCACGAATGGATAAAAATAGAAGTGACTTTCCTGGTGAAAAGCTGTTCGAAATACATAGGAACTGGTATAAGTCTCACCAAAAGGTTTTGTGCTATTGTCAGTCAATTTTCATGAGTCAGATTTTGGAAAACTTCAAAGAACACTTTAAGTCATTTCCCTTGAGGTTGAAGGGAGAGAGGTCTAAGAAATAACATGCAAAATTAACTGAAAGAAAACGAACTCTCTGCAGACCAGTGAGAGAGTAGCCCAGTAGCATGTCTAACAGCTGCTGAAGTAGTTGTGATATCTTGTGACTGTGGAGGGAGTAGCTCGCAAGGTATCATTCACATAATCAGCAGTAGCTTTTTAGAAGGAGATGGAACCAACCTGGAGAATATCACTGCTGTGCTAGCCCTATGAGCGTTTTAGCAGAATTCTTCGTGACATCAAATGGCACCAATCAGAATCTGGCTCTTTGTTGTCTTGAAACCTGTGTAAAAGATCCCTACAGTTATTGGCATGCAGTCATGACAATGCTTGCAAATACTGCAGGTGTCATCTCCGTGGCTGCAGCCAAGATGACTTTGCCTTTCAATGTCTTCCCTGTCACATCTCCTTTCATGGAGCAACTCTGGGCATACCGTTATTGTAGCGCTTCTGATGAACCATTGAGCATAATCATGAATTAAAAACAAAATTCTAGGAATGCTGGAAATCTGATATTAAAAAAAAGGAAGTGCTGGAGAAGCTCAGCAGGTCTGGCAGTATCCATGGAGAGGGGAATAGAGTTGATGTTTAGAGTCCAATTTAGTCAGTTTGGAACTGCTCTAAAGAAAAATCATTGGACTGGAAACTTCACTCCACAGATGGTGCCAAGCCTGTTGAGTTTCTGCATCATTTTCAGTTTTTATTTCAGCATAATGGTTAGTTAGGCTTATCAGTGTTACCAATTCTGCTGTTGCAACTCACAGCAGCTTCTGTGTGTAGTAACAAAATCTGTCTCTCCACAGAGATTGATTGGAGAGTTAAGAGGAGGACACTGCAGCATGGATAGCATGTGGATCAGTGGTTAGCACTATTACCTTACAGTGTCAGGCACCTGGCTTCAATTCCAGCTTTGGGTGACTGTCTGTGTGAAGTGTGTATATTCTCCCTGTGTCTATATAGGTTTCTTCTCACAGGCCAAAGATGTGCAGGTTAGGTGGATTGGTCATTCATGGGAAATCCAGGAATAGGGTATGGGGGTTGGGTTTGGGCGGCTGCTTTTCAGAGGGTCACTGTTAACGCAATGGGCTGAATAGCCTGCTTTCACACTGCCAGGATTCTATGAATGCTGGCACAGTCTGATTCATTGTTCAATCTGGGACCACTGCATACTGGAAACTTTCAAAACATTCCCTTTTATTCAGTAGCAGCAGCAGAAGAGAGAAAAAAAAATCAAAGAGAAGCTTGATCTGTCTCCAGGAATAGAAACGTACTACCTGCCTTTGAACACCAACTAATTTTGTCAATGAGTGATCACTGCTTCCAGCTCAAATCTGCTGGAACCAGGCATCAATTTAGTCCTGCCTGATTTGTAGTACTTGACACTGCAACACTCTATCAATGCTGAAGGCAATGCTCCTCCTGCTCAATGTCCTCATCTCACTCCTTGGAGCTGCCAGTCTCTGAGCTTTTCACTGTCCATACATCCCCTCAATGCCCATTACTGTTGTGGAGTCTACAGTATGTTAGGATAATATGGCACACTGTATGGAATGTACTGCCAGGTTCCCCCCAGACTGATCCAACTTCAAAACCTCATCTGCATGAAGCCTATTGCCTGCCCCACCATGGCCTTAGTGGAGGAAGGGGCTGCATTATATTTAACCTCCGCCTGAGTCAAATGGTTGAATATGGGTGTCATCAGCCATGGTTGCAGAGGATAGCTCTTGTCTCCCCATAAACACCCTTGTAAGGCATCTGGTACTTGAATGAGGTAGGAACATGAGAGTTAAGAAGGATATTAGCAGATTTCCAGCTGGTTGCTGCAGCCTTCGAAGATGTGTTACTGATGATCACAAATGACTTGCACATTCATGGAATGGAAAACTTTCTATTGATGACCTCAATATGAAATGGTGTTCTGGACATAATATGCATACAGGTAAAAACAATGACTGCAGATGCTGGAAACCAGATTCTGGATTAGTGGTGCTGGAAGAGCACAGCAGTTCAGGCAGCATCGAAGTAGCTTCGAAATCGATGTTTCGGGCAACAGCCCTTCATCAAGAATAAAGGCAGTGAGCCCCTTTATACAGTCTACTATGCCCTACTTCTAGGGAAACCCAGCTACGTTGGCAAAACCTCTTGCCCAGTCTGCAACACTGACCTCATCGTGGGGATTTGAGATGAAATGGTGTGATCTGGTACAAACTGCAATGGTAACAGCTTTGATAAATTATTGTGTTTAGGATTGAGAGATCCTACACAAGCACCACCACACCACCCCCCCCCCCCCCCACCCCTGAAAATATTAGCACAGCTGTTACCTTGAAAACCACTGGGATAGGGTGACTATCCATCCCTTTAGGTCACAGCTTCTACTCTAGTAATTGGCAGGGTTCAGTCTACAATGACACTGTACCTCACTCACTTGGAGGAAGTAACATCGAGGACAATAGACTCTGGCCCTATTGTATGTCCTGCACATCCTGAAGAGACCTTCAGGTGTAACTTCTCCATGTGGAGGCTGTTCAGTATCCATTGGAAGTTACTGCTGATCCTGGGCTTGCTGGCCCTTCTGTTCATCCTCCATTTCTCTGCACCTTCACTGTATCACAGGAACAATGATGACAACCACTGTTGTAACTGGATATACTAGTAACAATGAACCTCTGTTTGGAACATTAGAAACAGAACAGGGCCTTGGAAATGTGAGCAGCTGGTATTTGTATCACTCATAAGTGACAGTTTTACATAGTCCTCTGTGAAGTGGATCATGGATGACACTGACAAAGGAAGGCTATGGAATGTGCCTAGACAGATCTATCGCATTATTACTTTTTACTGATGAATGCAGCACAAGTCCCATTGCACTGAGACAGTATTAGACTGTAAAATTTGCCGCATGAGTGCTGAGACCTTGACCCCCAGCTCCATGTCATACAAGAAGGTATCTTTGCTTATAAGGACTTGTGGTAGTGAGGTAGAATTAATTCCATTCCTCTGTGCAGCCTATGATATCTCCCATTAGCTTTACATGTTGGAGCAACATTTAAGGTCATTTCTGATTACTATTGTTTTACAGAGATGATCAGCTCCAATTTATGACATGGTGACGGTTTCCCATGACTAGCATTAACACTCTATGCAGTTAGAGCATGCATGAATTTCACATGCACAATGTAGATTAATACAAGTACTCTTTGAAGAGTCTCATGTTTCTCCCAAATAGAGCTCTCATCCCCACATAGAAAAAGAAAACAGACTCCATCCATTCTAGGTACAATCCATTTATAGTGCACATTAATAAGTTGCATGAGGATTATTGTGGTAGCGGTAGCGTCCTTACATCTGAGTCAAGAGGCATGGGCTCAACCCCCACCTGCTCCAGAGGTGGGTAACAGTATTGCTGAATATATGGGTTAGAAAATGTCTGTTTGGTGTTTGTGAATCAATGTGAAAGATAAAATGAGTTGCATGAAAGTGGCAGTGTTGCCTACTCATGGACTGGGAGATCTGGGTTCTAATCCCACCTGCGCCAGGGATGTATAATAACAGGTTGATTAGAAAAATGATTAAATTAAATTATTTTTACAAATCTAATAAGTTTGTGAATATTAAAGACAACACAGGCCATGCTTGGCAGAGTGAGCCTTAGACTGAGCCTGGTAGCGAAGGATAGACAACTGGACACACAGACTCTATCATCAGCAATGAACCACTAGTGGCTTCACACAACATGTGGACCTTTGTCTTCAACTCTCAACATTACCACTGAGCCCCTGACATGCACTGTGGCAACAAACCCCCCCCCCCCCCACCCCCCCACTTTGTGTTACACTCTCTCCCCCACATTGAGGCTATGTAGTGATGACCATCGATAAGCCCATCCCACAATATCCTATGTCTTCCAAAGCACCATTGTCTCCCACATTTATGAGTTGAGTTTCCTCTTTTTACAATGGCCGTCACTGCTGTATTGCAGCATGCAACCTTCAATCCTCAAAATCAGTTTGTTCTACTTCCCTGCCATGGAAGTGGCCCCTGATTGCTTCCCTGAATGTTAATTGAGCTGACCCCCAGAACTGACTGTCACCCACTCCACTGACCAAATTCCACAGTCATCCCTGATTGATAAGTGACTGACCCCTGTGATCTGTGTATAATTCTCTGACCGACTTACTACTGGCTGCACTTCCCCTGCAGGACTGACTCCAGATCATAGTGATATGGACCCACTGATCCTGACCATCACACGTGGATTGACTGAGCAAGTGAGGAGCCCTGAGATACATCCTGGTCCAATTCCTAGGATGAGTTCCTGTCCCTCTGTGTGAAGTATCTTGGCAACAGCATTGCAATAAAAGGGCTGGCTCATTTCAAAGTGCAGCATTTACGTGCAGAACCACAAAAGAAGTTAATTGAAGATATGTTATAAGAGTGTGGTGAGATTGGATTGTGCCCAATATGAACATTTGTGTATGGATGTTCCATGTGGTCATAGCCCATGGAACATGCACTGACTTGGTAGTAGCCAAGATGGAGGGTCAGAGTGAAATAACTCCACAGAGGCCAATAACATGTCACCAAGTCACCCTTTATTTATACGTGGAAAGTCCCTTGCTCTGGTACAGCCTCATCAACGTCAACACCCAGAGTGTCAGAATATCTGACACTCCTCCTTTTAGCTGTCAGCCAGGGCTCCTTGATTGGACCAGATTAACAGGCCCAATCAGGGAACTCAAATTCTGTGGGTTGACCTTGCCACAATCATTGTATAGAGGACTAAGTGTAGAGGTAATGTCACCAGGCAAATGCTCTGACTTTCATGTCAGAAATTGTCACCATTTAGTATCTATCCAGCAGGCTGGAGAATAGGAAATTGCATTTTAATGAGGTGGGATTAGTAAATAATGAAATGTTAATATATGCATGTTGTTGCAGATAGACCTCTCGTCATTCATTAGTTCCACGTCTCATTGGAAAATAGGACATTTTGCTCTTCACATTGAGAAACTCTTCACTGGTCAACTCACAAGATTTTCCCAACTTGCTTATGCCATTCAGTACCTGAGAGAATTCCACCCTCTGAGAATTGGGTCCAGCTCCTATATTCTGATTTATTAAGCATATGTGATCACATAACTAACATGAACATTACTCTCAATATCTAAGATGGAATAAAATGTCATGAGAGGCTCTTTGGAGTTAATACAATAATTTATTTTACCTTAATATGTTTTATTAATGTCTATTGGCAAATACATCTGTACGCATTGCACTGACCTTTAATTCTTATTTTATGCATGCGAGGAAACAAATACTATTGTGGGACTTTTGTGTGCAACAGTTTTCCAATATGAAAATATATGCTCATGAAGGCAGAAAATGTAATATGAACATGAACAAGAGCAGCATCCTCAGGCAATAAATATTGTACAGGTGTGTCACCATCTGGCTGCATTGCTGTTCTTATTGCCTCGACAGTATTAAACCACTAACAATTCTGCAAAGCTGTTCGTCATCTTCTATTGATGATGATGGAGTCATAAATAGAGGTATACAGATTCAACATCAAATCAGTTCACATGGTGGTGTTATAGTCATGAGCTGGTACTAACCACGGTTATATTAATCCATTGAGATTTTGAAATACATGAAAATAAATCATGATTTAAAGGTATGGTATATTGTAAAATCAAAGGAAACATAAACCAGAAGTACAGTGTGATTTAAACAATAACTCTACATGTCAATGTGCTTTGCTGGAAATGAGAATTGGACAGCAAAATAAAGAAAAGCTGGGAAGCAGAAATCCACCTCAGGCAATGGAGCAGAACTGGCAGTATTGGATAAGCAGCTTTTCATACCCAGCAACTGAAAGTGAATTCCATTGACTGCGATGAATTTGACTAATAGTCACTACATGTATTCAGTGGGAGATCTAATACAGCCACTGCTGGAGTCAAATTTCTGTTCTAAAGTTTTGATTGTTTCAATTTTCATGATAGTACATATAAAATTCATCACAGTTATTCAATTCATGGAAGCAGGTCTTTTTCTTAAAATAAAATGAGTAATTATCAGGAGTTTAGGTTTGAGACAACCTAAAATAGAACTCAGCCCGTGTTACAAAATTATTTGTGTTAAAGTATCCGCTGATATATTTCCAAGGATGATCAGTGATCAAACAGAACACATGAAAAAGACAATTACATTTTCAAAGAAAGCCATGAAATAAAATTTTAAAAATTCACTTGCAATAAAGTCTGCTCAGCTAAAATATGTTCAGCCCCATTTTTAAAAGTTATTCAACATCAGCAGAAAATAAACTTTGCTATAACAGATGGAAACATTATCCCCATTACTCAGTTGTACAAGTGTTTGCCTTCCTTTGCCAAAAATTGACAACAGCCATAAAAAGAACAAACTCTTTTTAGTCTCTCTTGACACTCACATTGATACCTCATATGCTCCCACTGCCATCTGGCACCTTTATATGTGAATCGTTATCCCTGAGAAAGACAACTGATCTTTCCCTTAACGAGTTGTCTCTACCTATTCAATAGCAATGCACCACAACAGGATAAACCCAGAACAATTTCTATCTTTGAGCAACAAGGGTGAATTTCAAAATATATAATGGTTTATTAACAAAATGCTATCAACACCAATAATCTCACAGAAGAGAAATATGTAAGTAGCAAACTTGCACAGTCAGTCAATACAGTGCCAATTATCACAAAAAGCCCAGAAAAATGAAAGCAGATTTGAGTGACATATATTTTGTAAATCAGTTCATTTTTATAGTTTAAATGGTACTGATCAGTTGGGAAATGAACTCTCCCTCCAGAGGTAAAAACAAATTATGTCATTTCTGAGTGGGTAAAATTATAAAATCATATATAAAACACACATGCAATATTATTTTGCATGCACACTGAGGAAATGCTTTCATGGCATACACTGTGAATTTGTTTTCTATTAATTGTTAATACTTCAGTCAACACTCAAATGCACCCAATCAGTCTGCTTTAAAAACAGCAGGTGTGATGGATTATCTTTTCGAAATTGACATGGAATTTATTTTGTTTTAAATTGGTATTATTTTATGTCGGTTAATCTTAGATTTCTAAATTGAATGGGGTAGAAGTTGATCATTGTTATGGCCATATCCTGGGTAATAAATATTAACAAAAATATCCATTCCTGGAGGCTTTTACCCAACATCAACATCGATCTGAAATACATCTGATGCCATGTTGAAAATATTGACTTCAGGCATCCTGAGCAATCACTTCAGAACCAGCATTTCACTTGTTGTCGTATTGTACTTTACAGAATGTTCAGGATTATCAGATCAGCCATTATCTCATTGAATGGGAAAGCATGTCTGAAGGATTGAATAGCCTACTTTGCTCCTGCATTATATAGTCTCATGGATTCTCAGGCTGTAAATCTTTCTAACGTGTCTGATGGCAGGCCGTAAGAGTGGGAGAGTTTCCTGGTCAGTCATTCTGCAAATGGCAATAGCAAACCACTTTTTTCCAAAAGTGTGGACCAATCTAATGGAAGTGCGTGGCCTGAAATGAGGATGAGAGAGAATCCGCACAGACTAGCTATGTACATTCTGGGGAAGAATGAGGTTAGATCATTGTTGACATATCTTCCCAGGTACATTCTTCACAGCTCACCCCCTTGGATAATGAGGGCATAATGCTTGCTCATGGACTTATCAGTAACTTTTGTCAACATAGCCTGCACTGCTCTGTGATTACTCTCATGATCCTCTTTTTGTTGTTCACACTACTCTCTCTTCCAGCACAAGCATAAATGCCACTACCAGGAAAGCAAAATCAATTGGTCCACAAGACCAAGTTTCCTCAAGAGGCACCCACAGTATGTCCTAATCATTATTAAAATATGCAGCTTGATGTCCATTTAGTGGCAAGTCTTGGGCTTCTTTTTTCAGCAATACTTTTTACAGCACATCACAATTTATGCACTTCACAGTGAATCATTTCTACATCAGTGGCTGTTTTTTTGATAGATCACAAAATAATGCAAAGATGAAAACACTCTTAATTAATCACCTTGAACCATAATGTGTCAACACACATTAAAAATGAATAAAGTATGATGCCTGAATTTTATTGTTTCATCTGGGTATTTGCATTTTAAACACCCTCACAAATGTAACATATTTATCATTAATGTTTGATAAGTTACAGCACATAGGAATCAGCTGCTTAAAGAGTTTGGTTAACATTAATACAGAATGCATTAAGAACAAATGTTATTGAACTTAAAGGCATGCCAGCTATTTGGTCCTCTTTGGGTTTCTGCATAACTTCAGTAAGACAGAATCAGAAGGTGTTAGACTATGCTGGAAATACAAACCACTCGATTGTGGCATCCATTTGGGATACTTTCCAAGAGGGAATATCAGAGTGTCTTCAGGATTTTCAGAGACAAACATGTTGACTCTGATATAAAGATGGGTTATTACATTGATGCAATATAAAAAAATTAAAATCTCAAACTTACAATAAGATCTAATAACTGCTATTAAAGTTCTAAGTGTAAAACAAATGAGTTTTTTTAAATCACATACGGATAAGCTTTCCATCAGTTACTTAGGTGTGTAATAAAGCAACCTGTTTGAAATGGAAGTGGAGTGGGAGAGTTAGGGATGGGGGTGAAGGACAGAAAGTACAAAGCATGAGACTGAAGAGAAAAGAAACCAGGCCACACAGAACAAACATCTTGAATCAGTTCACCAAACTAGAGATCATATAGTCAAATTACTTGGAATGTGAGTCAGTAGCATTTATATGTGAAACACTGAGAAATCCTGTTTAGCATTTTTCAATAGAGAACAGAATGCCCCATTCCTTGTTACGTCTGTTTAGCCAATGCCCATCTAAATGCTGTTGAGTCGTTGAAAGCAAATTGCCCAATGACCTGTGAGCTCTGACAATCTAACCTCTGAATCCCAGGCAACTCAATCTTATTTTGTTCTTAAATTTTCATGTGCCTGGAGGATTGGAAAGAAATACTATTAGTGTTGTTGGTGGATACATCCACAAACAGAATTGCAAGATTTATTATTGTCATCAATTTAAGATATATGAGAATTCAAGGGTACATACTCTTTATCCATGACCCCCTCGCACACCCACGTTCCTCACCAGTTGGCCCATGCAGCCACAAAAATTTAAAGCCTGGAAAATTCTGCCTTAATGGATCCTCAGCTTCCCTCCTGGCACAGTAAGATTCATTGGGGGTAATTTTGTCTTTTATCACCCAGTAAAAAATTCAGTAGCCTGCTTTACAACTCATCGATGGAAATGAAAATTAGTGAGGTGTAAAAGGTTTGCTGATTCACTCTCACCAGTTTGTCATACTGTGATAAAATTTAAAATTATCTCTATGTTGAGAGATATGTCAAGGTCTATCTCCTACTAAATATTCAGGTCATTTGATCCTGATTCAAACCCACTGAGATATGTTTTTGTTCAGAGTCAACCATTGTATCATTATCTATTATGACTGGTGATTTTAAAGTGATCTCATAAAAATTATTTTTTACTTTTCTGAAGAGATGTGCAAGCAACAATGCAATATGCATTTAATTATCGTTACAGCAGCAATGTTTGTATTTTCAGCATCTCAAGTTAGCCATACCCATGTAACTCTTGTAAGTTTTTTTTCCAATGGAAAATGAAAACAAGAGTAGCAATTCGCCCAAATGCCATCGCATGAAATTATTATTTTTTTCCAGTAAAATAAAGCTCCAGCTAAATTTTGTGTAAAGACAAAACCAAAATAAGCTTGAAGTTTAAGATGAAGTGGCAACACTGAAATTAAGTCACAAATTAACTCCAGTGGCAAAAAACTTCAGTAGTTGCATTGGGCCATTCTGATTGTAGTAATATGAGGTTTGCACATGTAAGTGACCAACTCCAGGATTTATTGGATGAAGTTGTTTCGAGACAATGGTAAAAGACATTTTACTCTGAACCATACAGCTACAATTCTATATGGTATAGTATCACTGTGAAAGAGTTTCTTTCCCACATTCCTGGTACCTCAACCTCGTTTCATCTCCATGAGACAGGGAGGTGTCAATAGGCACAAACAGAGAGGAGGAATGCAGTCAAACACTTGGGTCAGAGAGGCCCTGCCTTACCCTCTGCCATCGACATCATTGCCTACAATGGTGCAGGCCGAGGAAGATAAACCTATGTCTGTGCTGAAGACCTTCAAAACCATCACAGTCACCAGAGGGTGACAATCAGCAGGCTGCCTCCACTTCCACTGGGGATTTGGAACAGCATCATGTTGTAGCAGTAGGCATAGAAAAACAAATATATTTGAGGATGCCTGCATGACATAAGTGTTCATCTTACATATTTAGCTAGCACTTCTGTAAATGTTTATTCACGTGCACTGTAAGAGTCTCTGTGATCCAGAGCAATTTGGTAAATTGGATCCACAATCCAATATTAAGATACATATACCTACAAAGTTAAAATTTCGGAATCAACCTGTTCGGAGATGTTATTGACAAACATCCAGAGCATGTGGAATTTAAACCTAGGCCTCCTTGTTCAGAGATAAGGACACTACCACTGTGTCACAAGAGCTCCATACTTCCAAACTAAATTCAGTGGGCAAATGCCTTTCACGGAGGCAAAGGAGCAACTCTGAGATTTGAGTATTTAACGTATTTCTTGCATGTCACAAGTTCAGGGCACTCAAACAGTGTCATCATTTCATTTTGGTTTACCTGTCAAATTCCAGGAAGGTAGGGAAATCGATGCACTCACTGTTAAATTCAGGATTCACGGTTAAAGCATCAGATATCGAACACTTGACATATTTAAGCTGCCTGTCCCATGTAATATTTCCCTATGCAGATTAAACTGCTGTCAAAGCAAAGGTTGGAGTGTTTCTGTGAATGTCTAATATGCCAGCAATTTCAGCATTTTTAATCTGCCGCTCAATTGCAATCTTGGCAAATTGAACTTTACCCTGCCGAGCTGAGAGGAATTTATTGTGATTTCAAAGCAAAGCTTCTCACTCCCTCCAATCTCCTTTGATCTTTTAATCCACAGCAGATCAAACTGGTTTGGTGCACAGGGATGGAAGCAGATGAGAATTGGTTTTCCTCAGATCTCGGTAAACTGAAGTTGGTGCTCTAATATAATTAGGCAAGTGGTTCTTCACAATGCAAAATTTTTAAAAAACACAATGGGAAGCATCTTGTGATTCCACGTGTGTGAGGGGACGTCACTTAATTACATGAGGTGGTAGTGTCCCAAAACCTCACCACTTCCCTCCTCCTACCAGAATTAAGGGTGTCAACCTACTCACCTGCCATTGAGGTCCTTCAGTGGCCAATGAAGGTGTTTTAAAAAGCCTCATCCCACCACTAAGTGGGCTCATGCTTCATGCTGAACAGATCAACCTGTACAGGCAGATTGGCAGCTTGGCGTTGGTGGGGGGGTAGGTTGGTGAAGGGACTCCTTCAGTTAAAGGAAAACAGATTCAGAGAGTAGACCTAAGGCAGGACGTTCTCCTCTTTGACGATCCAATCTTCTGTCTAATGTTCCAGATTCTCTTCCTTTAAGAATGCCTTCCCGCTTTCCCCCAAACTCACATCCCAGTCTCTCTTTCTCTCTCTCTCTCTCTCTCTATTTCTCTCTTCTCTTTCTCTCCCAAATAGCTATGCTTTCTTTTCATCTCCTCTGATTGCCTATATCACTTCTGTCCTTCCTTTCCCATCCCTGATTGCCCAAAAGCTCCCCCCTCCCATTGCTGACCTCTAGTCTGAATCTCTCACTCTACCCTCAAGCCACTCACTTATAACTCTGAGCTCCATTTCCTGAATGACAGTAACCCTCTCACCCCCATTCATCATACCCTCAAATTCTCTCTCTCTCTCTCACTCACTCTCTGTCTCCCTCTCTCCCTCTCTTTGTAGTTTCTGTATCTGCGATCTGCCCTGTCTTATGAAGTTGTTGGTTTGGGACCTTCACTGAACAATGTGATGTTATCGAGGGGAAAGTGAGATATTGTTGCACCAGGAAACTTAAAAGTTTACATATATTTGGGCAACCACGAGTTCTATTCAACACATTGACAATAATCCTTTACCCCTACAGAAGAAAGCATTTTGTCTTTATATTTAGACAGTCACATCAAATTCGCCAGAACAAATGTTTAATACAAAAACATGACTTAAATAAGATAAAAAATTTACTCATTACTGCCTATATTTTTGGCTGATGCAAAGTGTGTATGTGGCACACACACACACATATACCTTTCAGAGGATTCTTGTCCAATAATAGATGGGTAGGAGTGTCATTGTGACTGCAGTGCTGAAATATCCAACCAGTTCATGAGGTGTGTCAGTGTACAACATTGATTTAACACCAGCAGTGGCATTTCTGAGCTCAAAGCCTTGTGCTCTTGTTCCTCCAGCACTCACTTCACTGCAAGGCTGAGGTGGCAAAGTGGGGACATCACTGCAAATTTTGCCTTCTCTTTGTTGTGTGCTGCGGGATTCCTCTAGACTGATCCCAGGCAGCAGGAATACTTCCTCAAGATATCAATGGTCTACCATTACACATGGAAGTTTGGTTTTCATCATATACAAGCTCTTTACATATCGGTTATCAACAAGGGTCATTGAGTATTTCATCAGCAGATAGTTTGCTATGGACAGACCAAATCCCCTCATAATATATTAAGATAGCCTAGATCCTAACATTTTCTTACATTTAAAGGCAAGTGTAAGGCTTTGCGTTCTGGATGGAATTTAGTTGGTCAAACAACCAGGCTGAAAGCCAAACATTCTTTATTCTTATACTATAGGTAAAGTACAGACAAATAAGACATTTTAAAAAAAATTAACTGGAACTTTATCCAAATACTTCACAAGATAATATATATGTTAACTATCACTGATTAGCTGTTCCAAGATGGTAACAGCCCATAAACACACCCTTGGCAGAGGCAATTTCAGTCTCACATGCAATTCTCACAGCAAAGAGAACTCCAACTGGAGAGAGAGAGAGAGAAATAATAACTTTCATCTCCAGTTCCAAGACGCCAGCAGCTCCTGAAAGTTAAACTAAAATCCTGGTTCTTTGGGAGTTTGACCGCACTCCTTTTTGCTGCTTCTTTTGTTCCAATTTAAAAACAACAAAGCTAGTTGGGCTCAGAGCAGTTGGCTCAGTTCCAAGTTTGCTTGTGTACTGCAAGATTTCTCTAGACATGTCCCAGGCAGTGGGAGTACTTCCTCAAGATGTCAATGGTCTACTATTACACATGGAAGTTTGGCTTTCATTATACACAAGCTGTGTACATATGTATATGGGTTATGAACAAGTGTCAAAAAGTATTTCATCAGCAGATAGCTTGTTATGGACAGACAAAATCCTCTCAAAACATATTAAGAAGATGTTTCAAAAGAAAAATGACGAAACAAATCCTTCTCAAAGGGACATCTCATAGCAAGCGTTCTGTACTAAGAAACGATCCTTTGGTGTGTGATGTGGCTCAAATGCCACAGTGGACTGCTAAGGAATGAAGATATTGCAAATGGCACCAGGATACCGGGCATTGTCTTCCATGATCCGATGCCTATGGTCACACACCAGTTGAGTACTGATTAGAGAAAATCCCTTCAATTTCCAATTAAGGGCAGACCTGATCACAGCACCCAGAGTGTGTGCAGTGAATCACGGTGATGGGTAGCATGGAGATAGCACAGTGGTATGTAGAAGACTGAATCAGGGTCTCTGATTGTGCAATGGTTGTGTCCCTAACTTTGAAACAGGAATCCCACGTGCTCTAGAGGTGTGTAATAACTTCTGTGAACAGGTTGATTAAAACACGTCTGTGGAGAAGGCTAAGGTCCTAATAAAGCCACGTGTTTGCGATACTGCCTCAATCAACCAATAAAGATTAAAATTGCTTTAATCTCACATTAAATCAAGTGCTTTGGGGAACTTCTTCATGCAACAGCAGAAAGCAAATGGTACAATGTTGCATATGTCTCCATCACCAGCTTGGAAGGAGCCAGATGTTTAAAAGTTTATTTCAATTGCCACCTTTGTGTCCATTGACAGTGCTGTCCTTACCCTAAGCTGAGGTTGCAGACGTACTTGCAACAGGTGACAGGTTCCAGTGAGGATGGCCTTAGTGAAGCATGGCTGTCTCTCACATTGTTCCTCATGGAGGCTCCGGCAGGAGATTTGCTTCCTGGGCACCCTGGACAGATATGCTTTACCACCACATTTACACTGATGTAAAGGACCTATTACCGAACATCTTAAGTGACTGTCAATCTTAAGAAATAAACAAGAGTTAGAATCATTGCAAAGCACCCCTGTCATCCTCTCCACTTGCTGCAATTGATTGCATGGTTGTGACAAATTTAAGATCGGCCTCATATATTGGTCTGGATTTTATGGCGGGAATGATGATGAAACTGTCAGTGTTTGTCATCCTTACTCTATGGAAACCGACAGCAATTTCTGGAGGTCAGACTATCACAGAATAGTGTAAAAACCCAGAAATTTCTGTCAGTGATTCTATACTCAGCAAGTGGGTGCATTTTTGAGATTCCCTCAGGCTGGGTGAGCATTAAGGAAATCTTTGAACTGATGAAAATATTTTCTCTGATGTTGTTTGTCTCATGGAAAGAAACAAAAACCTGAAAAACGTTAGCCTTAATGAATGAGGTATTGCAGGGTCTTAATCGCACATTAAGTTCATAATCACTCTAAATACCATCATTGCCCCTGACAAACTAATGTTACACATTTTTAAGTTATGATTAAAAAAAAACAAAAATGTTAAATATGACTGAAATTTGTTTGATTCTATTTTAGCTGCTGTCTGAAGTAAATCATTATCAATTATTTCACAACTTGAAATGTGAAATTAAAAGAAAAAGGATTCAGTGTTTTAACTTACAGGTTTGCTCTGTGTGAAAATATTTCAGTGTGACTGGCTGTTTTATTGTGTTTGCTGACTGTTGCTGAACACATGGAGATTCTCTTGACTTCATGCACACTTAAACAACCGTTGAGAATGAAATTTCTGCAGCAAAGAGATCACCAAACCTGATTGTTTGGCACCTCTGGTAGCCCCAGCCCTGGAGTGTCAGGGATTGAAAATGACATGGCTAACAGAGAGCAATAAGTCTGGGGTTTTGGACAGGAATGGATTGGGGAAGCTTTGGAGGAGGGAACGGTGAGTGACTTGGAGTAGGGAGGCAGAAAATGTGGGGTATATTGTTGGAGGAATGCCCCTGATTACATGTAGGGCACCCCTGAATGATATATGCACCCGCCCAACTAACTTTTCCTTCCACAAGTCCTATGGGCCAACTTTTTTCATGCTGATGGTGGTGCATGTACAGAATAAGCTGCCACACGAAGTGATGAAGGCTGGTACCATTACTACATTTAAAAGATATCTGAATGGGTACATGAATAAGAAGTGTTTAGAGAGGTATGGGCAAAATGCTAGCAAATGGGACTGGATTAACTTAGGATATCTGGTCAAGTTGGACCAAAGAGTCTATTTCTGTGCTGTATATCTCTATGACTCTAAATTTTAAAAAAAGAGCCTTTTGACTCTCACCATTTTGCCCACAGCAATCATATTATGACAAGACACCCATAGTCAGTAAATTTATTTCTTAAGTTAACTTTCAAATGATGAGCAGGCTATCAACTTTGGTGGATTAGTGGTGCTGGAAGAGCACAGCAGTTCAGGCAGCATCCAACGAGCAGCGAAATCGACGTTTCGGGCAAAAGCCCTTCATCAGGATTCCTGATGAAGGGCTTTTGCCCGAAACGTCGATTTCGCTGCTCATTGGATGCTGCCTGAACTGCTGTGCTCTTCCAGCACCACTAATCCAGTATTTGGTTTTCAGCATCTGCAGTCATTGTTTTTACCTATCAACTTTGGTGTCACAGACACACCTTTGCGAGCGGGCAAAAAGCTGCCCATTCGCCATATTTGACATGGAGGTTCAGTTGCAATATAAAATGCAGCTCATAAGGTGCTTTAGAAACAACCTCAGTAAGAAGATAACTAGAACAGAGAAAGTTCTTAGTTACATTCATATTTTACTATCAACTTTACATGGGAAAATGTTGTGACGTATAAAGGTGTCAGGTTTTCTGAATCAGTTAAACATATGTCTCATCTGCTTCTGGGTCCACCATATGTTTCTTGATCCTCTATCTGTAAGGTCAGATTGGAGATACTGAGGTTGTTTTTCTTGGAGCAAAGGAGGATGAGGCAACATTTGATAAAATTGTAGAAGATTCCTACAGGGTTAGATAAGACAGACAAAAGAAAATTACTGTAATTAGCTCATCATAGCTAATGGGGGGCGGGGGGGGGGGGAGCAGCTTTTGGGTAAGAGGTACAAGGACAATGTAAGGGTTTGATCTGGGATGAGGTGAGGAGAGGGGAGATGAGGAAATTGTTGAAATGATTTGCTGTCCTAAGAAATTGTCCTGAAAACATACAATAAATTCCTCATCGCAACTACTTTTTCTCAACGGAGTATTCCAGTTTATTTGTAGTTAAAATTCCCTTTGATGTTGGTATACTTGTACCCTTTTGCCAAGCTCCTACCAGTTCTTCCATGATACCCTCTCCTACTCTATGGTTACCTTTTGAGAGCTGGAACACATTTACCACAAGTTGTAAATTTAAAGAAGCTAATTATTTATTTTTCTTTCTGTCTGACTCTTTTACTCCTATCTTTTAATCCAATTTGTCTTCCCCAATCTTTATCCTGTTTGTTGTATGTGTTTTAAATCTAATTTATATTATGTGCCTTCTACTTCCTGGTTTAGACTTTGCAGGGGTCATTTTTTCAAATACTTTGGGCACAAGGGAGGCATTGATGAAATCAAGATGGGCCTTTAACCTAGAACACCTGGTTAGCCTTCATTTAGTGCATGACGCCAAGTCAATAAAGGAGTTGGTTTGCATCAGGACGATCGTTAAGGGCTGACTGAGAATTAAATTGCCAGCTACAGCTCATTAAGAAAGCTGCATGGCATTATGTAGATAGAGCTTAAATTAATGATCTTTCCTAACATTGATCAGCCATACATGAGTAAACAAGGGCACTTGTGGCAAAATAGTAGCATCCCTGCCTCTGGGTCAGAATGTTCCCCTGCCCTGGAGGTGTGTAATGACATGTCCAAACAGTTGCTTCACAGGACTAAGCACATTTTAAACTGAGCATTTTTAAAGCCATCTTTAGCTTTTATTTTCATGTGCGACAGTAGATAGGTATTTCTCTTTTCACAGATGCAGAATTTCTCTCGCATTTTCTGTTTTATTTCAGATTTCCAGCATCTGCAGTATTTTGCGTTTATTGTGATGGAAACGACTGCATTGATTTCCTTCATTTCCAAGGAGCCAAATGGTTGTGAATTCAAACTACTGTATCGTCTGAACTGCTGGCACTTTAATGGGAAGGATAAGTGAATTTGTGTTTTCGGAAAAGAAAGTGATTCAAAATATTTTTCTTTCATGTGTTAAGCATCCTTGACTCCAAGTGAATAACTTTGAAAACTCTGTTGTTTCTGCCAGTGTCCTTCATGAGCCAGTTGAAAGCATTGAAGTGTAATCAAATGGAAACCTGACAAAATTGCCTCATTTCTATTGGTAGAAAACTTTGGTTGAGTTTGCACTCTAGCCAAGTTCCAAAAGTTGCCATTTGGAGAAAGCTTGGGTATGAATTTGAGTTAAGATAACCTCTTCAAACAACATTTTCAATACATTTCTTTTTTTTATTACCTAACTTATTGCACATTTGCATCAGTTACAGTATAAGGCAGCAAGACAGATTCTCAGCATAAATATAAACAAAGGTAATCTTTGTAACAACACCGAATCTATGGGAAATATGTTTCGAAAGGGAATGGAAATCTAAGCTGCAGGATGATTTTATTGCCTCAAGCTGCTTCAACAGACAAAGGCAGAAGTTTATATCCATGGAAACACTTAACTGTAGGATTGAAAAAGCCACAGAGACAGCAGCTGTGGTTATGCTGCAGATCTTCAGTGTCACTCCAGTGACACTGTGAGTATTAATCAAGCTTTTATTTTTGAGTTAGTTAGTCAGGTAATGTCTGTTTGGAAACGGATAACAGATCAGTTAGCCTTTACAGATTGTAAAATAATACAAAACATGAAGAGATTATTTGACTATTGGATTCTCTGCCAGCTCTTTTAAAAACCATCCCATTACTCTTCTTCTTTTGAGCTGTCCTACATTGTCGCAATATTTCTCCCGTAAGTATTATCCAGATCCTCATTGGGGGATGACGTTGAATCTGTGTTCACCATTTTATCAAGTAATCCATGCCATATCCCCACTGCTTATCAAAACCCTTTCTTCTCATGTCATCCCTGTATCATTAGCCCATCATCATAAATCTCTGCCCTTTGGTTATTAAACCATCAGCAATTGAAAACAGTTTCTCTTATTTGCTCCATCTAAATCCTTCATGATGTCAAAGACCTTTACAAAATTTCCTCTTAGGATTTTGTGCTCGAGGCAAAACGTCCAGGTCCTCTAATCAGTCAATGTAACTGTAACCACTTTCATCTGGGAACCATACTCATAAATCTCATCCACACCTTCTTTAATCTCTTAATATTTTTCCGAAAATGAGGGAGCCTGAATTGGACACTGTAGTCCTAATGGAGCCAAATAACTGGTCTAGCATAACCTGCTGGCTTTTGAACCCCATGTTTCTTTTATAAAGCCCAGGTTCTCATATGCTTTGTTTTTTAACCTGATCGGCGGCCTTCTAAAAAAGATATGTGCTCTGTCACTTTCTTGTGCTTGTACCATTTAGAATTGTAATATGTAATCATGTCTTGTTTCTTTTCACTTTTCCTTCATATATCATTATATTCTAAATAGAATTCCATCTGTTTTGTATCCATCCATTCCCTAGCCTATATTGAAATATGTTAGTATCTTCCTCAGTGTTTACCACACTTCCAAGTTCCATGTCAGCTGCAAACTTCAAAATTGCACTCTGTCCATTTGCGTGTGTGTGTGTGGCCACTGAGGATTTGTGAAGAGTGCTAAACCCCTGATATAAATGGAGGTCTGTAAGATTCCAGCCTCCTGCGACACGTCCCACAGTCAGCAGTCCGCAACTGCATCCCCAGACTACAACCCTCCGCCTGTGACATAGAAACCAAGAGCAGTTCATTTGCCTCATGAAGTCTGCTCTGCTATTCAATACAATGATATCTTATCAACCAACTCAGTACCCTTTTCTCATTTTCTCCCCATACCCTTTGTTCCTTTTAGCCAAGAGAACCGTGCCTCGCTCCTTCTTGAAAAATGTTCTGGCTTCAACCATTTTCTCAGCCAAAAACTTCAATAGGTACGCTCTTCATCTCAGTCCTAAATGGCCAACCCCAGACCCATTGACTGTGACCTCCATCAACTGTGGGAGCCGTGAACTTCATATCATCCAGGATCTAGTGACTAGTCATAATCCTTGAAAGGAAAATGAAGTGAAAATAGTTTTTGTTTGATCTACAAGGTCCTGAGTGGCCACACATCTCAGCGATGACTCACTGCAGGTTTTCATCCAGGCTACCTTGACAGGGCATGGAGTATTGATGCACAGGGATAAGAGGAGCAAACCTCCAGCAGACAATGAATATCATTGAACATGCACAACCTGCTCAAAGTTTCCTTATAAGGCAACCCCTTCAGTCTAGGAAACAGCTGAGTGAACACGGTGGTTGCTGTGCTGTCTACATTTGTAATGTGGATCGATATGTGGTTGGATGGCTGGAGTTGTAAGTGTCAGTTGAAGCATGTGATTATAAATGCCTCCCAAATTCTCCATTTGGAAAATCTGGGCATGCTCTGTGTGACATCTGTATGACTGACAGAATGCGATGACTCCTCTTCAGCTCATTCATCATCATGTCTAAAGATGCTTTGTGCTCCATTATGTCTTCTGCAGCCAGAGCCTCCACTTTTACAGCACAATGTTGTACAAAATGCAGTTGATAACCACTACCTGGGAGACCCTCAGTGCAGCACATTGGAAAGTATCATTTGAAGGCCCAAGCACCTGAATCCTACTTTGAGGATACCATGGTCTAAAGTGTTCCTCTGCCTCGGTTTTTGGGTTCCTCACTGATGTCAGGAGGCTTCCCTTTAGCAATGTTGGCAAATATTTAGTCTTTCACAAGTAACCATGAACACAAACCTTTGGCCATGTTGCATATAGATTGGGAATTTGGGGCAATTAAATCCGTTCCAGTTATCTGACGGCTGTTGGCTGACTGGTAGGAACATTAGTGGCTACATGTGTGCACTCTATGAGACATTTTACTGGAGGAATCCAGTTTTGGCAACATAAACTGTGCCTCTCTCAGCTCTGAATGTCCACATTGGTTTTGAAATTGATGTATTGATAGGACATCTGACAACTTTGTATTTTACTTAGAGCAGTATTTTCTAGAGCAAACTATGAAGCAGGCTATGCTGGACTTGCAGTGTACAGTGAGACAGGATTAATTAATAATCTGACCATAAAGGTGCTCTAGGGAACAATGATCACAACATCATTGATTTTCTCATTCAGGTTGAGCAAGAGAAGGGCTGATGCCCGAAACGTCGATTCTCCTGTTCCTTGGATGCTGCCTGACCTGCTGTGCTTTTCTAGCAGCACATTTTCAGCTCTGATCTCCAGCATCTGCAGTCCTCACTTTCTCCTCCAAGAGAAGAGTGGATCTAGGTCTAGTCTCTTAAACTTAAATGAAGACCATTATAAGGTATAAAGTTGGAGCTAGCCAAAGTGAACTAGTTAAGGGGTTTGTCAATGGAAAAAGAGTAGTAGAACATAAAAATAAACCAGCAAGAAATGTAAAACACAATTGTAGAAGAGTATACAAGTGTGCAAACAGAAAAAAAAATTAACGTTTATGAATGTAAGCCCTTCTCAGATAGAAGTAGGAGAAATTATAATAGAATAGAAAAAATATACAATTCTATATGGTGTATATGGATTTCAGCAAGGCGTCCGATAAGGTTCCCCACAGTAAGCTATTATGCAAAGTGTGGAGGACTGGGACTGTGGGAGACACAGCAGTTTGGATCAGTAAGTGGCTTGCTGAAAGAAAACAGAGGGTTGTAGTTGATGGAACATGTTCATCTTGGTGTCCAGTTACTAGTGGCATACCGCAAGAGTTGGTGTTAGTTCCACTGCTGTTCTTCATTTTTATAAATGACCTGGATGAGGCCTTAGAAGGGTGGGTTAGTAAATTTGCGGACGACACTTAAGGTCGGTGGAGTTGTAGATAGTGATGAAGGATGTGGTAGGTTGCAGAGAGACATAGATAGGATGCAGAGCTGGGCTGAGAGGTGGCAAATGGAGTTTAATGTGGACAAGTGTGAGGTGATACACTTTGGCCGTAGTAATCAGAATGCAAAGTACTGGGCTAATGGTAGGATTCTTGGGAGTGCAGGTGAGCAGAGAGATCTCAGTGTCCATGTACACAGATCCCTGAAAGTTGCCACCCAGATTGACAGGGTTGTTATGAAGGCATACAGTGTTCTGGCCTTTATTAATAGGGGGATTGAGTTCCAGAACCAGGAGCTTATGATGCAGCTGTACAAAGCTCTGGTACGCCACACTTGGAGTATTGTGTACAGTTCTGGTCACTGCATTATAAGAAGGATGTGGAAGCTTTGGAAAGGGTCCAGAGGAGATTTACTAGGATGTTGCCTGGTATGGAAGGAATGTTTTAAGAGGAAAGGCTGATGGCCTTGAGGCTGTTCTCGTTAGAGAGAAGAAGGTTGAGAGGTGACTTAATAGAGACATATAAGATAATCAGAGGGTTAGATAGGATGGACAGGGAGAGCCTTTTTCCAAGTATGGGAACGGCAAGCATGAAGGGACACAACTTTAAAGTGAGGGGAGATAGGTATAAGACAGATGTCAGAGGTAGTTTCTTTACTCAGAGAGTAGTAAGGGTATGGAATGCTTTGCCTGCATCGGTAGTAGATTCGCCAAGTTTAAGTGCATTTAAGTCGTCATTGGACAGGCAAATGGATGTACATAGAATAGTGTAGGTGGGATGGGCTTCAGATTAGTATGACAGGGCGGCGCAACATCGAGGGCCGAAGGGCCTGTACTGTGCTGTAATGTTCTATGTTCTATGTTCTATTTCTTGAATGTCTATTTTGCAGATTGTATTGAGAAAAGCTTTTTTGTATTCTTATAAATTTTTAGTTGTGGCGAGGAACTAACCTTGCATGAATCATGGCCTCCCCCACTCCTGGCCCTGCAAGAAGGAGTTAGATATAGTTCTTAGGGCTGATGATGCCAAAGGGTATGGAGAGAAAGCAGGAACAGGATACTGGATTAGATGATCGGCCATGATCATATTGATTAGAGAACAGTCTTACAGCCTACTCCTGTTCCTATTTGCTGTTACTCTATGTTTCATTGCAAAACTGGGAGGGACCAGGTACAGGGACAAGACTTGCAAATTCAGTTAAATTCAGACATAGTCACCAGGTCCAAGGTGATCTCTGTCCTGGTGAAAATCGAGCTCCTGAGTCACAAATCTCATTAAAGTGTTGTCTATTTCACAAGGCATTTCTATTCACCAATTCTATTCTATTCAAAGATCTCGTCCTTAAATTCCCTCAAAGCCTCTCGACCATGGATTGCCTTAATGACTGATTGCCTTCAGTGGCTACAATTCTTTTCTCAGGCTTGCACTGTGAGATAATTAATCAGACAGTCTCACTGCACAATACCTGATCTAAAATAATTTGTACGCTAGTTGATTCTATGACATACTGCTCTCGCAAACTGTCTCAAAAGTATCCCTCTTCTATAAACTAATTTATCTAGTTTCTTTTTCTTAGTAATGCTTCATTTGTTTGTATATCACAACTTTAATTTAACTGTGTTAGTAGTTTCCCCTGATGTGGCCTTAATGCTATCTCCATTGTTAAATTCTCTTTCTTTTCCTATCACAATCTGCTTGACTGTCCTGGAAAATGCTCTTTATTTGTTTTATTCCAGAACACATCAGCACTTGCAGCTCTTCATTTCTTTTGCAGTTGCCATACAGTTAATTTTACTACAAATTACACGTTGTGTGACTGGACTGAAAAACCCAGGACATTTTTGTAAAGTTGCAGTCGTCCATGAACCACTTGAACAATGGTAAGAAAGCACATTGTTGTGGGTTCACAGTGATTCCACTTGCCAATAGTGCATGTTTCAAAATTGTACATTCCCATGGTGATATCAACAGTTCCCTCACAGACATTTGCCATTTTTTTTCCTTTTAGGACTGTTTGGCTCAATTAGTTTAATACCACACCCAAAATTTAATGAGGCAACCTGAGCAAGCAGATGGTCCAAAATAAGGATAAGCATCAAAGTAGGCGAGAGAACCAAATGCATCTGAATCTGCCCAATTCAATCAATTCAGCTGTAATTTGTAACCATGCTGAATACAAAACAAGACAACAAATTAGACAATTGGGAATTAATCACTCAACAGATGCTAGTTTTTTCTTCCCTTCAAGCCAACGTATGTGGGCTAGAGATGCGTTGTTGTAAAACTCTCAGCTCAATCTGGGGCAATTCTCAACTGAGTTTTTTTTTAATTATCTCTATTCCTCAATTGTAAGAATGTGGAATACTTTCTCTTTAAATCATCAAATATTTACTATCGAAGGAGAAAGAGCTTAAAGTATCTGTCACATTTTGTAAAGACAAAAATAAGTTACAAATGATTAGGTTAGAATGTATTTCAAACTTCAGTATGCATTAAAATAAATACTTCGATTAATATACACAAGCTTTTTACCATTATAATAAGCAACAGATGTTATATTGTAAATCACAATCTACAAAATCCAGAGAACATATACCTTAATTTATATTCTTCCCTGATAAATTTATAGTCTTCCCTTTATGTTATTCACATTAATGAGCTGCTAAGGCTATTGTTATATCTAATCAAATCATACAATAGAACAAATGAAAGAAAGTCTATGACGCTTTTCACTTACAATCATTTTTGTAATATAGGTAATATGGCAAGTAATTTGCATGAACCAACTCAATTAATTGGGGGGGGGGTTAATATTGACTCGAACTAGGGATTCTCCACTGTTCTACTTCAAAATAGTCAAATTGTATCTTTCATGTCTACTCAAGAGGTTAGATGGGAGCATAGTTTAATGTCTTATTATAAATGATGGCAGCTCTGATAGTGCATAATTCCGTCAATCATACAGTGGAGTGTCAGCATTGACTTTTGTGATTCAAGCCCTGCCGTTAGAAAGGGGTCAATATAGTTTAAAGAACTGTAATTATTTATCAAGCTGTTATTTAAAGTTACAGATTATTTTATTATTATTTGAACATAATTAGTATACCAAATCAAAATTATATGCAAGTTGCATTTTTGCTGATATTTCACTGGGTAACCCATTTTTTTCATAAGAGTGAATTCCATGTTCTGTTCAACAAAGAATAGATCATTTCCAAAGCAACATGTACCATGACACCATATAGAATCATAGAGTCATAGAGATGTACAGCATGGAAACAGACCCTTCGGTCCTACCCGCCCATGCCGACCAGATATCCCAACCCAATCTAGTCCCACCTGCCAGCACCCGGCCCATATCCCTCCAAACCCTTCCTATTCATATACCCATCCAAATGCCTCTTAAATGTTGCAAGTGTGCCAGCCTCTACCACATCCTCTGGCAGCTCATTTCATACACTTACCATCCTCTGCGTGAAAAAGTTGCCCCTTAGGTCTCTTTTATATCTTTCCCCTCTCACCCTAAACCTATGCCCTCTAGTTTTTTTTAGATTAAATTAGATTGCTTACAGTGTGGAAACAGACCCTTCGGCCCAAGAAGTCCACACCGACCCACCGAAGCGCAACACCCCCAGACCCATTCCCCTACGTTTACCCCGACCCCAGGGAAAAGACTTTGCCTATTTATCCTATCCATGCCCCTCATAATTTTGTAAAACTCTATAAGGTCACCCCTCAGCCTCCAATGCTCCAGGGAAAACAGCTCCAGCCTGTTCAGCCTTTCCCTGTAGCTCAGATCCTCCAACCCTGGCAACACCCTTAAAAATCTTTTCTGAACCCTTTCAAGTTTCACAACATCTTTCCGATAGGAAGGAGAGCAGAATTACATGCAATATTCCAACAGTGCCCTAACCAATGTCCTGTACAGCCGCAACATGACCTCCCAACTCCTGTACTCAATACTCTGACCAATAAAAGAAAGCATACCAAACACCTTCTTCACTATCCTATCTACCTGCGACTCCACTTTCAAGGAGCTATGAACCTGCACTCCAAGGTCTCTTTGTTCAGCAACACTCCCTAGGACTTTACCATTCAGTTTATAAGTCCTGCTAAGATTTGCTTTCCCAAAATGCAGCACCTCGTATTTATCTGAATTAAACTCCATCTGCCACTCCTCAGCCCATTGGCCCATCTGGTCTAGATCTTGTTGTAATCTGAGATAACCTTCTTCGCTGTCCACTACACCTCCAATTTTGGTGTCATTTGCAAACTTACTAACTGTACCTCTTATGCTCGCATCCAAATCATTTATGTAAATGACAAAAAGTAGAGGACCCAGCACCAATCCTTGTGGCACTCCACTGGTCACAGGCCTCCAGTCTGAAAAACAACCCTCCACCACCACCCTCTGTCTTCTACCTTTGAGCCAGTTCTGTATCCAAATGGCTAGTTCTCCCTGTATTCCATGAGATCTAACCTTGCTAATCAGTCTCCCATGGGAAACCTTGTCGAATGCCTTACTGAAGTCCATATAGATCACATCTACTGCTCTGCCCTTATCAATCTTCTTTGTTACTTCATCAAAAAACTCAACATGTACATCCTGTCCCTCAGGATTCCCTCCAACAACTTACCCACCACCGAGGTCAGGCTCACTGGTCTATAATTCCCTGGCTTGTCCTTACCACCCTTCTTAAACAGTGGCATCACATTAGCCAACCTCCAGTCTTCCAGCACCTCACCTGTGAATATTGATGATAAAATATCTCAACAAGAGGCCCAGCAATCACTTCTCTCACTTCCCACAGAGTTCTTGGGTACACCTGATCAGGTCCTGGGGATTTATCCACCTTTAACCATTTCAAGGCATCCAGCACTTCCTCCTCTGTAATATGGACATTTTGCAAGATGTCACCATCTATTTCCCTTCAGTCTATATCTTCCATATCCTTTTCCACAGTAAATACTGATGCAAAATATTCATTTAGTATCTCCCCCATTTTCTGTGGCTCCACACAAAGGCCGCCTTGCTGATCTTTGAGGTGCCCTATTTTCTCCCTAGTTACCCTTTTGTCCTTAATATATTTAAGAATTAAACTTTCCATTTTGTTTCTATTATTAACAAATAGAGTAGAAACTGGGGGCAAATTCAGCTGGGGGCAAATATCTTAGTCATTTATGTGCAATGATGTGAAATTAAAAAAGTACAATGTTTTAAAATGTTATTAAAACTTATGCTTCATTTCTAATCAGCCTGCCTAGTATTGAGGAGAGACATGCATTTTATTTATGTGTGATAGAACATATTTGTTAAAGCTTCAAGAATTAAAGCATACAAAATGAAACATTTATGATGTAATATTTGAAGGAAGGTTGCAATTGGACTGTTTATCAATGGAAATAAAATAGGTACTAGAGAGACCATGAGTAAGGTGCAAAACAAAAAGCAATTGTGATCAATTTCACATAACCTTTTAATGACCAAGAACTATTAATTGATTTACTCCATCCTACTCCATAGCTTTGGTGACGGTATTTGAATGATCTCAATGGATGTCCTGGTAGAGTTACGTTGATAACCTATGGGACAAGTTGCTGGAAGATATCTAAATAAATTGAACTCAAATCTCCAACTTGGTTTTCCTTTCCCAAATTTTCATGTATGCGACTACAGTCTACAGACCTTTGTGATCCTGATGATGAAGATCAAGATTACAGTACTCAAATAGAGTTGGCAGCTAAAGGAAATATAAGACAGGAATTAAGGGGAAAGGTATAAATATCTTTCAGTTCAATGGAAAAGCTACAGTACTTCCAACGTTCTTTTGACTTCACTTCTGATCACTTGGCTATAACCTTGACAAAAGTTTATTATCCATACAATTTATTTAATGCAGTTGGTTATTTATATAATATGCAAATTGGGAACAGATTGTTTGATGTTTATTTCCTAAAGTTACTCATCCTTCGTTTAGATTAAGCCTGGTCTGCTTTGTTCAGCAATTTACGTAGCAAAAGCACATAATGCCTTAGAAAACTGTAAATCTATTGTAGTGAGAAACTTAAGTTACTGGCACAGGATGAGTCACATATTTTATAAACCTGAACACCAGGATAAATCCAAGATTCATGATCAGGTTACATTCATGACAATTTAGTTTTTCATATCATGTTTGACATGTGTTCTCAAGAAAATAAAGTCGATTCAACATGAAAATATACCATAACAGAACATTCAAGCACATCTGCAGAAATTGCAAAGAGAGTTAATTTTAAAATTAACCTAAAATTAGTTTAATACAGTGACATAAAAATATCAATTTAGTTGGTTTTGGTTGATAGGATTAACTTGAAGTTTAAATGAGAGAGAACTATTCGCTCTGCAAGTGATATTCTGAAGATTACTTAAGTGGCTGCCTGAATTATGATGTCAGGGTATAATCCTTGCTGTCTTCCCTGTATTTTTCAACCTAAAGCTGAAGTCTGAGTTAGTTTCAGAGTAAATCATTTTTAAAATAAACTTTGAAATATAGTGTCACAAAAGGGCACAGAGACGTTGAGAAATGGTTCACTGAAAAGGTATAAACACGGGGAATGCTGGAGAAGCTCAGCAGATCTGGCAGCATCTGTGAGCAGAGAAACAGAATCAACGTTTCAAGTACAGTATGACTCTTCTTGAGTTCTGAATAAGTCACATTGGACTCTTAACTCTGTTTCTCTCACCACAGATGCTTCAGATCTGCCGAGCTTCTTCATCATTCTCTGTTATTGTTTCAGATTTTCAGCTTCCACAGTTTTTTACCTTAATGAAAAATTATGACTGTTGCCTGCATATTATTTAGATAATATTGTTAAACTATGCAATTACTTCAATTTGGAATTTGTAGCATAATTTGAAAATGGTGACTTCGCCACTGTCATTTTACTTTCAATCGAAAAAGGTCATTGAATATTAACAATATTTATGCAAAGTGTTTTTAAAGGATATTGGTGCTCAGTTGGTCCTTAAGCAGAGTAGTTTGTTGGAGACACAGGGCATGGGGAGATGGAAAACCAATATTTTAACATGCATTGCTTTAAAAATTATCAAAATAGGTTTAAAAGTGCACCAATAATCTTCAATGTTTTGTACAATTTTCACAAGAAACCATTATTGATATGTCATGAGTACACTAAATGAAGGAATCACAATTCAATCTCACATGTAATTAATGTTAGAAATGCAGGAAATGATTCAGAAAGAAGGACTATTTCTGTCCACAAAATATTACTTCAGTTCAGTTTATGTCTGATTCCATTAGAAGCATATATTGGGCTGTTATTAGAGCTAATAGTGCTTTAAATAATGCATTCTTCAATACCTTTAGTGACTAGGTTATCCATTTTGAGGGGATTCTACCATTGTAAGTATTTCAATGACTGAGCTTTTAAGCAACCTTTCATTATTTTCAAAGTACTCTGAGATATGGTTAGGAAAGTGCTCTAAACCAGTAGAGTTAAAGCAATTCGTTAGAAATAACATTTCAATGAATTAACCATTTCATAGAAAGTGACCATCCGTTGAGTAAGTCATGATTTGTTGCATCTTATTTTTGTTGCAATGAGGGATTATAATTTATTTTTGAGTAATATAATTCTTTCAGATGTCACACTTTGTTTTTAATTTATAGAGATAATTTATATTTCTAATTAAAAGGAATGAATCAATTTGTTGCAATGTTGCACAAGGACATTGCTCCTTTAGCAGATTTGACAATGTTATATTGTTTTCATTTTAAGAGTTTTAGCCTTCACAATCAATTTTTAACTAATGCATGATTTCATTATCATTGGTAGCCAAATCAAGACGATGGAAGTCAACAAAAATAAAAAACTAATTCAGAAATATTCTTTCTTCACACAAAAAGCATTGTGTAAGAAAATTTATGAGTGGTTATGAAATTAGCTGGTATTGGTTAATGAACCTATCATTAGGAATATTACAATGAAGTGTCAGTATTACGGTACTGAAATAGAAATGTCATATTAAGGTCATTTCTCTGGGACTGATGTATAGTGCGTTTGATTTGTTTTAAATGATTAAAACCAAAATCTGCTCATTCAGAAGCAAGCTCAGTAATGAAAGAGTTGGCAATTAAAGCTGGAGATGACTAAAAACTGTGACCTCTTTAGTATTTTTTCTCTAGACAATTACACTTCAGTCAACACCTATTCCCTCTAAATTTACCACCAGCTTTAAAATTTGAAGAGGTTAAAGAACAGTCTTCCGAGTTGGGCGAGGTTGTACTACAGCAGACACTGGCCAAGAGATTCTGGTATAAAACAAGCTACAGCAGTTAAAATAACCAGCAGTTGGATCAGAACAATTGTACCAACATAGAACTGTCCAGCTCAGTTGTGCTGCTATGGACAGTTTGCTGGTTTCGGTTAGGAAGGAAGAGAGTGCAACAAGATCAGCCAAATCAGATGCAGGCCACTGGCCTCAGTACATGACTCTGGCAGGGGAAGCAATCAGATGGGGCAAGAGGTGGTTGACAATGAATTTTAGCTGACAGACAGGAACCTCTTGATGCCATGATAAAGTAAATTAAACATATTAAGCCAAACTATTGGGCAGCTGCTTCCAGCAGATCATTTCAAAGTACAGCTGTTTCAGCTTATGCCCAAAGAAACTGACCGTATCAAGCACCAAGACATTGTTTGATATTTATCAGATTATCTGAGTTAGGGTTTCAAATCTGTGAAGCAAACTAAATTGACAATTAAGGGGAAATAGTGCCATGAATTATAAATGTACCAAAATCTGCATTTATATAGAATCATTAAATATCAAGAAATGTTTGGAGAGGTAGTGGCATTCTGGCAATGTCACTGGCTTAGTATTTCAGATGGCCAGACTGGAAACAAAGGTTTGAATGGCAGACAGTGAAATAGAATAAGGGGTATCAATAGAAATAAGGAATAAAATGGAAGAAACAGCGTTGCCAATACTTCCTTTGAGACCTCAGTACTCTTGTCCTCGAAAGCCAAAGAGGACGTGATTGGGGAACCTGGGCGCTTCTTTCTGAAGTTCAAAGGCTGGTTGTAATGGCAAGACACAAGAGAGAGATTTCGCTGCAGTGAATGGTTCGAAGCAGCAGGCAATGAATGAGGCTAGCAGCATGGTTACTGGGAGAGTGGCAGTGGCTTGCAGTGGGGTACTTTGATGGGACATGGATGCTTTTGCATCCTTGCAGGAGTGGTCCCAATCCTAGCAATATCACCCCTCTCAACCAGCACCTTACAGGCTCATTCTGCCCTGTTATTGTCTTCTCCTGTAAAAAGGGGAAATTGAGTGGGTGGCATGGTTGTTTGTGCTGCTACATGTAGGGGAAAGCAGGTGAGGTGTTCAGAAGGTCTGAGAGGCAGCACAGAGGGCATGTCATATTAGTGGTGGAAAGTTGGGAAGGTGAGAATAAGTGAGAGAAGGTATTGCATACAATTATGAGATTAGCAGAGCCTGAGCATTGGTGAGAAGTGAGCGCATTGTAAGAGAGTCATTGACTGTCTGAGGCACTGGTAGTCATTCCTCTACATTCAGGTGATAGTACTGACCCTGGATCAAGCTGGCACAGTCTGGAGGCATGGCCTCCTCTCCTGGTCCTCTGGAAAGAAGCCGCCTCTCCTCTGGACGACCGTCATGTTCCAACTTAGTCCTTGACTGAGCAGGGCAACTTTGAAATGCCAGTGCTCCTTCAGATTCATGTCAACCCTTTAAAGATGTCACAAATGCCAGCCTTTTGACAGATATCCACTGAGTGATAAGTTCTGGTATTGGACGTGAGGTATGGTAGATAATTTATGCAGTGAGTTTGATAAGATGTGGCTAGAAAACTCATTAGCCCTTAATGTGAAGGAGCTTCCAAGAAAAATCCAGATGTAACTCAAAGTTAACCCAAAAACTTGTCAGGTTCAGCCCTGTGGAGCAGTATAGTTCATTGCTATAATATAACTTTCACAGTCAGCTCATCTCAAATGATTAATAAATATACAGCAGAATATAAAGGAATGTTGATACATTATAAAAAGATCTTTAAAATAAACATTGCTTCAAAAAGAAGAAAAAAGCTTGAATAAAGCCCTCCCTGGTATGGAATGGCAAAGTAAGAAAGGTGGAAAATATATCAACCATAAAACAGAATTTCACCAAGGTTAGGCCAAGTCTCCACGTCAGGGAGTTTCATGTAAGGTGTCTCTCTGGGAGCTCTAGTAAGTGATCTCGCACCATTCTCCATTGCTTACCAGCAGGAGATGTACTTGGCACTACCAGGACCTCTCAGCATTCACACTACTGGCACCAGCTGTGCACCAGGTCAGTCACTGCCAGCCATGAATTACCTTTCACAATGCACAGAGTGAGAGAGAAATGAACAAGAAAGCTTCTGAAGGCATAGACATAATCAGCACAGGAGGCACTTCATTAAACATTCAAGCTCATAGTCATGGTTATATTGCTATTTTACATCATCACCTATCTGATTATCTGTCTTTGTAAGTGCAGTTGCACAATCTACCTGCCCTTAGCACCATATCATATTACAACTCTGTCAAATGGAGCCCTACTCTTTCCCTACCGCTGGCATTATTCAGAGTGGGAGCATCACATGGTCAATAGCGTTCAATCAGTTGAAAAGGTAGAGCGGCAGCAAAAGCAAAGAAAATGTGAAAACAAAGCTATTTGCTCCTAGCTGTAAGCAAGAGCTTCTTGCGTTTTGATCAACAACCCAATGAATGATCACTTTTTTGGACGAAGCTGTGTGATCAGTCACCAATTGTGTCAGTAACGGCCTTGATACATCTGTGGGTTGAGGGTTGTGAGGGCATCCCCGGTGGATAGATACTCTACAGTATGGAACCAGACCCTTTTGGCCCAACAAGTCCACACCGACCCTCCGAAGAGCAACCCACCCAGACCCATTCCGCTTCCTTATATTTACCCCTGACTAATGAATCTATCACTACAGGCAATTTAGCATGGCCAATTCACCTGACCTGCACATCTTTGGATTGTGGGAGGAAACCCACGCAGACACGGTAGAATGTGCAAACTCCACACAGACAGTCATCCGAGGCTGGAATCGAACCTGGGTCCCTAGTGCTGTGAGGGAGCAGTACTAACCACTGCGCCACCGTGCTGGATCTTTGGAGGCAGTCAGGTGTATAAACCTTTGATGCAGCTGTCTGGGACAGGATTGCTCCCCAGCTCTTTTTGTTACAATTCACTGACAGTGTCCTGGGTCATCCTCACTCGATAGTGACACTTCTTCTCTCTCATCTGGAGGAAATAGCATCAAGGCTGATAGAATTTGGGCCTTGTGTATCTCGTCTGCATCCTGACAGAACCTTCAGCTGTAACTGCTTCTTGAGAGGAGGCTGTCTGGCAAATGCTCGAGGTTGGTGCTGGACTTATTCGCGAATTTGTTTCTTTTCTATTGACAGCGACCCCTGTTGTGGCTGGATCCCTTGCTCATAATTCCAATGAATATCTGTATGGGGAAAATCAAACACAGAACTGAAGTGAGCCCTTGGAATTTGCATGATGCATGATGGTTCGGCATAGTCCTATGTACAATGGGACATGGAACACTCGGACAAAGACGGACATAGAATGCCTCAACATACACCTTTGATATAAGGACTTTGTTCCAATATATGTAACACAAACCATGTCACGCAAATACTGTTGTAGATTGTAAATGTGATGCAACTACTCATACCTTCCCATCACTCCCACCCTCCCACATGACCCAAGAAAAGCAGCATTGTGTGTGGGCAAATATGTACAGCTGAAGGTGAGCAGAAATCAGCTCTGTGCCTCTGTGCACTCTATGAGACCTCACATTGTCTTTGTGTGTTGTGGTCTGCAAGTGACACTTGCAATGATATCATGTTGGCCTGTTGGAAGAATTCTACTCACATAATTTGAAATCATTGGCAGTGCAATGTACGTTTCAATATTGGTACATACCTCAGTGTTCCTTATGAAGGCATGACATTTTGAACTCCAATGTCACACTGTGTGAAGGCATAATATAAGGATTTGTTGTGATAGAGGTGAAAGCTCAGGCACCTCTTCAATAAAACGGTGTTATTGTTGTGATCTTCCCTGGAGATTATCAGATAATTCACCGACTATAGACATTGCTGTGGCTGGGGTCCTTCTGGGCTGGCTTCAAATCTAAAGATGGAATAGAAGGACACATCAATACAGCATTGTCAACAAGTCCAGCAAGAACAGTAATCTCCCATAGCTTCCACATAGCCTTCAGAAGAAGAAGCAGCAAGTGAAGATCCACCAAGGAATTGGGGGAGAATGCTCAGCCCCAGAAGGGGAGGTGCTGGCCTAGTGGCTTGGTCACTGAACTAGTAATTCAATGGTTTAAGTAATATTCTGGGGTTTAGGTGCTGCCATCACAGTAGATAGCAGAATTGGAATTCAATGTTTAAAAAAATTGTAATTCAACATCTAAAGATGAATCATGTAACCACAATCGATTGTCATACAAATCCACCTAATCATCCTTTAAAAAAGGGAACTGCCATGCTATCCAGTCTGTCCTATGTGTAACTCCAAATCCATTTCAATATGGTTGGCTCTACACACCCCACTGGGCAAGAAATGCTGGCCCTGCTGGTACCACCCACAAGAATGGAAAAGAATGAGTGCAAATGAAATCGCATTTACAAAATTAAAAATCACACAGCATCAAGTTATAGTCCTACAGGTTTATTTGGAGGTACAAGCTTTCAAACTGCTCCTCCTACATCAGGTAGCTAGTGGAGCAGGATCATAGGACACAGAATTTATAGCAAAAGATTATAGTGTCATACAACTGATGCAATATATTGAACAAACCTAAATTGTTGTATTTCCAGATAAACCTGTTAGACTATAACCTGGTTTGTGTGATTTTTAGCTTTGTCCACCAAGTCCAACGCCAGCACCTCCACATCATATTAACAAAAGTGCACAGTTATTTACAGTTATGTGAAGAACATGCTTTCTGTGTACACACAACACATTTTTTTCTTCCTCCCCCTCCCACTATATCCAGAGCAGGCCCAACTTCAGCAACTGGAGTTGTGGGGGAGCCTACATGTGGTTGGAATCTGGAATTTTGGGCAGACATCCCCTTAGGAATTTTGGCCTCAAGTGGCAAGGTTTACAGAAAGTATCTTGAGTGGGTGCATGCTCACCCAACTCTCATTGGGCATCTACTGACTTTGGCATCATAATGTGGGGAGGAAGAGAGGCCTGAGGGTCCTGAGACAAAGCATCTCAGGGTCCTTTGTATCACACATCCTCCCCTTGTGTTTCCCCCTGAAAGGAAGGAGCACCTGGAGTCACGTCAAGGTCCATCTCCTCCTTTCTGTTTGGATACTGAAGAAAATTGGATACCCCATGGATACTGAGTGACTACGACTAAAATGAAGAACCATGTACATTTCCAACAGTCATTGGGTCTCAGTGGTTATTGTTAGTGTGTCCATGGAATTAGCCATTCACAAATATGGCAGAGTCGATATATATATATATATATATACACACACACACACACATATATATAACTTTGATGGATTCTTCCAAGCCAGCTTACTGACTGTCTCTGATAAACCTCCCTGCGGTACCTGTGCCCATCTGTGCATTTCACCAGTCATGAATGGGTCAGACCATGGGATCATCCTCTACCTGGGGCTGAGAAGCTCCCTGGTTTCTGGTGGCCCTCCTGAACACCAGGCATGTAGTGTTTTTTCCTTGACCAGCTCTGGAGATGTATCAGTGATGTGCTCACCAGATTGTGCTCCCGAGTGTAATCCAGATGCCTCTTTCCAATAGTGATTCTTTGGGCGTGTGTACTGCCTGACAAGGGAAGAGAGAAGAAGGGCTGATGCCCGAAATGTGGATTTTCCTGTTCCTTGGATGCTGCCTGACCTGCTGTGCTTTTCCAGCAACACATTTTCAGCAAGAAAGAAAATTAGTTGTGCAAGAGGTAAAGCTTTGAGTAGATTCGAAATAAGTTAGCATACATTAGTGGATTACTCACCCATTGTAATCTCCCTGAGCTTCACATGAATACTGGTGCTCTTCTGCAGTGAAAGCGAGTATCTTCTCTAAAGATGGGAGCTTTATCATACTGATTTTTGGCCAGTTTTTCCTTGCATGAGACAAAGTGAAGGATTAATTGTGATGGAAGTAATTGGAAGAGCTGTTAGTGGCAATACATGGGCATGAGAGATAGATAGTGAGTGAGAAGGATGCATGGAGGACAGAAAGGGTTTGCAGTTTGAGGAGATGAGTTGAATGAGAGGCCTTGACCGGATGTGAAGCACGCAGTAGTGACAGTTGTATTCCAAGAGCCTCAATGAGGTCGGTGTGTGTGCAGTGGCTGAGTTAGAGTACTAGTGTTCTAAGTGTGAGAAAAGATCATTGACCTTCTTCCTACACTGCTGTGCATTCCATTTAAAATGTCCCAGGCTTCAATCTGCATCCAGACTGACTCTGTCCAATGGCATGGCCTCCTTTGGCAATCTGCAGGAAAAAGGACTACCCTCATTTCCACAATCCCGTCTCACCAGCATTTCCAAGTCCCTAACTGAAACATGGGGAGCTAACTTGCTTTTAGAGCCAATTCCTTAGTGGGAATATAGCAATTGGCAAGCAATTCCATTATAGTGCGAGGAAGTGTCCCTGGTGTGCAGCTGGGCCTGCAGTGTGAACATTGGATGATCTGGGCAGTAGCCAGCATTTTCACTTCTCCTGCCACGCTGATTCCATGAGAAAGGAATTGAAGAGCCTCGTTGTATGATTAATGAGCAGGACATTGTATGGAAAGTTACCATAAGCCAGAGTGGACTAGACACCATGAACCTCACTCCACAAATAAGTAACTCAAAATGGGAGCATTCCACCTGCTGTGTTTATTGCTATCACAATAAGTTTGCTTTTTGACAGAAGATTCAAATAAAATGACTATTGACATTGCTAATGGACTTACAATATAAACTATAATTTGCTCATCTTTTAATTCTTATGCTTTTTGGGGGAAAAAATCAGAAGTTATCAAATATATCAGACCATGGTATTTACTTAAAATTTTCTATCACCCTAAATTAAAATTGTGTCTTATTGAAGGTGAAAGTATTATTAAATTCTTTGAAGTGAGTTATTTTTGGTTGTCATTGAACACCAGACTGAACAGAAATCATTGTCTGTGAAAAGGAGCAGGATGGTGTATGGCGGTTCAATGTCATTATTGTTGAAATGGTTGACAGGCAGACTATTTTAAAGAGCCACCCAGCCTTCACTTTACAAGCAGTACCAGCATCAAATCTCATTATCTTTCCTGATACAATGAAATGTACAGCACAACGCTGATCAATATCTGTCAAATTTGTGATTCAATACAACCACGATTTTTAAATTAAACAAGTGGTAATACACTGAAGTCCTGGTAAGATTAGTACAAATTGATAGACTGAAACAAAATCAATCTATTAACCCTTCAGGAATTTATTTCACGGAATTTAAAAATGACTTTATTGTGGAATAGCTTTTCAGTTTCTATACTGTTTTGGCAGCCATAAGGACTGAACAATAACAATATGAACAATAACAATACCAGATTAGCAACTCCACTATACTCATTCCAATTTGATATTATTTCAATGAAAAATGGAATTTCACCATCGTTGGGTATTTCACAGCAATATTTTGGAAGTACAAGATTTCCAGTAACAATTTCATACAAGGTCTGTCCATTGAAACATGAAGAAAACTTATTCTCAATCCATTCAAGATTTTAATGAGTAATTTGAGATTTGCTAAGGGTGATGGTAAAGATCTGTCTACAGTAATTACTTAGTATTACCAATGCTTTTAACTAGTGCTCCTGTCTTCTTCCACCGCTGAAAGAGAGAAAACAGATTTCCAAGTATTTCCCATTAGAGCCCTTAATGTTATTTCTCATTCAGCCCTCAGTGACATAATGCATCATGCTAGCCATATGATTTGTGAATAAAGCTTTTTTCCAGTCAGTGACACAATGATACTGTCTGCCAAGAAGTTAAGAATAGCCTATTATAACTTTGCTGTCATTATCAGTCTAGCATGCTCTCCTTTGCACCTCCAACTTCTCATTCCACAATCAGTGAAAGACAATACTTAAGTGGACAAAGCCAGTGAGTAACTTCATAACTAGCAAATTATAAGTCTGAGATGCCACTAGTATATTAACTGGGGCACTGATTTATAATGTGGTTTGCTGCTGATCTCTGCAGTCAGATGGTGTACTCTGACAGGAAGTGAAGAAATAATACCCAGCAAAAAAAATTCCTCAGTCATCTAGGTCTATGATGACATTCTTTGGCTTCCAGCATCAGTGGACATGACAGGAAACAATTGAAACTAGGAAGTGACTTAACCTTCCAAACATTAGTGGGCCACAAGCATGATACCCATGACATCACTGGGTATTATGAGCTAAATATTGAAAAGGAAAGGAGATTTGTCTGAGACAAACGAGACAGCAGCATCAATGCAAGACCTAGAGTCATTAAAAAGGCCTACCATTACTTTCTTCGGCAGCAGCACTATGAAGTCATAGAGTTCATGCTGCTTCAGCCAAATGATGCTCTGCAGCATCTCTGTTAATTTCCCAAATGGTTTTTGGGGGCAATACTCACTTGATAGCAAATTTAAGTGCTACTGCCAGCTTTTTTGTCAAAAGAATACTAAATGTTGTCATGATCCAAACAGACAGAGGTGCAGAAAACCCACTGGTTACTAAGTCAAATTCTTACAAGGCCCATAACTTACAAAAAAACCCAAACTTACAAGAAATAATATTAACGACATAAATCTAACATCTTTCATCACAGTGTTCAGAGAATTTCTGGTGAAGAAAATCAGAAGTTTGCACTTGCAAACAACTATTTATCAACTTTACACGTTCATCTTTGCTTACTACTTTTGCTAGTCTGTGTTGCAAATCCAACATATTCTAAATCTGGCATGTAAAATTTCCAAGTTTTTGCTTTCAGTTTCACTTAAAGGACTCAGCAATACAATGGGGTCAGGGGACTGACCGAGCTAATTTCAATTAGAACATTACAACTGCTCACATAGTTGTTGGTCTGGACTTCAATCCAACTCCCAGAGGTGAAGGATCGGGGTCTCCACTGCTAAGTCCTCTTCTTTAATTGTCCTAATCCATTACTAAGACTAATTATTCATCCATCAATAGTTTAGCTTCTTAAAGGTTATTTGGTAAATATAAGTTGCTCTCAAGAGTTCAATGTACCTCATTTAATCTAGAAAACTCCCTTAAATCACATGGATCAAAGGGCAAATTACTGAAGTACACACTGATGAATTGCAACAAAAGACCTACTTGGAATGTACACAAGTAAATTGCATTGGGTCATCCACCTTCAATACATGAAATGCCATTCTGACAGTGTTGGCAATCCTGAAAAATTGCTTTTTTTTCTTTTCACAAGTATTATTACTAATTTCATTTGTGAGATTGCTTGTGCTTTGTGGATTATTCTGTAGCAGTGATTTACTGTGAGGTTTAAGACCTGTATGCTTTGTGCTATGCTTGGAGGATGGTTTTCAGCTCACTCACAGTTTTTTTTGTGACACAATTGATTACATTTAAGTTTCCAGGGGATTAAAATACAACCAAATAGCAAATGTGACTTGCTGCTGCAGCAATACCTGACAAAAACGCCACCTCAAAAAAATAAAATTTTAAAAATGTTTTCTTACAAGGTACACCAGCAATATTTTCAGTTAAAGAATAGAATGCGAGATAAAATTAAGCAAAACAAATTAGGAACACGTTCTGAATAAATGCCCAACAAATTTGCAATGTTCAATATAAGGTTCAGTAAAGCACTACACACAATGATTTGCTTTTGTTGTGTTAATGCAATGCTTTTAACAGAGAATTTTGGTTTAAAAAAGCCCAGAAATTTGAAAATATACCAGTATGAACTGGATGCAAGGAATGACCTCTACCTTTCAAAATTTAGACTCAAGGTGCACCTAATATTTTGTTTACATCTCACTTACTCATAAATTTCTCCTACAAGCATCCCCAATGCTAACTCTTGTTAGTTGATTTCTAAAAGCAAGATTTTACCAGTCCCAAGACACGGAAATATTGTGCTAAATTTTAAATTGGGATTTAGAGTCTGGCCATCAGGCTCTTAATTGGCTTGAGTGTGAGACTCCAGGTCCAAAACAGCAGTAAGTCTTGCCTCCAAGCGGTGTCAGCCAATAAATTAGCCGGTAGTGTACTGGCCTCAGCAACACCACCTCAAACTAAAGCCATTGCTGAGACTACAAAAGGGATCTGAGCTGCAATGGAGCTATGACAAAGATAAGTCTACGCTCTCACTAGAGCCAAGTTAGCAGGCCTCATTGAAGAGGATAGGGGTTGGTGACAGGACAAGGGGGGGAAACAGGAAACCTGGTGAAGAATACCTTTGAGACAGTCTCGCTCATTTAGCATGGTCTGCCTGAAAATGATGTGGTCTCCCTGTTTTGCCCAGCTGCAGGTTCACCTAGTTGGACACTTGATGTTGGGCTCCCATGATACACATAAACTCCCAGCAAGTGGAGGCCGTAAAGCAGCCATGAATTGGCTACTTAAAGACTTCCAGTGATCTACAGATGATGCCGGATCTACTGAGCTTCTTCTGAAATTTCTATTTTTGTTTTAGATTTCCAGCATCGACAGTTCTTTGTTTTATTTACTATCCAGAAGAAAATGGCCAGCAGATACGTGGGAACAGCACTACCTGCAATTTCCCCTTCAAGCCCTGCACTATCCTGACTTAAAAATGTATCACCATTCCTTCAGGGTTAAATCCTGGAACTCCCTTCATAACAGCCTTGTGGGTGAGCCTACACCAACAGATTGCAGTGGATCAAGAAGGTGGTTCACCACTATCTTCCCAAGAAAATTGCTGGCCCAGCCAGTGACATTCATAGATGAATAAAATAAAATCTACATCACCATGGACGCCACAATGCAAATTAGCAACAGAATGAATGCTGCATTGGTGTCACCACTTTTTTTTACTCCATGCAAACTGACAGCTTAACATTGAGGTCATCATCTCCAGGAGAATCTTTGCATCCTGGTATAGTATGGGCAATGCAGAGTTAGATTTCAGTCAATAAATGTGGCACACAATTAAAGCAGTTTAACAGTATCATATTCAACCCTTTTCTCAAAAAGAAATTATTGCTGAATTAGTGCCTTTTTTATTATTATGGATAATCTTTTCCTGCAGTAATATAAAAAGAAGAATGTTAATTAGAATGATATTCAGTTTGTTGAATACAAAAGCATCAATCTTTGTAGAGAACAAAATGTAATTACCTGAGGACAGCCATTGTCATTAAAACATTTTCACTTCCTTCAAGTCACTGAGTTTTCTGCCTTCAGCTAGGACAAAGGGATGTTCGTCAATGTTAGTCCACAGATCAGGCACAGAGTTCTTCTGTTCTCCAGAGTTAGTCCTCAGAGTGGTCAATGTGAGAATTAAATTCCAATGACAGAAGTTATTGATCAAAATCCAAGACACCAGTACAGCACTCTTGTACAGCAAGATCTACTTATCATCACTGGGTCAGTTTTAAATCTCAATTTAGCAATGTTTGAAATGTATTTTAAATGTTCTTTTTTACTAGTAGCCCTTGGAGATTATTATCTCTATCATTAGGAGATTATGTGAGAGATGAAGACTCAAAACTCAAACAAGGCACGTTTTTAATGCAATTAGAAATAATTTTCTGGATTTACTTTCCACTCCCTTAACTATTTTTTGCTCGTCCTCTGATCAACTTTTATACATCTCCTTTCTAAACTGAGAAACACTCTTTATTGATGTCTTCATAACTGTCCTATGTATGCCTCTATCATCTGAAACAAATTCCTTATATCGTTCTCTTCTTTCATTTCTTTTCTTTTACCGAAGCCATTTCTTCCTTTGTCCACCCTCTTTCCAACTCACTTTCAAAGCCACTTCCATATGCTCAGCTACCTAGTCTTTGGTACTCCTTTAATCCAGGCATTTTATCAGCTATCAATCTGCTAAAAAAGAGTTATGAAGAGTTGTGATTGAAATATTATTTTTATAGGAGGTTATATGAATACAAAATTGGCTGAATGATTAGAACAGTCAATGAAGTTGTTCATGGTGGAGGCAGCTTTGAAGTGAAGTTCCCCAGGGCTTGGTATTGGGTTTTCTGCTTTTCCTGATCATAGAAACAGTCTAGATTTTGATGTCTAGGGCACAATATCAAAGTTTGCAGATCATATGGAACTTGAAAACATTGTATACTGTGAGGAGAACAGTTTAGAACTTCAAAAGGACTTGGGCCAGTTGGTGCAGTGGATAGATGCATCCCAGATGGAATTCAATGCAGAAATGATGCATTTTTTTGTTGGCAGAACATGGGGCACAAGATATTATAATGGGTTCAACTCTAAAAGGGGTGCAGGAGCAGAGGGATTTGACTGCATTTGTGCATAGATCACAGTGAATGGCCGGGCAGGTGGAGGGAGGATTTCCTAAAGCAAACAGTATTTCCGGCTTTATTAATAGGGGTATAGAGCACAAGAGCAAAGAAATTATGCTGAACTTGTATTAGATGCTTGTTAGACCTCAGCTGGATTATTCTGTACAGTTGTTAATGAAGAATGTGAATGCATTGGAGCGATTGCAGGAGTGATTAACAAGAATGGTTCCAGAAATGAGAAACTTCAGTTTTCAGGGGGTATTGGACGGGTAGGAAGAAGAAAGGGTTGGAGAAGAGGGCTAAAAGAAACTTTGTTAAAAGTTTTCAAAACAGTGAGAGGCCTGGACAGAATAGGTAAGGAGAAACTGTTATGTCTCATAAAAGAATCAAAAACGAAGAAGTATAGATGTGAAGTGATTTGCAAAAGAAGCAAATGTGATGTGAAAAAAAAATTCAAATGAGGAATAGTTAGCTCTGGAATGTACTACCTGGAAGCATGGTGGAAGCAGATTCAATTGAGGCATTCAGGTGGGTTATTTAAATAGAAATAGTGCGCAAGGCTGTGGGGAGGTTGGCATTAAGTCATGATGCTCATTTGGAGAGCCAGCACAGACATGATGGATCAAACTGTCTCCTTCTTGATTGTGAGCCCCTCTTTTCTTTTAACCTGCAAGTTAGTTTCTGTGCAGGTTTTGACTAGTTTCTGAATTCCACAAGAGGCTTCAAAGAACAACGTTTGGTTGGTGCTGGACTTGTTCATGTCTGCTTTTCAGAGAGTCATTCATGATGTGATGGGTCTATCTTTGGGACTGGAGAACAAGGAGGGCACACAAAGAGGAAAGTAAAATCATCTAGCAGAAGAACGAGAAGCAGGAGACCATATCCACGGCAGGTTTTCTCACACCTCATTGTCACTGTGGAACAATGTATGAGACACCTTTGCTTAACCTTTGCTTGGTGGTATCACTAAGCAAAGCACTAGAGCTTCAAATCAGGGCATTGACCACACTGCCAGGATTTGTCAAGAATCCTGTGGCTTTACCTTTTATGCTATGTGGTTTTTCAAAATTGTCAAAGGTGACAATAGGGACATGCCATTTACTTTATCAGTGAGGTGATAGAGACCAGACCAATCCATCAGCATCGCTGGTATCCTATCCCCAACCTAGCTGCAATCAATGGTTTACCATGTGACGACCATTTATCTGGTTTAACTCATAAAGAATGCTGAGCTTGTGCTGAGCCAGTGGTGCTGCATATTCAGACAGACCAATCTCATTTCCTTGCATGGTCCTGCATATTTTCAGCACCAGAACTGGAAGAGTGCAGCATGGTTCGCTTCTAGTCAAAAGAGAGAAAGCAGAGAGACGTAGCTGATTGCAGAAAGCAGCTACGGTATATCACTGTATTGAGTGAGTCAAAATTAGATGGGAAAAGAGGGGATGAGACCATATGCAGCATCTCCTGCAGTATTTGTTATGTGCCCATGGGAAGCACTGGCTAGTACAACCTGCACACCTTATTGTACATAGTGAGTCTGTGCTGCCTGGAAGCAGGATTAGTTCATCTCCAGGATCCAATCTACAGCCTTTACCTGTCCGCAGCAAGATGCATTTCTCAGAATCAGGAAGCAAGGTGTGCAAGGGAATGACTTTGTTTTTCTATTCATTCATGAGATGTGGGCATTGTTGGCTGAGAGTACATGAGTGAGAAGCCAAAACCTCCTCCTCAGGTTGACGACTACTGCCTCTTTTTGACTTTGTGCCACTCTCCTGCCTTCTTCCTGTTACCCTGCACATTGTTTCTATTTAAATAATTATCTCATGCCCTCTTAAATGTCTCTATTGAACATATCTCTACCATAATTTCAGGCAATGCATTCAAAATCCTGAATGCCACTGCATGAAACTACTTTTTTCTCATCCCATATTTAATCCTGCACATCCTTTTGAAGAGTATCTTTTATTTTGCATTATCTCTCAGAGAAGACTTTAGAACTTATCCTTATGTCAGCTTCCAGTTATTTTCATAATCCCTCTTTACTTCTCACATTTGCTTGTTTGGAACATTATGTTTTTCAACTTGTTCCTCAACTTTACCAGCTGATACCCTTTTAAGAAAGCTTTCTTTCTTTTGTTTAACTTCTATTTCCTTTATCATCCAACAAGCTCTGGATTTTGTTTGGCCTGCCTTTCCATTTTGAGAGCACATATCTCAACTTTCCTGTACCATCTCCTCTTTGATGGTAGGAGAAAGAGAGGACTGAAGATTCCGGAGAGTCAGAGTCGAAAAGTGTGGTGGTGGAAAAGCACAGCAGGACAGGCAGCATCCGAGGACCAGGAGAGTCGATGTTTCTGGCATAAGCCCTAATTCCTGATGAAGGGCTTATGCCAGTGCTTTTCCAGTGCCACACTTTTCAACTCATCGAGTCATAGACATGTACAACATAGATACAGGCCCTTCAGTCCAACCCGTCCATGCTGACCAGATATCCCAACTTAATCTATTCCCACCTGCCAGCACCAGGCCCATATCCCTCCAAACCCTTCCTATTCATATACCCATCCAAATGCCTCTTAAATGTTGCAATTGTACTAGCTTCCACCACTTCCTCTGGCAGCTCATTCCATACACGTACCACCCTCTGCATGAAAAAGTTGCCCCTTAGGTCTCTTTTATATCTTTCCCCTCTCACCCTAAACCTATGCCCTCTAGTTCTGGACTCCCCCAACCCAGGGAAAATAATTTGTCTATTTATCCTATCCATGCCCTTCATAATTTTGTAGATCTCTATAAGGTCAGCCCTCAGCCTCCGACGCTCCAGGGAAAACAGCCCCAGCCTGTTCAGCCTCTCATCATAGCTCAAATCCTCCACTCCGTCAACATCCTTGTAAATCTTTTCTGAACCCTTTCAGGTTTCACAACATCTTTCCAATAGGAAGGAGAGCAGAATTGCACACAATGTTCCAACGGTGGTCTAACTAATGTCATGTACAGCTGCAACATGACCTCCCAACTCCTGTACTCAATACTCTGACCGATAAATGTTTGATGGTAGCCTGTTCTTCAGCTACTGTTCCTCCTGCTAACCTTTGTCTGTTTTCATTGCTGCTGGGTTAAAAGTCTGGAACTTCCTGCTTAATAGTATTGTGGATCTACCTACACTAAATGGGCTGCAGAGGTTCAAGAAGGTAGTGCACCAACATACTGGGGGTCACCTTTCTCCAGAAATTGAACGGGGCTAGCAACATAAGTATTGTGGCTACAAAAGTAGGTCAGATGCTAGGAATCCGCTAGGAATCCACAATCATAACTTGGAAATATATTGTTTTATTGCAGTATTGCTGGATCAAAATCCTTGAATTTAGGCTCTAACAACATTGTGGATCTATACTGCAGTTGTTCAAGAAGAGAGCTCATCAGCACCTTGTCAGGGAACATCTAGGGGTGGGCAATAAATGCTGGTCCAGCCACATCCCATGGATGAATAACGAAAAAATTCTTACTTTGATTGATCAATTCCACTTTTCCATCTCATCCTAAACCTGATGATACCAAGATCACTGTCCCCTGATTGTGACCCCACTGTCACTCGATCTACTTGGCCACCTCATTCCCAAAAAGCAGGTTCAACAGCACATACTTACTTGTTGGACTGGACATTAACTGCTGTAGGATATTCTCTGAATACCATCTAGAAATTTGTACCTCACTGCCACTTACACTTCCACAATCCCTCTCTAAATCATGGTAATCAATGTCCCCCATCATAATGACTGTATGATATTATATATCTGTAATTTCCTTCTAAAACTGTTCCTCTGCATCCATCCCCCAGTGATCTGTATATTGAACAAGCAATATTATTGCACCCTTCTTTTTACTTGGCTCTGACCAACTATGTACTTGAATGCTGTTTTTTCATTACTGCAAATCTCTTAACTATAAATGCCACCTCTCATCCTCTTTTAACCTCCCATATCTTTGCTGAAGTCTTATCCTTCTTTGAGTCAGGTCTCCAATATTGACACAACATATTAAACCAAATGGCATTCTATGCCTATAACTCTCCAATTTTGTCAGCTATACCCTGTGCATTCACATACATGAAATGTAGCCCTGATTTAGACTTGCTTACTCTCTTCCTTACACTAACTCTATCCATTGCTATTCTCAAGCTTTGAACTATCTATCTATCCCAGCATTTTGTGCATCCTGGTATTATGTTTTAAATATTCCCTTTTAGTTCCCACACTCCTGATATGCTAGTTTAAACCTTCCCAACTGCCCGAACAAAATGCCCCGCGAGGAATTCAGTTCCAGCTCTGTTCATTGAGCCTTCTGATTCCCAATTTATAAAGAAGCAGGAAGAAGGCAATATTTGTTGAACTTTAGAGTGAGTAGTTGATGCTTTGTCCACCTTGGAAAGCATCCTTTAAAGCCATGCCATGATTGACATTGCATGGCAGTAGTGTAAGCTGCATGATGCATGGAGAAATAATAGAGAGAAGGAGGCTACAGTGTGATGGACGCAGGTCAAGTAGGTTGGTTAAAGTTCTGTCTGACCAAGTGAGGTGGGCTGACTGTGGAGGTGGAAGGCCCAGGATATTTAGCTGCAGACATCCATACTGAGACCCATATTCTATTGCTACAAGGTTGCAAGGATTGAACAGATGTCTTCATGTCTGTCCTTCACATATGGCACCAAGATTCTCAACCTCTTAAGCAACTAATGGCTGGGGCAGGGACACCTCCTCCATACCCGCTACAAGATTTGCCATCCTCCTCATTCATTCATGACAAATTGAGAACCATGAGATTGTATGAGATAAGCTAAATCATCCACTGTGGGTGGCATGGTGGCTCAGTGGTTAGCACTGCTGCTTCACAACACCAGGGACCCAGGTTTGATTCCTGCCTCAGGTGACTGCGTGGATTTCCTCGAGGTGATCTGGTTTCCTCCCACGGTCCAAAGGTGTGCAGGCCAGGTAAATTGGCCATAGTGTTAGGTGCATTGGTATGGGGTAAATATAGAGTAGGGGCTGGGTTACTCTTTGGAGGGATGATGTGAACATGTTAGGCCAAAGGGCCTGTTTCCATACTGTAGGGAATCTAATCTAATTATCCTCTCACCCCCACCTCCAAGTGGGAATGACTGATGGCAACCATCAAACTTAGTCTCACAACAGAAAATTCTTCCAAATTTTTTCAGTGAATGTTTGTTCTGAAATAATAGTAAACTGAATGCAATATTAATTAAACACATATTTAAAATTATTTCATTTTATTGTGTATCTAATATGGATTAAATGCATTAAATTTTAAATGTTGCTGTTCAATTGTTTTATTTCATTTTCTTCCTTGGTTTCATTGTGCACAATTATGTAACCAGGACGTTAGGCAGTTGCAATATTCCAAGACTCTGTGATGAGACTCTTCAACAAATTACTTCAGTACTTAAAGTGCTGCCTCTATTGTTCCTTTCTTTTCTGTTTTGGGCACACTCTTCTCAGCCCTGATATTATTACTGATGTGCAGCTCATTCTACAGAAAAATAACATTCACTTCTACAAAGCATTATCTCACCTTCTCCCCTTTCAAACCTTTACAGATCATCCATACGCCTACACATTTTAAAAAATTTTATATGAACAGTTAACATGTCTTTGAAGTGTAAACATTTTAGCCAAATTATCAAATGAATGCTAAATTAATTACAATATTACTCGACTCATATAAATTTCGAATAAGTCATTTGTATTTCTGATCTGAATTGTAATATGTTCTTCTGTTTAAATCTATTATTTAATTTCTCCCTCCTCTAAATCAATTTATTCTCTTTATTAGCTTTTCAATCTTCCATTGATAAGAGTGCATTTAACCAATGCTTTTAGAAAAAATATGATAAGCAGGACCCTGTCTGCAAACCTTTGACTAGATGTCAATCCATCTCCTGCAAGTAAGGTGTTTTCATATCTGAAACCTTTGTATTTCATTCCCACATAATTCTTTGCTTCTCCAAGTACTGTTTTTGTTTTCATGGCCAATATTAACTGCACATAAAAAAGGCCATCAAGCAAAGCTAATGAATTCTGGTTGAAACTGATAAAATATTCTGTATATACATCATGTGAACTGGTACGTTTGCACTGTGCTCTCAGGAAGTGCTGTTAAATATGCGACTGCATAAAATACCTTCCAGTAGATCTAATTACAGCTTCTACTACCAGGGTGTCGTGAAGTGACAGCCACTGTGTAGATCTCCATTTGACACATGCTGCCAAGAGAGTCTCCTGTGAAAGAGTGATGAGTATGGGTTGACAATTCTAATGGGATAGACAGCTGTCTGATTACATATAATGCTACCAGCAATCTTTTCAGCCACATGAGCTTTTCACAGTGGACAACTTAGAAAAAGAACAAAGACTCAGGTAATTGAAGGCAGCATTAAACACAAATCCTTAGCGTCCTCAGAGAAAGACACATCAAAGACATTCTCCCATTTTCTTTCTGATGTGGTGTTCAACCTTAGTACATTTTTAAAATCAATATAAATAAAATGTAAAAACAAAAAAAAAATTAACTAGGTAGTGCGGGTATATCTGACTTGAAATATGTTCTCAAATTACTGATGGACTGTGTATAATGTAACAGACATTTTGACTGGGTTTATATTTCAGTTGACGAAAGTTTCTTGGTTTGACTGATATGTCTGCCATTCAAAAGCATATTAATAAAAACAAAAAAAAATTGAAAGATTTGGTTAAACTGAAAATTTAAAGGGAAAAGCCCGTTTGTTTGGTGCAAATAGAACAGTCATAGAAAAAAAAAACATTAAGTGCTAATATTCCTTGCAAACGAATGCATTGGCCTAGCATTTCTTTCCAGGTGAAATAAGCAAAACCCTCAACTAATTGACGCGTACTAAAATTAACTTGAAACTCTATTGGGCCATGAATAGACTGAACATCTTGAACAGCTGATTAGAAAAAACCTAAGAACATAAAAACTAGGAGCAGGAGTATACTGTCTTTCCTTTTGAGCCTGCTCCGCCATTCAATAAAATCATGGCTGACCTTTATGTGGACTCACCATATCCCTTTAATTCCTTTATTGTTCAAAAAAAATCTATCTTAACTTGCCCAATGAAGTAGAGTCGATGACAATTGACAAGGAATTCCACAGCTTTACTACCCTTTGGGTAAAGAAGTTCCTTCGCAATACATTCCTAAATCTGCTCCCTCTAACCTTGAGGCTATGCCTTCTTATCATAGTTTCACCTCTCTACTCCTAGCTTATCTATTATATGTTTCTAAAAGATCACCCCTCATTCTTCTGAATTCCAATGAATATAATCTCAGTCTTCTCAGAGTCTCCTCATAAGCCAACCCCTCAACTCCAGAATCAACCTGGTGAACCTCCTCTGCACCCCCTCCAGTGCCAGTACATTCTTTCTCAAGTAAGGAGACCAAAACTGCACATGGTACTCCAGGTGTGGCCTCACCAGCACCCTATATAGCTGCAACATAACCTTCCTGCTTTGAAATTCAATTCCTTTAGCAATGAAGGACAAAATCCCATTTGCCTTCCTAATTACTTATATCTGCAGACCAATCTTCCGTGGTTCATGCACAATGATATCTAGGTCCCTCTGCATAGTAGCGTGCTGCAACCTTTTACCATTCAAGTAATAATCCTTTTTACTGTTACTCCTACCAAAATGGATGACTTCACATTTATTAGCATTGTATTCCTTCTGTCAGACCTTTGCCCACTCACTTAAAGTATCTATGTTCCTCTGCAAAGTTTCAGAGTCCTCTGCACACTTTGTTTTGCAACTCATCTTAGTGTCATCTGCAGACTTTGATACACTACACGTGGTCTCCAACTCCAAATCATCTACATAAATTGTGAATAATTGCAATCCCAACCCTGATTCCTGAGGCACATCACTGGTTACTGATTGCCAACCAGAATAGCACTCATTTATCCCCACTCTTTGTTTCCTGTTAGTCAACCAATCCTCTATCCAGGCTAATACTTTACCCATAATGCCATGCATCTATGTCTTCTGTAGCAGCCTCTTGTGTGGCAACTTGTCGAAAGCCTTTTCAAAACCTAGGTACACCACATTCACTGGGTCCCTATTGTCCACCTTGCTTGTAATGTCTTCACAAAATTTCAAAAGATTGGTTAAGCGTGACCTGCCCTTCATGAACATAAGTTGCATCTATCCAATGGGACAATTTTTATCGAGATGCCTTGCTATTTCTTCCTTGATAATTGACTCAAGCATCTTCCCACTACAGAAGTTAAGCTGACCAGTCTATAATTCCCATCTTTTGTCTACCTCCCTTTTTAAACAGTGGTGTCACATTTGCTGTTTTCCAATCTGCTGGGACTGCCCCAGAGTCCAGAGAATTTTGGAAAATTACTACGAGTGCACTTGATGTATCTCCAGCCATTTCCTTTGGTAACCTGGGATGCATTCCATCAGGGTCAGGAGACTTATCAATCCTTAGCTTCATTAGCTTGCCCAGCACTACCTCTTCTCTAATAATGATTGTTTCCAGGTCCTCACCTACCTTTGTCTGTCAATTACTGGCATGTTATTACTGTCCTCCACTGTGAAGACCTTGGCCATTTCATCATATCCCATAACTAAATGCCCCTTCCCATCTTCGAAAGGACCAACGTTTACTTTAGCCACTCTTTTTCATTTTATATAATTATTAAAACTTTTGCTATCTGTCTTTATATTCTGTGCTAGTTTTTTCTCATGCTTAATCTTACTATTTTGGTAGCACTTTTTGTGGCTTTCTGTTAACCTTTAAAGGTTTCCAAATCTTCTGCTTTCATGATGTTTTTGGCCACTTTGTATTCCTTCTCTTTCAATTTGATAGCCTGCTTTATTTCCTCAGGCGCCCATGGCAGATGACCCCTTTTCTTACAGTCCTTCCTTTTCACTGGAATATACTTTTGCTGAGCACTTTGAAAGTTGCTTTGAAAGTCCACCACTGCTCGTTAACTGTCCCATCATGCAATCTTTTTTTCAGTCTATTCTAACCAAAGCTTCCCTCATTCTATTGTAGTGTCCTTTGTTGAAGCACAGAATCCGTTGTGCATGGGAAATCATGTCTCACAAACTTGTTTGAGTTTATGTGTTCGACAAGGTGCCCATGGGAGTTAGCAAGGTTAGATCTCATGGAATACAGGGAAAACTAACCATTTGGCTACATAACTGGCTCAATGGTAGAAGACAGAAGGTGATGGTGGAGGGTTATTTCTCAGACTGGAGGCCTGTGGCCAGTGGAGTGCCACAAGGATCAGTGCTGCGTCCACTAATTTTTCTTATTTTTATACGGATGTGAGCGTAAAACGTATAGTTAGTAAGTTTGCAGATGACACTAAATTTGGAATTGTGGTGGACAGCAAAGACGGTAACCTCAGATTACAACAGGATCTTGATCAGATGGGCCAATGGTCTGAGAAGTGGCAGATGGAGTTTAATTCAGATAAATGTGAGGTGCTGCATTTTGGGAAAGCAAATCTTAGCATGACTTATACACTTATTGGTATTGAGTACAGGAGTTTGCAGGTCATGTTGCAGCTGTACAGGACACTGGTTAGGCCACATTTAGAATATCGCATGCAATTCTGGTCCTCTTCATATCAGAAAGATGTAAAGCTTGAAATGATTCAGAAAAGATTTATAAGGACGTTGCCAGGGTTGGAGGATTTCAGCTATAGGGAGAGAGTGAATAGGCTGGGGCTGTTTTCCATGGAGTGTCGGAGCCTGAGGGGTGACCTTATAGAGGGTTATAAAATCATGAAGGACGTGGATAGGATAAACAGAGAAAGCCTCTTTCTTGGGGTGGGGGAGTCCAGAACTAGAGGGCATAGGTTTAGGGTGAGAGGGGGAAGATATAAAAGAGACCTAAGGGCAATTATTTCACGCAGAGGGTGGCACGTATATGGAATGAGCTGCCAGAGGAAGTCGTGGAGGCTGGTACAATTGCAATATTTAAAAAGCATCTGGATGGGTGTATGAAGAGGAAGGGTTTGGAGGGATATGCGCCAGGTGCTGGCAGTTGGGATTACATTAAGTTGGGATATCTGGTCAGTATGAATGAGTTGGACCGAAGGGTCTGTTTCCGTGCTGTATGTCTCTATGACTCTATTAATCTATGACTTTCCATCTGTATTTTAAATTCAACCATATTGTGATTGCTCCTTCCAAGAGGATCCCTGACTATGAGATCATTCATTATTCCTGTCTCATTACATAGGACCAGATCTAGGATAGTTTGCTCCGTCATTAGTTCCGTTACATTCTGTTCAAGAAAACTATCATGGATACTCTCAACGAACTCTTCCTCAAGGCTACCCTGACTGAGCTGGTTTGACCAATCAGCATGTAGATTAGTTGCCGTACCATTTTTACAGGTAGTGGTTATTTCTATGTTTATTGCCCGCCCCAATATGATGTAATTATTTGCTGGCCTATAGACTACACCTATCAATGATATTTTCTTCTTAGAATTTCTAACTTCCACCCAAATGGATTCAACCTTATTCTCCATAGAACCGATATCAACTCTCAGCACTGGCCTGATGTTGTCCTTGAATATCAAAGCTACACCACCTCCCTTACCTTCCTGTCTGTCCTTTTAAATAGTCTGGTATCCCTGGATATTTAACTCCCAGTCATGACCATACTGTAATCATATCTCCATAGTGGCTACTAAATCATAGTCATTCACGATGATTTGTGCCATTAACTCACCAACCTTGTTAGGAATGCTACCAGCAGTCAGGCAAAGTGCCGTTATGCTAATTTTCATGATTTCCAGCATCCCTAATACTATCTCCTGAGTTATCCTTCCTTTTTACTTCTTTCATAGTCTGCCTTGACCTTAGACCTCCTGCACACATGCCAACTTCCTGCTTACCTTTTCCTTTACCATCATACTTCCTGTCGGTTTCCTTTTCCTTTTCCCCCGACTCACTAACTTAAAGTCCTTGTGACCACCTTGTTTATCCTTTTCGCTAGAACACTGGTTCCAGGTCGGTTCAGGTAAAGACTGTCCCATCCACTGGGATCCCCTCAGTTCCAAAACTGATGCCAATGCCCCATGAAATAGAACCCCTCTTTCCCACACCACTCTCTTAGCCATGTGTATCATTCCCTAAGTTTCTTATCCCTCAGTCAATTTGCACGTGGCTTGGCAGTAATCTGGAGATTATGACCTTTGAGGACCTGTAGCTTAATTTCGTTCCTCGTGCTTGATACTCCCCACGCAAGTCCTCCATCCTATCTTGCCTATGTTGTTTGTCGCTGAAAATGTGTTGCTGGAAAAGCGCAGCGGGTCAGGCAGCATCCAAGGAACAGGAGAATCGATGTTTCGGGCATAAGCCCTTCCTCTGAAAGCATGAAGAAGGGCTTATGCCCGAAACCTCGATTCTCCTGCTCCTTGGATGCTGCCTGACCCGCTGCGCTTTTCCAGCAACACATTTTCAGCTCTGATCTCCAGCATCTGCAGTCCTCACTTTCTCCTATGTTGTTTGTCGCACATGGACAACAACAACTGGACCCTCCCCCTTCTGCTCCAATATCCTTTCAAGCTGGTCAGAGATGTCCCTCACTCTGGCACCGGGCAGGCCACACACTAAGCGTGACTCCCAATCTGGCTTGCAAAGGATTCTGTCTGTTCCCCAATTATAGAATCCCCTGTAACTACCACTTGACTTTTTGCTCCCCCCTCTTGAATGGCCTTCTGCACCGTGGTGCCTTGGTCAGCTGGCCACATGCTCCCCATCGCCCTTTTCCTCATCCACACAGGGAGCAAGAATCTCACACCTGTTGGATAAGGTCACGAACATATGAAATAAAGAAAATTTCAAATTCACCTGTTCGGATAAGTTATTAGACACCTCTGGAGTAGGCGGGACTTGAACTTAGGCTGCCTACCTCAGAAATAGGGATATTACTATTGTACCAAAGAGGCCCACAGCATATGTGCTGAATGATATCATGACAAATGATGCATGGCTGGTTCATAGCATGCCACAAGACAAATACAAGATGATTCAAGTGCCATACCCTGTTAACAAGAGTTGATTTGATTAACCAAAGTTTCAATGTCATTCCACAAGGGATACAAGTTGCAGCATCTTAATGTTTCTATCTTTCCTGCAAAAGATTTATTCCGTTTATAATAGTTTAACTCCCAAGTGACTTTCAAATCTCACACAGCTAAGGAACACTTACAAATGTGGACAACCTGCTACAAATAAAGACTGATAAAACACAAATATATAGTGACTGAAAAACATATGATATGAGAAAATCTTTGTCCTCCACTGACATCAAAGAGAGGAGTAATAACGATATGACAAAAAGGTGCTATTTGAGTAATTCCAATTAGATATTGATTGCAGAGGATCCATTAATAAGGTTGTTGATAAAAACGTGAAATTGACTGATGTTAAATAAGAAATTTCCCTCCATTCCATGCAGACGAAATTGAAGCTTCATGTTGATGTGCAAAATGTCAACATGGAATTGAATACATCTATGCAAATATATGAACCTAATAGTTTCATTAATCCTTTAGGTTTGAACAATATCTTTTCTAATGAAACTATTATAAATAATAATATGAAATATTATATCAAACATATTTAAATACTGGAAAGGTACTTTCTAAATGGCATGTTACTGCATGTACTACATATATTTACATGAAAAGCTTGAATATCATGCATTAGGTCTCTCATGCCATATAATTCCATCTTTAACAGAGTAGTGTAATGCCATTGTGATTAGCTTTAGCAATTGGGTGGTGTGCTTTCAATCTACTGCACTTTTTTTCAAGCCATTCCATTTTCAGGTAACGAAAAAAATTAAAAGGCAAAAAAATTCAACTCAATTTTTAAAAATCCATACACAGTAACAAAAATGAAAAGATTCCTCAGAAATGATAATAGGCCAACACTTCTGCAGCGTCCCAAGCTGCCAGTGAATCAACATGCACAATGCCAACAACCGCCATCAGGGTGCAAAACATGTAGTTTATTTTCCTTCATCCAATCCTTATTTTAAGTTGTATACGTTGCTGTGTGATTGGAATGCTACATGGCTTACTTTACTTTTCACAGTGAAGCAAAGAAAAAGTTGCAATTCTTCATTTTATGCAAACATTAAGCCTGAGAGAAAGCAATGTTTGCTGGAGCCAATTATTTTTACTCTTCAGTAATTGGATGAGGGCATACCATGCTGCCTGAAAGTTTTCTTTTATATCTGCAAAACATGATGTGGACTTTTTGCAGTAGCATGGCACGAGGTCACTTATTTAACGTGGTTGCAGTACTAATGCCGGCGATATTTTGGCACAAATTGCAGTGATGCACAAGTGATCCAAAAGCCAGTGCAATATGGAGAAAGATTTGAACATTAGGCTACCCACTCCTTTTGAGTAGAAAACATTTAGACGGAGGAGAGGTTGACCACTCATGTGAGGACAAGGAGGCCTCAATGGCCAGCCCACCCTATATGTTCCATTGTGCTGTGCAGCTTTCTCATTAATGCCAGTGCTAATGTATTCCTAATCCACACAAGCATTTATCCCCCTTACTCAATTAATTCCTTGTCTTACTTATGCAGGCCTTAGTGGTGCCCAGCAGAGTTCTGCCAGGAAGGTACCAGTGCCAGAGACTCTCATCTCCATCTCCATCTTTGTAGAAGAAGCCATTGAACACTCAGAGTAAGCACCAGAAAAACTTTCACCGACATCCTCCACCAGCTCCAAGCATTTCAGCTCAGTGGGTTCTCTTTCTCGATGAGTCTTCAGGGGCACAGTCTGGTGAGCACATGGCTGACAATGGACTGCCAGAGATCAGGCACCTGCTCTGTCCCAGGCAGAAGGTGATCCCTTAGTCTCAGGCAGTAATGACTTCATCAAAATGCACAGACTGGCACAGTAACGCAGGCAGACTTGTCAGAACAAATGGTAAAACTGGATTGGAGGATGGGGGTCACAGGAAAACAGGATGGTTAAGAAGGAGTTTAGAATGCTTGCCTTCATTGCTCAGACTTTTGAGTGTAGGTGTTGGGATGTCATGTTGAGGTGGAGCAGCATGTTGTGTGCAGTTCTGGTCGCCCTGCTGTGGGAAGGATACGAGGAAATTGGCGAGAGTTCAGAAAAGACTTCCCCAGATGTCGCCACAAATGGAGGGTCTGAGTTATAGAAATAGGATGGAAAGGCTGGGACTTCTTTCATTGGAGCATAGAAGGTTGAAGGGTGACCTTATAGAGGTCTATAAAATCATGAGGGGTATAGATAAGGTGAATAGCAAGGGTCTTTTCCCTAAAGTGGGGAGGTCAAAACTAGGGGACATATTTTCAAGGTGACAGGAGAAAGTTTTAAAAAGGGCATGAGGAGCATCTTTTTTTACATAGTGTGTGGTCAGTGTCTGGAATGAACCACCAGAGAAAGTGATGGATGCAGTTATTTAAATGGATGCATGCCAGTTACAACTTTTAAAAGGCATTTGGATAAGTACATGAAGTAGAAGGGTTTCGAGGCATATGGGCTAAATGTAGGCAAATGGGACTAGCTTAGTTTGGGAACATGTTCAGCCCAACGAGTTGGACTGAAGAGTCTGTTTACATGTTGTATGACTCTATGACTGTATGACTCTAACCTCTAACCTCTAACCTCTAACCTCTGCTCAGCAACTCTGCATTGTTGGTCTGCTGTGGGGCTTCGTTGTCGAGATTCTGCTTGAGCGCTGCAGGTTCGACACAGCGGACGTGTGCTGGCGGGGGAGGAACCGTGGGGAGTTGTTGGAGCTGCTGGAGACCATCGCTGGATCATTATTGGACATTGGAGGATCTTTTGGTTGTGCTGACCTGCTCTTGGTGGATCTTTGTGCTGGCTTCGGCCTAACGCCAATTCAGGTACCAGCCAACCTCAGAGCTATGGCTTCAGCAGCTGCTCGCAGCCCTGACCAGGGCATTCGCAACACAGTCAGGGTGACTGTGAAGAAGGTGGAGGAGCACACACCGGTCGGTCAGATGGTGCTCACGAAGAAGATTTTGCTGGAGTGCTGAGGGTTTGGAACAGCGGACGTGTACTGCCTGCAGGATTTCCTTGCAGCAGGCTATTTCGATGTGACCTTCAGGAGCGTGAAGAATTGCGAGCAGCTCCTGAAGGCCTTCAAGGAGAAGGTAGGGGAACCTCTGTTCTCCATCTTGTCGGCGGTTCCGTTGTGTGTGCTTCCAGTGCAGAGGAGTCGGGTTGTAACAATCCAGATGTACAACCTTCATGTCCCAGCAGCAAATGTCCTGACCTTCCTGTGAAGATATGTCCAAGTCGAGGGAGAGAGTACCGATGTGGTCGATCCTTTCGGGATCTGGGCCAGCAAAAGACAGGTCAGGGTAACCCTGAGGGTCGATGCCAGTGGGAACATCCTCCACCCACCCTCCAGCTTTGCCATCGGAGGAAGCAGAGGTTACCTGACATACGCAGGGCAGCCGAAAGTGTGCCAAACCTGCGGGATGTCAGGCCAAATGGCGGCGGATTGTAAGGTGACCGTCTGCCGAAACTGCAAGCAGGAAGGCCTTCTGGCCAAGGAATGTAAGGAGGCCAAGAACTGTAATCTGTGCGGAGAGGCGGACCACATGTGCAAGGCCTGTCCAAGATGAGGGGCCGCCACCTACGCACAGATGGCCGGAAGTGGCAACACGAGCTGTGGACCGCCTAAGACCAGCAAGGTACCACAAAACAGCACAGGAACGGTGTCTGGAGGCACCCAGAAGGAAGGGCAGGCTGTAGCGGAGCAGACGGCAGACAGCGGGGAGGTGCAGCAGCCGATCCAAGCTCCTGCAAGACAGACGGAGGAAATGGAAGATGAGGGAACAAAGGAGGCAGAGGATTGGATTACTGTCAAAAGCAGGAAGAGGAAACCTCCCAAAGCCACCCAGCAAAGGGGGAAGCGACACCTACACAATGAGGATACAGGCAGCTCTTCCGACGGTGAGGACGGGCGCAAGGAGGGTCATCACCAGAGGAAGAGACAGAGCGCCATGGGGAAAAAGGAGGGCAGCACCACCCAAGCAGGAAAAAACGACCCCTCTGAGTGGATGGGTAAAGGCCTTCGCCCTACCCGGTGAGAACCAAGAGGTACCCACCGGCCCACAGCTCCACTGGGAGAGGCGGTCCTGTGACAGCCCCTCTGTCAGATGGAGAACTGGACTGTGTGGATCCTGCGCCCGACCCGAAGACACCAGAGCGGGGAAATGGCTCCAGTGTGGAGCCGGACAGCTACCTCAGCCTTGGGAGGGTCCAGCAGTTTGCCGTCACCACGGGGATGCACACAGCTGCCCCAGAGAGGCAAGACCAGCAGCAAATGGACAGTGTTAACCTCGTAAACTGTTAAAATGGGGTTAAAAATTGCCAGCATCAATGTGCGTAGCATCAAATCGGCTACACGATGTGTTTCTACGATGGCCTTCCTGGCCAACGTTAAAGCCGACATCCTGTTTCTGAAGGAGTGTGGGATACCGCACCTCAGCAGCTACAGGAGATGGTCGAGCTTGTGGACCCATGGGCCGTCAGTCTGGTCGGGGGCAACGATAGCCGCGCCTCCGGCCTGGGTATCCTGTTGCGGGGAGGCAACTTCACCATCTCTGAGGTTAGGGAGGTGGTGGGCGGGTGCCTCCTCGTCGCCGGCATCATGTACAGGAATGCTCCCCTGAGACTGATTAATGTGTACGCCCCAGTGGGTAAAAGTGAACGGTTGGCCGTCCTGCAGCAGCTTCCACTGTTGCTGGCTACGTCCAGGCCGGTCATTCTGGCCGGAGACTTCAACTGTATCATTGATGCAGATGGACGATCCGGCAGGGGGGGCGGGGAGGGGGGAGGGACAGTAAACTGGATGCCACGTCCAGAGCCCTGATGGACACGGTAAAAGATGCCAAGCTGCACGACGTCTTCAGCACCCCTGCAGATGGAGCGCAGCATAGATACACCTGGTCATGGGCAGACGGGTCTATCCGCTCAAGGATAGATTACCTGTTTGTGTCCCGAACGCTCTCGGTCAGATCCACCGACATCAAGCCGGTGTTCTTCTCTGACCACTGCCTCCTGCTGGCCAACTGTCACCTACAGGACGAGCAGTGGGCTGGTAAGGGAACGTGGAAGCTGAACACAAAGCTGTTGACCCCGGGAAACATTGAAGAGCTCAAGAGGGACTACGCAGGTTGGCGAACCATGAAGCCCATCTTTGAGTCTCCAGCGGACTGGTGGGAAACAGTAAAAGGGAACATCAAGAGGTTCTTCATCCTCAAAGGTGTTCAGGAGGCGAGAGAGAGGTGGGGAAAACTATCCCAGCTCCAGAAAAGTATGCAGAACCTGCTCCTGCTGCAGATGATGGGGGGTGGATGTCACGGAGGACCTCAAGGAGGTGAAGGGCCAGCAAGCCTCGGAGGCCTCCAAGAAAATCTTCTGGTCCAGGGTCCGCTCGGTGGAGCAGGACGAGACGTGCTCACGTTTCTTCTTCCACAAGGTGCACAAAGAGAGCTCTGTACTCAGCAGCCTGAAGGAAGAAGATGGCTCACTAATGTCATCTCAGGCTGACGTCATGAGGATCAGTAAATCCTTCTATGCCAGTCTGTTTGACGCAAAGCCGACCAATAGCGCGGCTTCCCAGTCATTCCAGTCCTCTATCACTGAGGTCTTAGGCGACAAAACATGCAAGAGGCTGGACCAGCCACTATCTCTGGACGAGCTGACCAAGACCCTCGAGTCCTTCGAAAAGAATAAAACTCCCGGAAGCGACAACTTACCGGTCAAGCTCTATTCTGCTTTGTGGGACTTGATTGGCCAGGACCTGCTGGAGGTGTATGTCAGTATGCTTCAGGTAGGTACCATGAGTCAATCCATGAGGAAAGGCATCATCACCCTCATCTACAAGCGGAAGGGGGAGAGGGAGGAACTCAAAAATTGGAGACCAATCTCACTGTTGAATGCGGATCACAAAATTCTGTCAAAGGTAATCGCCAACCGGGTCAGGCCTACTCTGGGGTCGGTGATTCACCCTAACCAAACCTGTGCTGTACCGGGCAGGAAGATCGCTGAGAGTCTCGCACTCCTCAGGGATACGATCGCATATGTGCAGGACAGAGGGTTGGACACCTACCTGATCAGCCTGGACCAGGAGAAAGCCTTTGACAGAATATCACACAGGTATGTGAGAGATGCTCTCTCCAAAATGGGCTTTGTGGAGCAATTGGATCAGACTGCTCTACACCAACATTGTTAGTGCAGTCTCCATCAATGGGTGGGAATCAGATAGCTTCCCAGTCAGATCTGGAGTCAGGCAGGGCTGCCCTCTCTCTCCTGCCTTGTTTGTGTGCTGCATAGAGCCATTTGCCGAGTCCATCAGGAAGGATGCGAGCCTGAGAGGGGTGACTATTCCTGGCAGCGGGGTCCTGCAGGTTAAGGCCTCCCTGTACATGGATGACGTCACCGTTTTCTGCTCGGATCCGCTGTCCGTGCACAGACTCATGTGCATCTGTGACCAGTTCGAATGGGCCTCGGGGGCCAAGGTAAACCGAGGCAAGAGCGAGGCCATGCTCTTCGGGAACTGGGCCGACCAATCCCCGATCCCCTTCACCATCAGGACCGACCATTTAAAGGTGTTGGGTATTTGGTTTGGGGGGGCTGGGGCGTGAGCCAAGTCTTGGGAGGAGCGTATCAGCAAAGTGAGGCAGAAACTGGGCAGATGGAAGCTACAGTCGCTCTCCGTCGCGGGAAAAAATTTGGTCATCAGGTGTGAGGTACAGTCATTGTAATTATACGTGGCACAGGTCTGGCCTATTCCCACCCGGGCCATCTTCAAGTTTATATGGAGGTCAAAGATGGACCGGGTCCGAAGGGACTCACTGTACAAACATCTGGGCAAGGGGGGAGAAAATACACCCAATGCCACCCTCACCCTGATGGCCACCTTTGTGTGTGGCTTCATCAAGCTGTGCGTGGATCCCCGGTACGCAAACACCAAGTGTCACTATGTACTGAGGTTCTACCTGTCCCCGGTGTTGCGAAGGATGGGCCTGGCCTCGCTGCCGCGGTATGCTCTGAGTAGTTGGACCGTTCCGTATCACCCCTTTCCTCGTGGAGAAGTTTATGAAGAAAAACACCTTTGACCACAAGTCCATCAGGAAGTGGTCAGCACGTAGTGTCCTTGAGACCCGTCGGGAAAAGGAGAGGGCGGATCCTGTCGAGCGGTTCCCTGAGCAGACTGTCAAAGCCATTTGGCAGAATGCCTCATGCCAGAACTTTCCAACAAGCACCAAGACATGGCTTGGCTGGTGGTGAGAGGGCTCTGCCTGTGAGATCTTTTATGCACGCCCGGACTCTCAGCCGCACCGCACACTGCCCTCGAAGCGGCTGCAGGGGGGAGGACACTGTCACACACCTCCTTCTGGAATGTGCCTATGCAGAGAAAGTCTGGAGAGGAATGCAGTGGTGTTTGTTGAGGTTCATCCCGGGCAGCGGCATGACGTGGGAGTCCGTGCTCTACGGCCTGTTCCCTGGGATGCACACCGAGACGAACATCAACTCTGCCTGGAGGATCATCAACTCGGTGAAGGACGCTCTCTGGGCGGTCTGAAACCTGTTGATCTTCCAGCTGAAGGAGTTGACCCCGACTGAGTGTTGCAGACTGGCACATTCCAAGGTCCAGGACTACGTGTTCAGGGACGCGCTGAAGCTTGGGGCAGCTGCCGCCAAGGCGTGGTGGGGAAAGACCACCGTGTGACATCTGCCTGCCTAAAGAAGAACAGGGGCAGTCATTTGGGCTCTGCTGACTCCTCAGCTAAAAATGTAATCGTACCGACCTGTAAATAGAAATGATTACTCTGTTTTCAGTATGCAAGGAAATGGAATGTTTACATATGTATGGCATGAGCTGAAAATGTGTTGCTGGAAAAGTGCAGCAGGTCAGGCAGCATCCAAGGAGCAGGAGAATCGACGTTTCGAGCATAAGCCCTTCTTCATGCCCCAAACGTCGATTCTCCTGCTCCTTGGATGCTGCCTGACCTGCTGCGCTTTTCCAGCAACACATTTTCAGCTCTGATCTCCAGCATCTGCAGTCCTCACTTTCTCCTCCATATGTATGGCATGTCCAACTGTACAGACCATTAAAGTATTTTATGAATAAAGTATATTTTTGAAATAAAAAAAAGTATGACTCTAATCTCAATTTAACATAGAACCCACAGCTTTGCAAATTGCCAAGCCTTTGTTAGTCTTACACACTTCCCCAAGCCAAAGAGTCTGTAATCTGTGTGAAGCACACTTCTGGAGCTCCCTAAACCGTCCTATTCTCGACAACATCTCACCCTTCCATTGCATCATTCTACTGTAATCATTCTCTCAGCAACACAGTCCAATGAATCCCATCTCCAGACTTGAACTGTTTGCTTTACCAAACCTCCAGGGACTGCCCCTGAGTAGCCCTTTGACCTCTTGTCCAAATTCCTCATGGCCATGCCCCCTGGACTTACTTCTCCACAGTGCCCAGGCTGACCTAATTGGAATTCCTCGGCTGGTTACACTTGAGCTGCATGACTGACCATGGCCCAATCGCCCCACTGTAAGGACATGGATCCCCAGACCCTGGTGAGACTAAGCGCCTGACAAAACATAACCAAACTCTTAGTCAGGAGTTGGAAAGTCTGAATGACTGTAGTCTCCTTGACCCCACTAAGGACTGCATCCCTTTGACTTTCAGACATGGCCATTTGCTTAATGCGGTATGGTTGCTGTGTAAGTTGCTGACACAAGCTGCAGGTGTGATGTTGACATAGGTTGGTGCATACAGAGACATCTCCACCCCGTTCACTGTTCAGTTCTCTCCACTATGGTGAGCTTCCTACCTATCCCTCTGTGCTAAAAGGCAACTAAGGCTGGCAGCCTCCTAGTAAGCACAAGATAAGTGAATGGTATAAAAATGGTTGTTCGTAGGGGAAGAGGAAAATTGGAATGGTATAGAAAGAAGGTAAGCTGAAGACATTGTACAGAAAGGACATCATGTTCAGTAAGATAGAATGGCACAGCATCAGGTGCAACAAGCTCGATGGGACTTAGCTACCATCTGGTTCCAATAGATGGGAGTTGGCTGCAGCATGTTTTATTAACAGCAAACTTATTGTTGCCCTTAAGACAAATGGCCCCTGTTTGATCCCAGAACTAAATGCCATTGTTGAATTAAAGGTAACATCTTTGAGCTGTTTGAAGGCTTTCCAGCATGTGATGTTCCTGCTTTGAACAATGATAAGATACTATGTTAAATTGGCATGAGGGCAAGAATAGCACTCCCTCAGATAGGGTTCTAACACATCACCGTGCTCAGGATGGGTGGCTCCATTCCTGTAGCTACAGTTACAATAGCAATGGATCAGACAGGTGATGATGTAAAGTAGCAATATGCTTCCAAATGTGAACTTGTATTCCCAACGAACTGTCACCCCTGCGACCCATATGTCCTCAGAAATGTCTTCTTTCTCATTTTCATCCCACTCATTTTTGTGAAAGGCAATTCCTCGTTGGCACCATTTGACCTGCTGTACAACTGGGCTTTGAATATGATGCTGGAAATCCCGGATGTTCCTGGCAGTGCCGTGTACTTCTGCTGCTGGGGAGCGCCCAATGGCATGACTATGGCGCCAAGCAGACATGTTGCGTAATGAGGTAGGAAGAGTTAAGTTGTATGACTACACACTTGGGCTCATGGAGGGAAGAAACTACTCCCACAAAACTCCTGAAATTGACACTAGGCTTGCTTTTAGCAAAATTTAGCCTGAAGGCCCCATCATTCACTAGGGTCCCAGTTACCTTCAACTGAGATAATATTAATTTGTACTTCCAGCAAATGAACTATTTGATCTGAATAGAATAGGAAACTGTTTAACTGAAGGTACTGCCTGTGAGCTGCCCTGCTCTGAAAAGCTCTGGCCACTGTATATGAAGATGTTATTTTTAGTGAAGTATTGTGAAGTACAAATGTTGCATACAAAGGTATCTGACTGCCAATGCTGGCGAAAGCATATTTTTAACATTTCAAACCATGAGCAACAGAGAGGAAATTATATCAGGCGCAATAAGGGGTGGTGTGGTGGCTCAGTGGTTAGCACTGTTACCTGATAGTGCTATGGACTCAGGTTCAATTCCACCTGGGATGGCTGTCTGCGTGGCGCTTCCACATTCTCCCAGTGGCTGTGTAGGTTTCCTCCCATAGTCCAAAGCTGTGCAGGTAAAGTGGATTGCCGAGTAAAGTTTCCCCATAGTGTCCATGGACATGCAGGCTAGCAAATTAACCATGGGAAAAGTAGGTTTATGATGATTGGGTGGGATGGCCTTTGCAAGGTCAGTGTGAACTTGATGGGCTGAATGGCCTATTTCCATACTGTCAGGATTCTATCAAGTGGATGTTTGTCAGATACATTTGTGTTTTTATTAGCAGTGATCGGTGGAGGAAATCATTCTCCGACAGTCTTAAAAATTCTGGGCACCTTGTCATTTCTGCAATCTTAGGTCACATCTCCTCTTCTGCTGTTGTCCATTGATCCCTTCAGTTCTGAAATTGCATTTACTGTCTCTGCAGTTTCTCATCATATCTTTTGCCTTGGGACAATGTTGACTGCACTAGGTCAAGTTTTGGTAAAAAAAAAGGTTGCTTTTATTTGTATTTTCTGTCTCCATTTTCAGCAACCCCTGCTATTTTTTGTGTTAATGACCCTTCATTTATTATTTGTCTGTCGCATACTAGTATGCGACAAAATGTTAAAGGCTGCTCATTTTCTCTTTAGTGGAAAATAAATGAGAAGTCAAATAACAGTAAATGTCAGAAGTGCCAAAAACTTACAAATCAGTTCTTCGTCATTTACTTGACTATCATAATTCACCTTAGCCCATTTTTGATCCACGCTTGTGACAAATAAACAATGACTCGACAGCAGGCTGCAAATTAAAAGATAGCAAGGTCAAAGGTCTCTAAGAGCATGTAGCCTTCTGATAGTTGTCAGTTTCAGATCACCAGCTTAAATAATTCGTCAAGGTCTATTTTTTGTTGCACATTAAGTATTAAACTCTCATGTTGAATGTGACTAAAAGAAATATTGTAGGTAATTTACTGTATTGTATGTTTACCAAAGGGTTACAGACAAATAATCAACAGTAAATCTCTTGTCTCTAAGATGGTGGAAATAAACTAAATGAAAATGCAACAAAAACAAAACTGAAAGGCTTGCAGCCTTTCTCACTTTCCACTTCGTGAAAAAGAGAATTTTCTGAGTTGTGGGAGAAATAATTTGTGTGTGCAAGCGCAGCTGAAGTGATAACCTGGAAATTCTGTTCACCTTGGTTGCACCTTCCACGTACATCATGAGAAAGCCTGGAGCACCTCGGGCCTATTGTTTTAAAAATGTACATTTATTTTATTTTAAGTTTCAGACAGCACTGACATGGCTATCAGCAGAAGATAACAAAAATAATGTATGCGCCATGCTCGCATATCTTAAGGCCAGAAAGAGCTATCGATGACAGCATTTTAAATTGCTTAATACCTCTGCTAAAATAACAAATAGAAGGTAGTCAAATGATTGCACTAAACAATTGCTTGCCAATATGAGTGAGAATAATTTTTCAGCTTCAGTGTTTAAGGTTCTAAGCATAAAACAATATCTATCCTGATTCTGAAATCCTACCAGTTGAATGTGTTGATCAAGATTAAAGGACACTCACTCAAGAGATGAACATTGATATAATTTTCAAGTAATTCTTTAATTTTTTTCAAAATAAATACAGCACTCAATAAAGTATAGATGCATACTCAATAGAGTATGGATGTTTATTTTAAATTGTACAGCTCATAAGTGATGAATTTATTTAAATAGTAAGTATAATCTGATGTTGAACAATTAGAAAACTGACAAATCATAATATGGAATTTCTAATATTTTCTTAGACTGACAGAATTTGATAGGATTACTGAAAATCATACTGTTTCTTGGAGAATCAAATCTAAATGATGTATCGTGCAGTTAGAAATATTTAACAAATTATACAATAATCACATTTCATAGAATTCATTTTACATTTTACATTATGTTAGTCTGAAGTTGGATAATTTTGTAATTTCATGATTACAAAGTATTATGATCTCATCTGATGTAATGACTAAGAGTCAGAGCCCAGAATGAAAACCAGGTTTCATAAATCATGTTTTCTTTTTAAATGTGTATTTTTTACTGTGGTGATTAGTCACTGTAGCATATTCACACAATGCTGCATATTTTCTTTAACAATGAAACAGATGTTTATTCCACAAAAAAAAGAAAACAAACCATGTGACCAGAATATAGAAAATAGTTAGGAAGGTCTCAAAACAGATAATAAAACAAACTTTTAACCTATTTCTGGAAATTATCCATTACAGAAGCTCTAATACAGAGATATCATACCCTTATCTCAACTTGTTAGTGTTCTATTTAACTGACTCCTTACAGTTCTTTGACATGGACTATGGAGACAAGTAAATTAATTCTTTCAAAGTCTCCTAACATGAACCTTTCACAGTCTAGACCCTAAATGTTCTCACTTACAAAAACTTCCAGGTTTCGAAACAAACTCTCCTCGATTGGAAATTTTACAACCTAAACCCTTATACTAAGGTGACTTGTTCCCTGAACTGTACTGAACTCTGTCAAGGAGAGAAATTAAGTTGGCTTCTGAACTTATTCCAGGTATCCTTTGAACTGAATTAAAAATCATACTCATTCTTGAATTCTTCTGAATTGAACACAAAGTAAAATGGTCTTACACACTTACTGTACCTATCATAAACACTACAATAAAACATCTTTCTATTAACACTAACGGGATATGACATATGAACAAGGAGCAAGAATAGGCTACTCATAGAGTCATAGAGATGTATAGCATGGAAACAGAACTTTCAGTCCAACTTGTCCATGCCAACCAAATATTCTACATTAATCTAGTTCCATTTGCCAGCATTTAGGGCATAACCCTTTCAATCATTCCCTATTTTTATATCCATCCAAATTCCTTATAAATGTTGCAATTGTACCAACCTCTACCACTTCCTCTGGCAGCTCTTTCCATACATGCACCACCCTCTGCGTGAAAAGGTTGCCCCTTGTGTCCCTTTTAAATCTTTGCCCTCTCATGTTAAACCCATACCTTCTAATTTTGGACTCCCTTACGGTGGGGAAAAGACCTCGGCTATTCACCGTACCAATGTCCCTCATGATTTTATAAACTTCTATAAAGTCAGCTCTCATCTTCCTATGGAAAACAGCCCCAGTCTATCCAGCATCTCTCTATATCTCCAAGCCTCCAAACCTGGCAACATCCTTGTAAATGTTTTTTGAACTCTTTCAAGTTTCACAATATCTTTCCTGTAACAGGGAGACCAGAATTGAATGCCGTATTCCAAAAGTGGCCGAAACAATGTCCTGTGCAGCAGGAACATGATCTCCCAACTCCTATCCTTAATACACTGTCTAATAAAGGCAAACATACCTAAAACTTTCTTCACTACCCTGTCTACCTGTGATTCCACTTTCAAGGAACTACTGTATGAACTTGGTAAAAACAATGACTGTAGATGCTGGAAATCAGATTCTGGATTAGTGGTGCTGGAAGAGCACAGCAGTTCAGGCAGCATCCGAGGAGCAGTAAAATCAACGTTTCGGGCAAAAGCCCTTCATCAGGAATAAAGGCAGTGAGCCTGAAGTGTGGACAGATAAGCTAGAGGAGGGTGGGGGTGGGGAGAACATAGCACAGAGTACAGTAGGTGAGTGGGGGAGGGGATAAAGGTGATAGGTTGGGGGTGGGGGGAGGGTGGAGCGGATAGGTGGAAAAGAAGATAGGCAGGTAGGACAAGTCATGGGGACAGTGTTGAGCTGGAAGTTTGGAACTAGGGTGAGGTAGGGGAAGGGGAAATGAGGAAACTGTTGAAGTCCACATTGATGCCCTGGGGTTGAAGTTTCCGAGGCAGAATATGAGGCGTTCTTCCTCCAGGCGTCTGGTGGTGAGGGAGCGGCGGTGAAGGAGGCCCAGGACCTCCATGTCCTTGGCAGAGTGGGAGGGGGCGTTGAAATGTTGGGCCACAGGGCGGTGTGGTTGATTGGTGCGGGTGTCCCGGAGATGTTTCCCTAAAGCGCTCTGCAAGGAGGCGTCCAGTCTCCCCAATGTAGAGGAGACCGCATCGGGAGCAATGGATACAATAAATGATATTGGTGGATGTGCAGGTAAAACTTTGATGGATGTGGAAGGCTCCTTTAGGGCCTTGGATGGAGGTGAGAGAGGAAGTGTGGGCACGTGTTTTGCAATTCCTGCGGTGGCAGGGGAAGGAGCCAGGATGGGAGGGTGGGTTGTATGGAGGGGGTGTGGACCTGACCTGAACAGAGGGAACGGTCTTGTGGAAGGCGGAAAGGGGTGGGGAGGGAAATATATCCCTGGTGGTGGGGTCTGTTTGGAAGTGGTGGAAATGTCGGTGGATGATTTGGTTTATGCGAAGGTTGGTAGGGTGGAAGGTGAGCACCAGGGGCGTTCTGTCCTTGTTACGGTTGGAGGGGTGGGGTCTGAGGGCGGAGGTGCGGGATGTGGACGAGATGTGTTGGAGGGCATCTTTAACCACTTGGGAAGGGAAATTGCGGTCTCTAAAGAAAGAGGCCATTGGTGTGTTCTGTGGTGGAACTGGTCCCCCTGGGAGCAGATACGGCGGAGGCGGAGGAATTGGGAATACGGGATGGCATTTTTGCAAGAGGTGGGGTGGGAAGAGGTGTAATCCAGGTAACTGTGGGAGTCAGTGGGTTTGTAAAAAATGTCAGTGTCAAGTCGGTCATCGTTAATGGAGATGGAGAGGTCCAGGAAGGGGAGGGAGGTGTCAGAGATGGTCAAGATAAATTTAAGGTCAGGGTGGAATGTGTTGGTGAAATTGATGAATTGCTCAACTGCACTCCAAGGTCTCTTTGTTTGGCAACACTCCCCAGGATCTTACCATTAAATGTTTAAGTCCTGCCCTGATTTTGTCTTACCAAAATGCAGAATCTCTTATTTATCTAAATTAAACTCCATCTGCCATTCCTTGGCTCATTTGCCCATCTGATCATAGTCCCATTATACTCTGTGGTAACCTTCTTCACTGTCCACTATCCCACCAATTTTGATGTCATCTGCAAATTTACTAACCCTACTTCCAATATTCACATCCACATCATTGATATAAAAGTCAAAAAAACAGCATATCAAGCAGGGATCCCTGTGGCATACTGCGAGTCACAGGCCTCCAGTTCAAAAAAGCACCCCTCCACCATCACTCTCGGTCTACTATAAGCGAGCCAATTTTCAATCCAAACCCAGACATTGAAGCCTTCTCCATCATTCAACATCATTGTTGATCTGATTTTAACCTTGACTCTGCATTCCTGCGTAAACTTGAAGTTTTTCATCCCTTGGTAATGGAGAATATATCAACATCTGTGTTAAAAATAATTTAGAGATTCTACATCCATTGGTTTTTGACGAAAGGAATTCCGAATACTCACAACCCTCGAAGAGAAAGCAAAACCCTAAGCTCTGGCTGAAATGACCCCTTATTTTTAAGCTATGACCACTAGTTTTGACTCTCCTGCAAGAAAAGTTATCCTTTTCACGTCTACTCAGTGAAGTGCCCTCAGGATCTTATACGTTTCAATTAAGCCACCTCTGATTCTTCTAAACTCCAGGGGATACAGGCCTAGTCTAGCCTTAAGGGCAATCCACTTATTCCTGGCTTTAGTTTCATAAACTTTCTCTGAGCTGCTTTCCAACACAATAACATTGTTTCATCAGTACGGTGTCCAGTAAGAAACTTGGTGCTCCTGAGGGGGTCTCACATTGCCTTGTGTAACTGAACTATAAACTCCCTCCTCCCTCCCAATAAAATATAGCATTCAATTAGTTTGCCTGATTACTTTTTGTACCTGCATAATAACCTCCTGTGATTCATAAACTCGGGCGCCCAGATCTCTCTGTAGTCGCCTGTCATCTGATAAATGTTAGATTTAGCCAGTGATCTGGTAGGACTCTCTGATATTGTTTTCTTTAAAAAGAAAAGCTTCATAAAAATAATCAAAATTACCATTCAATGGAAATCTGCTTATTCCAGAAGTTGACTGCACACAAGTAAGCAGTAGGTAAAAGTGTCACTATTGAGTTTGGAAATGGAACTCAGTTAAGAGTTTCATTATCTTTTCTTGTTGTTTTTACTCAATATTTTTCCCAATGGATGATTTATAATTACAATACTGGAAAACAATGGGTAAGAATGCATTATACTGCAGTTATGATTTTGCCTGAGGTGTAACACAGGTCAGTTGTACTAATTTTATTAAACATCCAGTGGGAAGCTAAGTTATAACATATGATAGTCTGTATTGTCTGAGGACAATCAATTATTAACATGACTAGTGTTCCACTTGATGTTTCATTTTATTAATAAATATCAATTAAAAAGGATTGCAATGCCAAAAGCATTTCACAACTATTGGACATCAAGATAGCTCAAAAGCTCAGATAGACAGAGTTTTAGAAATTGAACTAATTGCAATTGTTAAATCTTTCAACAAACCCAAAGTTTAAGACTGTAAAATATGTTTGTCAAGTACTTAATGTTTGAGCACTGCAAGTGGCAGTTTGGATGCAAAATTACATTTGCAGAGTTCACACTTTAGATGTTAGCCACAGTAGACACCAATTTGGGAAATAAAAGCAAACTACATAAATTTGATTTGAAAAAGATATTAGGGCAGGCATAGGGAATATGCGGTGGAAGAATAGAATGATGGAAGGTCAGTTATCGTGCAATGATAATTTGATACCAGCACTGCAGTTTAAAACTCATCAAATACATCAAGATTATTTACTAGTTTCTTCTCTGAGGTTGGTGGTTGATTTCTGTGTTTATTTAGCCTGTTTTCTAACAATTAGAATTAACTCTGGCATCTAAGAAGAAGCTTTTACTATCACCGTATAACTTAATTAGCTTCAAAACAATTTCACTGCACTCCGCGAGGATTAACATGTTTGACATTGGGAATATTGGACTAAGAGGCAAAGAAGAAATAAGCAGATTGAGATAGTACTGGGAAAGAGGGTACTGCATATCAGATCATAGACATAGCGCATCTCCTAATGGAACTAATGTAGGGTTATTTTGCTTCATAAAGGAAGCTTTCACTGAGTTATGTCACTTGCTGCAGCCACAATTGAATCTTTAATGCAGGACATCACAACAGCACTCATGGCTGTCAAAGTCTAACTTTTTGAAATGCATTGTTCCAGATTACAGTAGGTGACATAAGTGCTAACTTCCAGTCTATTGTCCACATTTCTGTAAAGGGAATCACTGAGGTTACATACATGAGGAGGAACACCTCTGTTCCTCTGTTTCCCACTGAACAGAGCACAGCAGGATGAGTGAGCACTGGGTTTCATCCACAGCACTAACATTGCCAGGGTCCAAGATGCCATAGACTGCACCAACATTGGCTGCTTTCCATTGCCATGCAGGAATCTTGCTTTCTTTCTGTACTGAAAAAGATCACATTTCCTCAATGTCCATGTTACATGTGACCATAGGTAATCATTTATGTCTGTGTTTGGTTTCCTCGCAGCAGTGATGATTCATCCATCTTCTGTCAGTCCTCTGTGCCCATCCTCTGCCAGTCCTCTGTGTTACTTTTATGCAAACCAGGCTACAGGTCAGCATCTAGTCAACAAAAGCTATCCTTTTCAGACTTGATTCGTAATTTCCGGTCAGGAACACAAGCACTGTTTGTTTTTAAATTCAGCTGTGGGATGTGGACATCATGTGAATGAATTAAAAGAAGTGATTGAGTTCCTGGCAAGAATCTCATCTGAAGAGGATAGTTCTTGCTGGCGAGATGCTGACCCTGTAACTGACTACAGTCGAATGGTGTGATGATGCAATCAATCAGTGTGATTCAAACTGTCAAAACGTGCAGTAAATTAGTTGTACAGGCTGTTTTGTGTTGCAATCTGCCCACTCTGTATTTTTCCGTTAATTCGCTTCATGACAATACCTTTACCACCTTGACAGCAAGGGACAATAGGAGCTGAATTTCATAACCCTGTATTATAAACTGGTCACTTTACTTGTTGCAAACAGAAAATAAGATATCAAAACAGTGGTTGCTATGCTGTCCAAAAACTTTATTGCTATGGAATCTTTTTTCCTTAAAGAGTTATCATTCCAAAGTACTTAATAGCATATGGTTGATTGGCGTCATCATTATTTTTGAAGAGAAAGTGAGGGCTGCAGATGCTGGAGATCAGAGCTGAAAATGTGTTGCTGGAAAAGTGCAGCAGGTCAGGCAGCATCCAAGGAGCAGGAGAATCGACGTTTTGGGCATCAGCCCTTCTTCAGGAATTCAGATTCCTGAAGAAGGGCTGATGCCCGAAACGTCGATTCTCCTGTTCCTTGGATGCTGCCTGACCTGCTGTGCTTTTCCAGCAACACATTTTCAGCATCATCATTATTTTGAAAAGCAAAATGCAAAAATGCATAAACTAATGCCTGAAAGTGATTATGTGACAGGGTGACCACAGAACTAGGGTTACATGTTCACATAGCCAGGAGTTATGTACCCATAGAGCTATGATTAAGTATACAAAGTTAAAATGTTAATGTGAAATAGGGCAAGTTCAGAATTTTGTTCTTAAGGTGATCATAAAGCTCATATTAATGTGGTGGAGGGTAAGAATTAACATGTGTATAGAATATCATTTTATGCACGTATGGAGCTAGGATTTTTATGTACAGACCTTAAGTGTGCACAGAGCTAAGATTTATAGTGGAGATTGTGAAACCCTGCACTTTAATGGATAGAAAATCATAGACTGCAACCTGTAATTTTTCAAGAAGTGGTCTCTGATTTGATGCATTTATCCGATGTGCCATAAGCAGAATGATAAATGCCCCATGTAATATCAGAGTCCTGTCTAATAAAGATTTAACTTCTTATGATAGGAGAGAATGTACCATTTCAAGAATATTCTGATAATAACCTTTTGTATTTCTTATGAATTTGATTATAGTTTAGTTCATTGTTCAATGGCTATGTTTAAACAATTGTGAAACTAAAAGTACCAATGTTGGTTTAGTGATAGTGCTCTTGTCTCTTAGTCATGTGGATATGGGTACAAGTTCTGAGGAAGAAGGGGCTACCTTGTGTGGAAAGATTGAACAGGTTGAGTCTGTATTTATTGGAGGTTAGAAGAATGAAGGGCGACGTTCAGAACATAAGAAATTTGAGCAAGAATAGGCAATTCAGCCACTTGACCTGCTCCCCCATTGGTACACGGTTGATCACATCTCGGCCTCAATTCTACTTTCCTGCACACTCTATATAACTCTTCAAACCATTGTTAATTAAAAATCTGTCTGTCTCCTCCCTACATTTACTCTGTTGGACTCTGGGTAGTCAATTCCACAGATTTGCGACTCTCACCCTTATTTCTCCCCAGCTTTGTTGTAGATTTACTACCCCTTAGCATTTGCAAAGATTGGAAATGAAGATAATAATCAATCATTTTATGATTTCCAAATGTGACCTTAAACCAAGCTACACTACATTGATCATCATATCTCCTCTTGACTATCTTAAGATATCTTAAAGTATCAGCAAATAGATTTACCAGCAAATACACTCATCAAAACTGGTGCTTAAAAGAACTTGAAAATAGTTCTATAAAAAGTAGCTAACTGCTCTGGTATGAATAAAATTTATTTCACTCGTTCTTAAAAACAAAATGAACTATAAGAACATAAGAAGCAGAGAACGAGTAGGCCATCTGGCCCTTCAAGCCTGCTTCTCTATTCAATAAGATCATGGCTGATATTTTCGTGGCCTCAGCTCCACTTCCCTGTGCTTTCACTGTAACCCTTAATGCCTTTATTCTTCAATAAATGATCTATTTTAGCTTTAAAAGCAGTTACTGAGGGAGCTCCAACTACTTCACTGGGCAGGGATTTCCATAGATTTACAACCCTCTGAATAAAGAAGTTCCTTCTCAACTTAATCCTAAATCTGCTCCCTCTGATTTTGAGGCTGTGTCCTTTTGTCCTAGTTTCACCCGCCAGTGGAAAAATCCTCTCTACTTCAGTCTTATTTATTGCCTTTCATAATTTTATACATTTCTATAAGATCCCCCTTCAATCTTCTAAATTCCAATGAATATAATCCTGGTGTACTCAGTCTCTCCTCATAAGTCAATCCCCTCAACCCCAGAATCATCCTGGTGAACCTCCTCTGCATACCTTCCAGTGCCAATACATTCTTTCTCAAGTAAGGAGTCCAAACCTGCACACAGTACTCCAGGTGTGGCCTCACCAGCACCCTATACCACTGCAACATAACCTCCCTGCTTTTAAACTCAATCCCTTTAACAATGAAGGTAAAAATTCCATTTGCTTTCTTAATTACCTGTTGTACCTGCAGACCAATGTTCTATGATTCTTGCACAAGGACACCCAGTCACTCTCCAGTCCTCTTTACCATCATTCCTATGAAAATTGATTACTTCACATTTATTAACATTGTATTCCATCTGCCAGACCTTTGCTCACTCAAACTATTTATGTCCCTCTGCAAAGTTTCACAGTCCTCTGCACACTTTGCTCTACCATTCATCTTAGTGTCATCCGCAAATTCGACACACGACATACTGGCACTGGAACGTGTCCAGCGGAGATTCACACGGATGATCCCTGGAATGACAGGTCTAGCATATGAGGAACGGCTGAGGATACTGGGATTGTATTCGTTGGAGTTTAGAAGATTAAGGGGAGATCTAATAGAGACGTACAAAATAATACATGGCTTTGAAAAGGTGGATGCTAGAAAATTGTTTCTGTTAGGCGAGGAGACTAGGACCCGTGGACACAGCCTTAGAATTAGAGGGGGTCATTTCAGAACGGAAATGCGGAGACATTTCTTCAGCCAGAGAGTGGTGGGCCTGTGGAATTCATTGCCACGAGTGCAGTGGAAGCCGGGACGCTAAATGTCTTCAAGGCCGAGACTGATAGGTTCTTGTTGTCTAGAGGAATTAAGGGCTACGGGGAGAACGCTGGCAAGTGGAGCTGAAATGCGCATCAGCCATGATTGAATGGCGGAGTGGACTCGATGGGCCGAATGGCCTTACTTCCACTCCTATGTCTTATGGTCTTATGGTCTTATGGTCTTATATGTGGTCCCCAAATCCAAATCATCTAGGTAAATTGTGAACAATTGCAGTCCCAACACTGATCCCTGAGGCACTGATTGCCAACCAGAAAAGCACTCATTTATCCCACTCTTTGCTTCCTATTAGATAACCAAACCTCTATCTATGCTAATACATTGCCCGTACCACCCTGCATCTTGTTAAATGCCTTTTGAAAATCCAGATACACCACATCTACTGGGTCCCCATTATCCACTGTGCTTGTAGTGTCTTCATAGAAATTAGTTAAGAATGACCTGCCTTTCATAAACCCATGCTGCATCTGCCCAACAGGACAATTTCTATCTAGATGCCTGATATTTCTTCCTTGATAATAGACTCAAGCATTTTCCCCACTACAGAGGTTAGGCTAACTGATCTATAATTCCTCATCTTTGGTCTATCTCCTTTTTTAAACACTAGCATCACATTTGTTATTTTCCAATCTGCCAGAATTGCCCCAGAGCTCAATGAGTTTTGGAAAATTATCACGAGTGCATTTGTCATTTCTCCCGCCATCGCTTTTAGAACCCTGGGATGCATTCCATCAGGGCCAGGAAACTTGCTCCATTAGCTTGTCCAACATGACCTCTTTTGTGATAATGATTATTTCCAGGTCCTCACCTACCTTCATCTCTTTGTCAATTGCTGGCGTGTTATTTATGTCCTACACTGTGAGACTGACACAAAATATCCATTCAATGCCTCAGCCATTTCCTCATATCCCATGACTAAATCCCCCTTCTCATCCTCTAAAGTACCAGTGTTTACTTTCACCACTCTTTTTTTTTATATATTTATAGAAACATTTGCTAACTGTCTTTATATTCTGAGCTAGTTTATTCTCATATTCTATCATACTTTTTTTAAAAGCTTTTTTTGTGACTTCCTGTTGACTTTTAAAGGTTTCCAAATCTTCTAGTTTCCCACTGATCTTGGCCACTTTGCATGCCTTCTGTTTCAATTTGATTTCCTCCCTTATTTCCTTGGACACCCATGGCAGATTACTCCCTTTCCAACAGTCCTTCCTTTTCACTGGTATATACCTTTGCTGAGCATGTTGAAAATTGCTTTGCAAATCCTCCACTGTTCGTCAACTGCCCCACCGTAAACTCTTTGCTTCCAGTCTACTTCAGCCAACTCCTCCCTCATCCTATTGTAATCTCCCTTGTTTAAGCACAGGACCCTGACATTGGATTTTATCCAAAGTACTGTGTTCCACATACAGTTTAATTGGTCATGTTACTTGGCTTTAATCAAAATACACTTGGTTATTACACCCTGTTAAAATACAAACAAAAAAGAAGAATTAGTAAACTTTAACTCTATGGAAAATTTAACAGAATAATAGATTTTTTTAACTACCGAATAGCAACTGTTCCAATATAATAACATACCATAAACAAAACCTTGGCAAAGACAATTTCAGTGAAGTAGATGGTATCACATATAATGTTTCTCTAGTCCAGGAGAACAGAGTACCAAGAGAAAATTCTGACAGAGAAAGAAGACTCAAGCTTGTTGCTGTGGTCAAGAGACATATAACAGCTTCCACAGCCAACTGCAAAAGCCCAACAACTACTGAAAGCTAAACTAAAACCCTGGTTCAGTGGGAGTTTGACTCCATCCAGTCGTGCTGCTTCTATTGTTCTAACTTTAAAAAAAGGGCCTCAAGCTGTTTACTTTATTAGTTTTAAAGAGGCATCTCGGTACCTCTGTCTCAACCACTGCTCACAAAAAAAATGAATAAAATACACCTTTTAAAACCGTAGTAATGTTGCAAGAGTTTATTTCAAAAAGGCATGTGGGTTTGACAGAGAGAAGCTCATGTAGAGGTTAATCTTTCAATAATGTAACAGTAAGATTAGAGCCTGGTGCATCTTAGATCACCATGAATAATAGCAATTAGTTTTAATGTGCAATAAAATGAATTGTAAAGCTATCTAAGCCTAAAGTTCATTCTTGACTGTGCCTTCCACTTGGCCAGTGTATCTTCAGCCCAATCTCTTAGATATGAGCATAAAATCACAACTTGAAAAATCGATCACTGTGAACTGCTGTTACTTAACATGCAAAAATAATACAAAGACAAATCTCCAATCAATTTTCTTTCAACTTTTGTGCTAAAATGTGGGGCCACTGCTTCGTAATTTTCATGGTAATTTGAGTATAATGATACATGCAAATATCGACAATGTGATTGATGCTGTGACTCTGACATCACTAAGAGAAATTGTGAGAGGAAGCATGTTGAGAGATTGCAGTCACAAATACTACACTAGAGAGCTGTATTTAGTTTCTTGCAATGTACGGATGTAAATAAAACATTGTTACATCAGAAGTTGGCTCGTCTTAATTAAAGGTAAGGAGGCAACTGCCTTAAGGATAGTGTATGTGTAAACATCCACTGTCCAGAGACATGGAGGACAATTATTTAAATATACAGTATTAGCTTAAAGCACAATATAAAGCTTGGTGGTATCGAGGGAGAAAAACAATCCAGAGCTGGGTTCTGAAGTTAAAGCAGAGTTAATGGGAGACAGCTGAAAAGGGAGGGGCCTGAAAGTAGACTGTGCCTCAGAACAATTCAAAGGTGCAGCTAAGAAAAGCAGGAACGCTTTGGATACAGGACAGGGACTTGAAGGACATTGAGTAAAAAAATGGGGAAGGAGAAGGCTGTAAAAGCCCATAAATACTGAGAAGAAGTATTTAAATGCAGTATTAGCTTATAGCACAAAATACATCAAAAATGCAGGTAAATTGCAGATGGAAATGATTGCATTTTAGTGCCTCCCTATTAATGTTCCTTGATGCTGCAGTATGTGCCACCTTCAATTCAATTCCTTAATAAATATGATTAAAAACCCTGATTCCAAGCTCATTATACATTGTGCTCACATTTCATCCAGAATTGTATTTTCCTTTTGGAATGAACAGTGAATATAGTATAATTGAGCATCAAGCATGGACTGCCCATTATGGGGCATCTTTTCCCTGAATTAGGCAGAAAATTCAATGTTTCGTCTTGTATGGACCTTTAAGGAGAAATAGTCAGCTCCTCCATGAAAGATGCAAAGCTTAAATTCAAACTGTACAATGAATTTATGACTCAGTCTGGGGCCAGAAAAGTTTTCAGGATGTTGGATTGTTGATCCTGTGGAAAACCAACAATTAGGACAGTGAATCCTATATCTATAATAATCTCCATTTTTAAAAAGTGCATAATTTTATATTAAACATATTCATGCTCATACACGCTGTGAAAGTAAAATGCACAGTAGGGAGCAATAGTCTGAGTTATTTATCTCACTCAGAAAGTAAACTCTTGTGACTGAAATCATTTGCAAGTTCACATTTATCCTTTCTACAATAAATTTGAATTTGTCTGCCGTTTCCTAATTGTCACACACACTGAGTTATCCATTTAAACAAATACAGAAATTAGTAATTCTGTTTCGCGCCATTGAACTCATTTAAGTTGTCTGTAAGATATAACTATCTAAAGTACCTCACACAGCATGTGGTATGATAGCAGAAATGATAGGTCTGCTGTTACGTATGTCATTTTAACTGACCCAAAAAATTGAGGAAGGTGCAACTATTTGGACTGTGTAAGTAATTCTGGTTTTTAGATTTTAATGTATGATTAAGATGATCTGGCATTTTTAGAGACATTTTAAAAGCACATATTTTGTTAGTCTAACAAGGGAAAGGAGACCATTATTTCCTGTATTAACACATTATCTTTGGAAGAAGTCAACTAATGCTGTCATGGTGCCACACTTAACTATCCTAAAACTTATTCCTCACTCCTGATGAAGGGCTTTTGCCCGAAATGTTGGTTCTCTTGCTCTTCAGATGTTGCTTGACCTACTGTGCTTTTCCAATACCACACTCTCAACTCTAATCTCCAGCATCTGCATCCTCACTTTTGCCTAGCCTAAAACACTAACAAGCTAAATTTTGAGAAACACCTCAATTGCATTAGAACTGAAGAGTAAGTAACTATCAATCATTAAAGCTGTACTTTGCATTAGCTTTCTAATTAGTCTTAGTTATTGCATATATTTTTTGAAGTGCTGTGAGAAACAGCATCTGGAATGCAAGGTACAACATGCTGCTCATCAGCTAAAACCATCCTCGTTGTCTTAAAGCCACGCTTACACAAATGAACAGAGGCTTGTCATTAGAGGAGATTAGGGCAGACAATCTAAATACTTTTGTTAGAACAATTTATGCAGATGGGAAAGACCACTTCAATTAACCATTAACACAAGCATCATGATGTGAGTTCTCCAAGTATCCTGAGGGCAAATGAAGTGTAATTCTTTCCCAGGTTTGGTTTAGATAAATCTAAAAGTGAGGGCAATTAGTCCAGGACTTCTGTCTGGATTTTAGCACTTTGAAGAGGCAGTTAGTCAGGCACTTTAATATTGTTAAAACTACAGGCTTTTAGTCTTACAGAAGGAAATTTCCTGTCCAAGAGCCAGGTCTTGAATTCAGTTTGAAGCCGATCTTATATTTGTGATTAGTATAACTTTTGTGTCTTTTGTTTATCACTTTAATACTTTTTAGTTGTTAGTTGAATGTCTTACCTGATTATGTATAATAAAATCTGATATAATTTGGGAAATCAGTATCCTTTTCTTACTTCATGATAAAGGCTAAAATTTTTTTTGGCGAAGTGCCACTTTTGTTGATTTTTTGGAATGTTTCTCCCCTGGAGCCTAGAGAAATCTTTCACCACATCTTGCCAAATGTACCTCACAAACTACCCTCTCACCCAATCCTAGCCTCATTCTGCTGTGCATCAATCCTGGAATAACTTGCCGCTCACTGGACAACTACCAAAAGACTGATGTTGCTCCTACCCACACTAACCATACAACCAACTAAACATCAGCAACATTGCCTCAAGCGAAGAAGAGCTGCATGAGATCTGCACTCAGCATCAGTGTAATACTAGCATCAGGGCTCTCACTAGCATCCAGCACAGTTCCATCACTGTGTACAGAGCCTGTTTCATGCCTCACTCATCCCCTGGAAATGAGTCTGGGGCAAAACTCCTCTTGTGAGCTTGACTCATCCTGAAGGGCCCTGTGCCTACAACTCCTGCCTGACCTTGGTGCTTCTTGAACTCCACAGTTGGTGCTATTGCTCCTGAGCTCTCATTCTGCATTCACCATTACCTTCTTTGGAAGGTAGCCACAGTGATCAACATGCTGCTCCCTGACACACAACGCATGATTCCTCTGACTCATTGTGATAGCCCTACAGGCTGTTGCCCACTCCTTATTTTAGTCAGACATCATACCCTCCGTAATCAGCCCAAGTGGGTAACTGACATTGGCCAAGCCTCTGGTCTGTGTACAGAATGTGCCCGTGACTGACAGTTCCAGCACCTACTGACTGATAGTGCCAACCCCCAGTCTGGATTGAGGATTAGCCACACCTTCTTTCCAATAGGGCATTTTTACAACTGGAATTAGAATTGGACTTTATTGTCATGCGTACTCAAGTATAGGAATACAGGAGTACAGTTCCAAGTGTACAAGCTGCCAATGTGCTGTGTGTTTGCTGCACAGGCAGTTAACACATATTGTAGGTGTTAGATTGGATGTGGGAGATTAGGGAAAATTTCAATGTTCCTGGAGATTATGTCTGCAGGAAGTGTGTTTGGTTGCGAATCTTACTGGATCACAAGGATCGGTTGAAGTGGTAGTTAGAGACAATGAGGAATTTACAGGAGCTGTGGATGTGACAGATGGCAGGAAGATAGATAGACTGCAGATATAGTTGGGTTGAAAGGTTACTGCTAGAAGAGGTAGGCAGGTGGGGCAGGGAGTTCCTGTGGCCGTCCCCATGTCAAATAAGTATGCTGCTTTAGGTAATGTCAGAGGTGACAGCCCTGTGTAGGAATATAACACTGGCAGCAGGTCTATGGTAATGAGCCTAGCTCTAATGTACTGAGGGGTATGTCAGGTTCAAAGTGATTGATTGAGACAGGGGACTCTTTAGTCGAGGCATAGACAGACGTTTCCACAGCTGACAGCATAACATCAGAATGGTGTGTTGCCTCTCTGATGCCAGGGTCAAGGATATCTCGGGATGAGAGCAGAATATTTTCAAAGGGGAGAGTGATCAGCAGAAGGTAGTGTACACGTTGGTACCAATGACATAGGAAGAGAAAGGATGAGGTCCTACATAGAGAATATAGGAAAGTAGGCAAGAGGTTAAAAAGTTGGTCCTCAAGGATAATAACATCTGGTTTATTCATGGCGCTATGAGCTAGTGTGGGTAGAGTCAGGGGATGGAGCTGTTGATTGCATGGCTGAGGAGCTGGTGCAGGAGACAGGGATTCGTATTTTTGGATCATTGAAATCTCTTTGGGATAGAATTGATCTGTATAAGAAAGACAGGTTGCACCTGAATTGAAAGAGGACCAATATCCTGGAGGGGAGATTTGCTAGTCAAGAGACTTTTAAACTAGTAAGGGAAGGGTAGCTGATAGTGAGAAAAGAGATAAGGTTGAGGCTGGTACTGTAGAGAAGAGGAGCAAGTTATATAGTCAAGGCAGGCAAGATCAGAGCAGAGACTGAGGAAAGACTGATATATTAAATATCATTTATTTCAATGCAAGAGGCCTGACAGGAAAGGCAGATGAACTCAGGGCATGGTTGCAACAAGGGATAGAGATACATAGCAATTACAGAGACATGGCTCAGGGATGGACAGGCCTGGCAGCTTAATGTTCCAGGATATAGATGCTATAGCAAGGATAGAAAGGGGGGAAAGAGAGGAGGGGGAGTGGCATTTTTGGTTAAGGATAACATTATGGCTATATTCGTGGGAGAACATCCAGTGAAGATATATGGATGGAACTGAGAGATAAGAAAGTGATGATCATCTAATTGGGGTTGTACTATAGGTCGCCCCCAATAGGGAAATTGTAAAGCAAAATGTAAGGAGATCTCAGATATCTGTAAGAATAACAGTGTTTTAGCATTCCAAACGAGGACACAGACTGTCCTAGTGTTAAGGGCTTGGATGGAGAGGATTTGTTAAGTGTGTGCAAGAAATGTTCTTATTCAGTATGTGGATGTACCCACTATAGAGGGAGGAAAACTTGACTTTCTTTTGGGAAATAAAGCAGGGCAAGTGACTGAGGTGTCAGCTGGGGAGAATTTTGGGGCTACTAATTATAATTCTATTTGTTTAAAATGGTTATGGGAAAGGATAGACTTGATCTAAATGTTAAAGTTCTAAATTGGAGGAAGGCTAATTTTGAGAATATTAGGCAAGAACTTTCAAAAGTTGATTGGCAGGAGCTACTCACAGGTAAAGGGATGGTTGGAAAGTGGGAGGAAACTGAGATAACAAGGGTTCAGAGACAGTATATTAGTGTGAAGGGCAAGGCTGGTAGGTATAGGGAATGTTGGATGACTAGAGAACTTGTGGGTGGCACCATGGCACAGTGGTTAGCACTGCTACCTCACAGCGCCAGAGACCCGGTTCAATTCTCGCCTCAGGCAACTGACTGTGTGGAGTTTGCACATTCTCCCCATGTCTGCGTGGGTTTCCTCCAGGTGCTCCGGTTTCCTCCCACAGTCCAAAGATGTGCAGGTTAGGTAAATTTTCCATGCTAAATTGCCCGTAGTGTTAGGTTAGGGGTATGGGGGGTGGCGCTTCGGCGGGTCAGTGTGGACTTTTTGGGCCGAAGGGCCTGTTTCCACACTGTCAAGTAATATAATCTAAAACTTGAGGCTCTGGTCAAGAAAAAGAAGGATGCATATGACAGGTGTAAACAGCTGGGATTGAATGAATCCCTGACGAGAGTATAAGGGCAGTCGGAGCACACTAGGGAAATCAGGAGGGCAAAAGGGGACATGAGATATCATTAAAGAGAATCCAAAGAGATGCTACAAATATATTAAAGGGAAGACAGTAACTATGGAATGAATATGACCCCTTAAAGATCAACGAGGCAGTTTGTATATGGAACCACAGGAGATGAGTGAGATAATAAATGTATGTTTTGTGTCAGTATTTATTGTGGGGAAGGATATGGAAGCTAGAGAACTTGGGAAGATAAATAGTGATATCTCGAAAAGTGCCCATAGTACTGAAAAGGAAGCACGTAAAGGTGGATAAATCTGTGGGACATGGTCAAATGTACTCTAGAACCTTGTGGGAAGCTAGGGAAGTGATTACTGGACCCCTTGTTAAGATATTCATTTCATTGATTGCCACAGGCAAGGGCCAGAAGGTTGGCTAATGTGGTGCCATCATCTAAGGAAAGTGGGAAAGCCAGGGAACTATAGGCCGGTGAGTCTGACTTCAGTAGTCAGTAAATTGTTGGAGGGGATTCTGAGGGACACGATTTATATGCATTTGGAAAGGACTGATTAGGGACAGTCAAGGGTTTGTATTTGGGAAATTATGTCTCATTAACATTGTTTTATTGAATCCCCTACAGTTTGAAAACAGGCCATTTAGCCCAATAAGTCCACATTAACTCTTCAAAGAACATCCCAACCAGACTCACACCCACCAACCCTCTCCCTGTAACCTTGCATTTCCCATGGCTAATCCATCTAACCTACACATCTCTGGACATTGTGGACAATTTAGCATGGCCAATCCAAGAATCTGCACATCTTTGGGATGTGAGAGGAAACCGGATCAACCAACAGAAACCCACACAGACATGGGGAGAATGAACAAACTCCACACAGACAGCTGCCTGAGGCTGGAATGGAACCTGGGTCCCTGCCGCTGCGATGCAGCAGTGTTAATCACTGACAAAGAAGATTGATGAAGGCAGAATGGTTGACACTTATATATGGACTTCAGTAAGGTGTTCGGCAAGGTTTCACATGGTAGGCTGGTTAGCGAGGTTAGATCACTTGGAATCTTGGGGGAGCTATCCAATTGACATGAAGGTAGGTGACAGAGGGTGGTAGTGGAGGATTGTTTTGTAGACTGAAAGCATGTGATCAGCGGTGTTTCACAAGAATCGATGCTGGATCCTCTGCTTTTCATTATTTATATAAATGATTTGGATATGAATAGAGGAGGAATGTTTAGTAAGTTTGCAGATAACACCAAAATCGGAGGTACAGTAGACAGCAAAGAACGTTACCTCGGATGACAACAGGACCTTGATCAGATGGGCCAGTGGGCTGAGGAGTGGCAGATAGATAAATGCAAGGTGTTACAGTTTGGTAAGGTAAATCAGGGCAGGACTTAGACATTTAATGATAGAGATTCCTGCTGAAGGCATTTTGCCCGAAACATCGATTTTCCTGCTCCTCAGCTGCTGCCTAATCTGCTGTCCTTTTCCAGCACCACTCTAATCTTGACTCTAATCTCCAGCATCTGCAGTACCCACTTCTGCCCATTTAATGGTAGGGCCTTGGCGAGTGTTTCTGAACAAAGAGACCTAAGGGTGCAGACTCAGGTTCTTTGAAAGTGGAGTCACAGGTCGATAGGGTGATGAAGAAGGCATTTAGAACGTTTGCCTTCATTGGTCAGTGCATTAAGTATAGATGTCCAGATGTCATGTTGCAGCTGTACAGGATATTGGTTAGGCCACTTCTAAAATATGGCATTCAATTCTAGTCTTCCTGTTATAGGAATTATATTGTTTAATTTGAAAGCGTTCAGAAAAGATTTACAAAAATGTTCTCAGGGTTGGAGGATTTGAGCTATAGGGAGAGGCTGAATATCTGGGACTATTTTCTCTGAAGGGATAGGATTTATGAACATCTGGATAGGAATAATGTGATCAAGGATAGTCAGCATGGTTTTGTGAAGGGCAGGTCGTGCCTCACAAACCTTATTGAATTCTTTGAGAAGGTGACCAAGGAAGTGGACGAGGGTAAAGCAGTAGATGTGGTGTATATGGATTTTAGCAAGGCGTTCGACAAGGTACCCCATGGCAGGCTAATGCAAAAACTACGGAGGTATGGCATTGAGGGTGCATTAGAGGTTTGGATTAGGAATTGGCTGGCTGGAAGGAGACAGAGGGTCGTAGTTGATGGTATAGGTTCATCTTGGAGCGCAGTTACTAGCGGTGTTCCACAAGGAACTGTTTTGGGACCATTGCTGTTTGTCATTTTTATAAATGACCTGGAGGAGGGGCTTGAAGGCTGGGTGAGCAAGTTTGCGGATGACACGAAAGTCGGTGGAGTGGTGGACAGCGAAGAAGGATGTGGCAGGTTACAGCGGGATATAGATAAGTTGCAGAGCTGGGCAGAAAGGTGGCAAATGGAATTCAATGTAGCTAAGTGTGAAGTCATTCACTTTGGTAGGAGTAACAAGAAGATGGATTACTGGGCTAATGGTCCGATACTTGGTAGTGTGGATGAGCAGAGGGATCTTGGTGTCCATGTAGACAGATCTTTGAAAGTTGCCACCCAGGTAAATAGTGCTGTGAAGAAGGCATATGGCGTACTGGGCTTTATTGGTCGAGGAATTGAGTTCCGGAGTCCTGAGGTCATGTTGCAGTTGTATAAGATTCTGGTGCGGCCTCATCTGGAGTATTGTCTGCAGTTTTGGTCGCCATATTATAGGAAGGATGTGGAGGCATTGGAACGAGTGCAGAGGAGGTTTACCAGGATGTTGCCTGGCATGGTAGGAAGATCGTATGAGGAAAGGCTGAGGCACTTGGGGCTTTTCTCATTGGAGAAAAGAAGGTTTAGGGGAGATTTGATAGAGGTGTACAAGATGATTAGGGGTTTAGATAGGGTTGACAGTGAGAACCTTTTTCCACTAATGAAGTCAGCTGTTACTAGGGGACACAGCTTTAAATTAAGGGGAGGTTGGTATAGGACAGACGTTAGGGGTAGATTTTTTACTCAGCGGGTTGTGAGTTCATGGAATGCCCTGCCAGTAGCAGTGGTGGACTCTCCCTCTTTATGGTCATTTAAGCAGGCGTTGGACAAGCATATGGAGGTTATTGGGCTAGTGTAGGTTAGGTAGGCTTCGGTCGGCGCAACATAGAGGGCAGAAGGGCCTGTACTGCGCTGTATTTTTCTATGTTCTATGTTCTATGTTCTATGTTCTATGAAGCGTCAGAGGCTAAGGGGTGACCTTAAAAAGGTTTATAAAATCATGAGGGGGCATGGATAGGATAAATAGACAAGGTCTTTTTCACCAGGGTAGGTTGGTCCAGAACTAGAGGGCATAGGTTTAAGGTGAGAGGGGAAACATTTAAAAGGGACCAAAGGGGCGACTTTTTCATACAGAGAGTGGTGTGTGTATGGAATGAGCTGCCAGAGAAGTGATGGCGGTTGAGACAATTAGAACATTTAAAAGGCATCTGGATAGATATAAGACTAGGAAAGGTTTAGAGGGATATAGGCCAAATACTGGCAAATGGGACTAGATCAGTTTAGGTCTGGTCTGCATAGATGAGTTGGACAGAGGGGTCTGTTTCCGTACTATACATCTCTATGACTCAATGGTGTGAATGAAATAAGATATCCTCCCTGCACCACCTCTCCCCCACCCCCACTCCCACCCCACCTACCCACCCCCACACATTGTGGACTGACCTCTACTCACAAGCAGCCTGTGTGCCTGCGATAAAGTGTACATCAACCCAGCTTTACTATCAGCCTTTTGGTTCTGGTTCATGCACTAACAGGCACGGCACTGACAATGTAAGGCACAGCAAGGTATGGTGTGAGCACACAGATAGATGCTACCTGCTCCAAAACCTGTGAGCTGGGTGCCTAACCCTGTGTACAAAATGTCCTTGCAGCAGCTTCTCAATGCTAGGTGCCAGTCCTCCCTGCATTGAAAGCCTGTGCTTCCTAAGCATCCTGGGTCAGAGAGATGACATAAGCATACTGAAGGGTTGCAATTATTCAATGCCAATGGATGACTGGTGGCCATGGAGCATACCATGAGACATTGTTTGGTGCTGAGTAACATGATGGCTGTTCACACACAGTGGTGAGCTGAAGTCAGCAGGTACCTGCTCTGATTTTCACATGAAGAAATCACAGTGTCAAGGCTGTTCAAGGCAGCTGGTAGCATAGGAAGCTGTCAATGAACATAAAAATGAGGTGAAATTTGCAGTGAATAACAGCATTAGCAAGCAATAATTCCTCTTTATTAACAACTGACCAAAGACTAGTGGGAATCTTGACTCGATACCAGAATTTAGTTACAAGCTGCAGCAAGTTTTTCCAACCTATTCAGAGATACCATTACATCTCTCTGGGCAGAGTGGGCATCCTGGTCCAGCAGGCACAAGGTAGGGACAGTACCACATCACCACAGGAGCTCCTGGGAAATCGAACCGGCAGCATTATCAATCAACATTTTCATCACTATGGCATCACCTCCAGGACTTGATACATTTCGTCAGATCAGGGGGTCAACTGAAACTCTACAACATGTGTTTGTTCCCTTAAGGAAGTTTTTTAAGTCAACCTGTTCAGATATGTTATGATATACATCTGGACCAGATGGGACTTGAATGCAGGACTCCTGATCCAGAGGTCAGGATGCCACTACACCATGAGAGCTCCTTTTTAAATTCCATCAGCTACCGTGGTTGGATTTGAACCCATATATCCCCCATCCCAGAGAATTAATTATGGATTCTGGATTACTAGACCAGTGACATTAACACAACTCTTTTCTCTAATGACATTTGAATCTGACACATTTGGACGTCATAGTTTAAAGAGGTTCATTTGAATCTTTTAATTATCCAAGCTCAATTGAATTGAACTAATATAAAATGATCTAAACTCCTCCTTAGAATTTACAACTTGGCTTCTTCAAGTCAGCATGTGTGAAAAGTCATCTAATTAGGAAAGTCTGTTCAAATAAACATGACATTTTATAAACATTTCAGAAATTGGAAAATATGCACAAGTCTTTTAATGGCATGACTAAATCATAGTAAACCTGTTTCATTTGGTATCCTCTCTTGTAAAGAGATGAATTATCCAAGAAAACATGACAAAATAGATCTGAAAAGCATAAAATGCAAAAGCCAAATGTTTTGTCCCAGTTCCCAATGATAAATTTTCAACACTTGCGATAAAATTTTACATTTCAAATGTTAACAGCTTCAATTAGGACTAATTTCCATAATTAATGGTTCTTAGTTCATTGGGTGGAAGAATGTATAATTGTGTTTACAAGAAAGTTGTTCCCAGCATGACAATTGTAGCTAATTGATTACCCATTGCCACTCTGCATGTGAATTATTTCTGATTAGTGCATTTTCATGTATCGTCAACTGTATTTTCAGTTAAGCAAACAGTATGATAGTGAGCAAATTAGTTCAACATATAAATAATTATAGCATTTGCTGCATATTCATACACTGAGTAACTGTACATACTGGTAGATTGAAGTTGCAATTGCATTTTGATCTCCTGTTTCAAAAAAAAATTGATATAATATTTTTCACTTGACCTTTCTTTAGCAAAAAGTATGTTCAGCAAATTATTGAGTACATGTAAAACCATGAAACCTGTATAATCAAGAAAAGATGAATTCGCCATTCATTGTTAAAATAGTAATGTGAAAACTATCAGATCAGGCAAATTCCTGGAGTCACTAGATGTAATTAACATTTGTTTCATTTCAGGTGAAAACAAAGTAAGCCAGGGACAAAAAGATTACAGACACAACTACAGATTTGCACAAACACACATGCAGCAACAATGAAGCAAAGAGGATAGAGAGGAGAAAAGCACAAAGAGAAAAAAGGCTACAAAATTTGGTGCTGGCATTGATTCTATATCTATAGTATCATGTTTGGTGAGAAATGGTGAATAAGCCATTCCTGATTAATTCAGGTTTCGCTTCTACTGATCATCACCTCAGTAAGAGGTTAGGGTGGGCATCACATGCATAGGGCAGAAGAATGCGGAGTAAGAAGGTTATGATGTCAGTTAGTATCTAATGCTGATTGGATTACCACTTGCCTACGTTGATCTTGCCACTCGAATTAACATCTTCTCATAAGTGCAAGAGCTGAGTCTGAGTTCGTCACCAGCCCTATTTCAAGAGATTCATCCAACCTCTTTCGGCCTCTGCAGAGATTCTGGAACACATTCTGGATGAGTACAATGACGTGCTCACAAAGTTAGGATGTCTTCCAGGAGAATATCATCTCAAAGTAGATGAGATTGCAAGACCAATTCAGCATCTGCGAAGGGAAGTTCCAGTTATCCTCAAAACCAGCATGAAAAGAAAAAGTAACAGAACTGGAAAAGAAACAATTAATCAAGAAAGTGACAATGTTGCAACATGGGTAAACCCTCCTGCTTAGTTTAAACCAGCAACACAGAAAAGATTTGTCCCCATGCAGAAAACCTGAGAGACCAAGAATTACTTAAAGTAAAAATAAACAACTTTATTTGTAAAGTATAACAGAGTTAACTAACAACTTCCTCTAACCTATCTTTTACTTTCCTTTCTATAATACTAGTCTGATAAAACCCCCTGATTAAGATTTATCAAAAATTCAAGTTTTCAAAATCAGCCAGACGTCAAATCTTCTATTTGGATCTTCCTGTGTTTTATTTATTTTGTCTTAGGGATTATACTTCACAGATCATGGACCGATAAAAGTACCTTTAAGAGAGCTAATTTTTGGGCAGTCTCTGCATGCTGTTGGCATGACAGTTCTCCTCCCAACTGTTCAATTGTCCCCGGTCTTATACACCCAAAGCATCGGATTGTGTCATTGGTTTTTAAGATTGTCAATATACTAATTTCAAACTTTATTGGAGATTGATTTTTTTGGGGGTATAATTTAAACTGATTGGCCAAATTCAAATCTGTTTTGTCGTTTCCAGGCAACCGAGCTAATCTAGCTTTCGACCAAGTGTTGCAGTGTTACCTTATTGAGAACACTTGGTGCTGTCAGGTAGTTCTGCTGGCTTCGAACTTTCTTTAAGGTACAGTAGATCCACATCTTCATAACACCTTCCCCCTTAAGAAAAAATGAACCATCATAATAAAAAGATGGCTTCATTTTTTTTTTCCTTTTTTTTTAACCACATTACCTTAACATACAGATAACTTTAATATAAGTTCATCTTAACTTCTTCCCATATATCTATATATATAAAATATTAAATAAATACAAATCTCATCTAAACTTTATCAGTTAAATCTGCAATAACGCATCTGCGATTACATTGTTATGACTGGCAACATGTACGGTTTTTAAATTAAAAGTCTGTAACATAACACTCCAATGAAATAGTCTCATATTCTTGTCTTGAAAGCATTCTAAGAATGTAAGTGGATTGTGATCCTTGTACACAACCATCTCTGACACGTTGTTCATGACATACACTTTAAAATGTTGTAAGGCCAGTACCAAAGTCAATAGTTCTTTTTCGATCATGGAGTATTTCCTCCGGTGGATGGTGATCTTTTTTGAAAAGTAACCAACTGGCATTTCAATCTCACCCTCATCTTCCTGCAGGAGTACAGCTCCAACTCCTATGTCACTAGGATCGAAGGCGACTTCAAAAGATTTTGAAAAGTTTAGTGTTGCTAATACTGGTTTGGTGAATAATATTGATTTCAAATGGTCAAATGCCTCCTGGTATGGTTCCGTCCACCAAAACTTTGTGTTCTTCTTCAGCAAATCGGTTAATGGTTCCAAAACACTTCTGCAGTTTGGAATCCTTTCCAGTAGAATCCATTGAGTCCTAAGAATTGAAGCACCTCTTTCTTCGAGGTTGGTCATGGAAATTCCTCGATAGTCTTCAGTTTTGCATTCTGTAGGGTCAACCTTCCATGACCGATGTTATGTCCCAAGAACATCACTTCTACTTTCACGAATTCACTTATTTAAGTTTATCACCAGTTTTGCTTCCAGCATTTAGTCCAACTTGGTGATGTAACTGACTTTCTTGATACAGTCCTCCAATCTAGGAATTGGATATGAGTCCAATTTTGTAATGGCGTTGACCTTCTGATAATCCACACCGAATCATTGAGTCCTGTCCGGTTTGGGAACTAAGATGATCAGCTAACTCCACTCGCTCTGGCTTAGTTCGATGATGTCCTCGTCGAATCTGGCCTCCACCTCTATCTGGACCTGTCTGGCTTTGAAAGGATTAAGCCGATAGGAGTGCTGTTTTATTGGAGAGGTATTCCCTACATCTACTTCATGTACAATAGCATTAATCCTGCCCATCTGATTCTTACATATGTCCTTACACTGCAGTAACAAATCTTTCAACTGCATTCTATGCTCCTGAGACAGATAGCTTACTGACCTATCCCACTCCTCATGGACTTCTTCATTTTTTAATCTATTTTGAGGCAGATCAAAATCCACAGCACCTGGATTTGATTCCTCACTCTGCAGAGCAGTAACTAACATCTGTTTCTCCAGTTCTTTCTCTCCAGTATAATACAGTTTCAACAAGTTCACATGACATATCCAATACCTTTTTCTTCTATCTAACATCTTTACTAGATAGTTTAACTGACTCAACTTTTTCTCAATTGGATAGGGACCACTAAACCTGGCTTTGAAGGGATCTCTTACCACTGGTAATAGTAGTAACACATCATCCCCTCAGGAAAACACCCGAGTCTCAGGGCTTTTATCTGCCACCTGCTTCATTCGATATTGTGCCCTCTTTAAGTGCTGTTTAGCTAACTCACCTACTCAATTTAATCTCTCCCTCACCTCCAATACATAACCTAAGTGTGAGATCCGCGACTTTGGTCCTGTCAATTTCTCTTTAATTAATTTCAAAGGGCCTCTCCCTTCATGACTGAATATTAACTCAAAGGGAGTGAACTGAGTACATTCATTTTGGGCATCTCTAATGGCAAACAATATGAATGGGATAAAGGTAATCATTTGGGTAGTCCTGACAGTATGTTTTCAACATGGTCTTCAAGGTCTGATAACACCTTTCTAAAACTCCCTGGGATTCAGGATGATACACATTGGACTTAAAGTGCTGAATACCTAAGCTATCCATAACCTCCTTAACAGCCAAGCAGTAACATTTGACCCTTAGTCCAACAGAATCTCTCTGGGCAGCCCATACCATGTGAGGAAAGCTACTAACTCCTCTACCACCTTTTTTGCCTTGATACTCCATAATGGAATATCCTCCAGAAATCTGGTAGACACATCCTTTATGGTTAACAAGTATTGGTTCCCACTTTTAGTTCTCAGGAGGGGACCTACACCATCAATTCAAACTCACGTGAAAGGTAATTCAAATGTGGGAATTGGCAACAAAGGTTTTATTACTGCCTGTGGTTTACTTACCATTTGTCATGTCTGACACATACAGCAAAAGTTAACCACATCCTTGTGCATTCCAGACCGATAAAAATGTTTTTTTACCTTAGCCTGAGTCTTTTGTACCCCTAGATGACCTCCTACAGGTAGTTCATGTGCTACCTGTAACACCTCCTGTCTGTATGCTATCAGCAACACAATCAGTTGCACTTTGACCCATTTCTCCTCTGCACTAACCTGCTGTGGTCTCCATTTCTGCCTTAGAATTCTATCTTTCAGTTAATAACCCTCTGGAATATTCTCTGCCTCTTTTTCAGAGTATGCATCCACATATAATTCTTTTATCATCTTGTCTTGCTGTTACAAGTATCTTGTCTTTCAGGAGTAAACACTTCTGTCTAACCCTCTGCCTGTTCAGGTTTTTCCTGTACCATTATGTCAAACAGGGTGTCAGCTAACTGAACCTCAACTCCTTCATCTTTCTCTTTACTTTTTGCTTCGGGCAGTGACTTATGATACTGGGATCTGGTTACGACACAGTCTGGGAAAATACCAGAATATTTCTGTTTTAACTCCTCAGTTTCTTGGTCTTCCTTGGGCTTCTCCACAACAATGGGTGTCACTCCCAACTGGATCCTGTCAAATCATTCCCAAGAACAAACTGAATCCCTGGGACTGACACTCAGTTAATCACTCCCACTGTAACTTCCCCAGTCTTGAGTTGGCACTCCAACCTGATCTTACATAAGGGAATGCTAAATTTTTGTCTATTCCACAAATTACCACACTCTCGGGTAACAGATCAGAAAAAGTGAATATTCACTTGTCTCTTACTATCAGCAACTGTTTGATCCTGTATCTCCCAAAATTATAACTTCTTGTCCTTCTCTCCCTGTTCTTTCTGAGTAATCTTTACCCACAGAGGCAAATTCTTTGTCGAGATCGGGTACTAACTCCATACCCAGCCCTGTCTAGGCTGTGCACTCTCCTGCAGCTTCTGGGCTCTTCTTGGGGTCTCCTTTACTACCTTCACTAATGCCACTGCCTTAACTTCTTTTACCACATCTTTTCCCACGTTACGTGTCTCACTTTACCACAATGGAAACTGAGTCCTTCCACCTCATATCCATCCTCTTGGGCTTGTTTTTTATCCTGTGAGAAATTATTACCAGAGGATCTCCCATCCTCCCAACTTCTATCCTTCACAGGATGAAATTCTGGCTGGAAGCATGTCTTACGCACCAACATGTACTCATTTCCTAATTCTGCTGCCCTTCTCACTTCCTGAACTTCCTGTTAATCCACATGAATTCTTACCATCTCTGGAAGTGATTTCTTAAACTCCTCCAGCAGAATAATCTCTCATAGAGCCTCAAAGGTCCTACCTACTTTCAAAGCACACTCCCATTGCTCAAAATGATTATGTTTAATTCTTTCAAAGTCAGCATAAGTCTGACCTGGTTCCTTCTTTGTGTTTCTGAACCGCTGTCTATAGGCTTCTGGTACCATTTCATAAGCACTTAAAATAGTCTGTTTAACCTCTTCATAATCACTTGACAGTGCAGCAAATACTTCACTTGCTCTGCCTACCAGTTTGGTCTGAATTAGCATTACCCATAAATATTTGGACCATTCCATCTGCTTAGCCAATTTTTCAAATTAAGTAAAGAAGGCTTCAACGTCTTTATCATCAAAATATGGCAGAGTCTTGACATATTTGCACCTCTCTCCCTTTCTTCTCTCTCTCATTTGTCAACTAAGAACCTTCTCTCTCTTTCTTTTTCCTCTCTCTATCTCCTCTTTATTTCTCTTTTTCTCTCCCTCTCTCTTTCCTCTCTTTCTCTCTTTGTTTATCTTTGCATGTATCACTACCTTCTCTTTCAATCTCCAACCTGTTAACTTGACTGATGACTAAGTCGCAACTTATCAAGTTCAAATTCTCTCTCTTTTTATCTCTCTCTTTCTTCTCTCTCTCTTTTGTCAACTCAGAACCTTCTCTCTCTTTCTTTTTCCTCTCTCTCTCCTCTCTCTTTCTTTCTCTCTCCCTCTCTCTTTCCTCTCTCTCTCTCTCTCTCTCTTTGTTTATCTTCTAATTCTATTTTCCCCACATGTAATTTAAATTTTCCTACCTCTACTGCACTTGTCTGTTTCTCTGACACGCCTAAGTGTTTGAGTAATTCCCTTACAATTTCAGCTTTACTTTTGTCTTTACTTAAACTGAAATCTAATTTCTTTGCCACTTCTAAAAGTATGGCCTTTTTCTTTCCTTCTAAACTTTTTTGGCAAATTTGAGAATCATCCTCAAATCCCAGAACCTCTTACGCAATTTTAAGAGCCATTTCTCTCATTTTTAATTTAATCAACCACAAGTTGCTGAAATTAAACAAACTGTCTCACCTATGTTTAATTTAAAGATCTAGGACACTAACCTGCAAGTGTTTAAATCTGCTGGGATTTTTCATACCCTTAAATCTATTCAAATCTACCTAAACCAGTTCAAATCCCAAATCTAAGACCCAAACTGTTCAAACCATGGACAAAAGCCCCCCCGAAACATTCAAATCCCGGTGGGCCCCCAAACAATAATGACACAGGGTAAACTCTCCTGCTTCATTAAAACAAGCAACACAGAAAAGGTTTATCCCATGCTGTAATCTGTGAAAATCTGAGAGGCCAAGAACTATTTAAAGTAAAAATTAACAACTTTATTTCTTAAAGTATAACAGAGAATAATTAAATAACAATTTCCTCTAACCTATCTTTTACTTTCCCTTCTATAATACCAGTCCGATAAAACCCCCTGATTAAGATTTACCAAAAATTCAAGTTTTTAAAATCAGCCAGACATCAAATCTTCTATGTGGATCTTCCTGTGTTTTCTTTTATTCTTCTTAGGGATAATGCTTCATGGGTCTCGGATTGATAAAGGTATCTTTAAGAGAGCTATTTTTTGGGCAATCTCTACACGCTGTTGGCATGGCAGTTCTCCTCCCAACTGTTCAATTTTCCCTGGTTTTATACTCCCAAAACATCGGATTGTGTCATTGGCTTTTAAGATTGTCAATATATTAATTCAAACTTGATTGGAGTTCGGTATTTTTTGGTGTATAATTTAAACCGCTTGGCCTAATTTGAATATGATTTGTCATTTCCACGCAACCTAGCTAATCTAGTTTTTGACCAAGCGTTATATTGTTACCTTATTGAGAACCCTTGGTGCTGTCAGGTAGTTCTGCTAGCTTCTAACTTTCTTAAAGGTACAATATCACAACTTCATAACAACAACTCCAACATAATAGATTAACAGCATAGTAACAGTGCCAGACACTGAGACAATTTTCCCACCACTGACAAAGGCCAAAAATCTCTACCACTCTAAATTTAAAGGATGGTAAATGGGTGAGGTGAAAGCAATTGCTTTTTTTACTACATTCAGGATGTCCTTTGGGAGATACAGATGGTTATGCATGATATGTAGTATTTTTATCACTCCAGAAGAATATTAATGCGGATAACATGAGATAGTTAGTGATATTCCTGGATTTAAAGATATAATGGATGACCTGCTAGTTTATGAATGTAATGACATAACAGACAACACCAGCACTGACCATGACTAAAATCTAGTGCGACTACATTGCACGGCTTACAGAGTGAACCTGAAGTTGAACAAGAAACCATGACAATTAAGAAGACCAAAGTCAAGTCTTTCCTCACAATAAAAGGTTTTCTCCTGATCTCAAAAGGTTGAGAGCTGTCACATTGATGCAGACATAAAAGAAATGTCACAATTTGTTAGACTCATCAAATTTGTGGGAAAGTTCTTGCCGAGTTTGTCACCAGAAGGTGAATCACTCAGACAACTCATTACTGAGAATACGCAATGGTATCCATAGATGGAAGAAGAAGCAGCATTTTGTAAAATCATGCTACTAGTGATAGCAATGCCAGTACTGAAGTACTATGACATGAATGACTAAGCCACCCTGAAATATGATAAGATATAGCTTCTGGCAACTCTATTGCATCAGGACTAACCAAATACATTTGTCTTTAGGATGGTAACACAAAGAGACATATTTTATGCCCAAAGTCAAGAAAGAGCGCTTAAACATTGTTTTTGCTTGTGAGCATTTTCACCAATATTTACCTTGAAAAGACTAAGGAACAGTCAAGTCTGACCCCAAGCCAATTTAACACATTTTCCTCAAGCCACTACTATTTGCTCCAAACTGTTTGTAATGAGCATTACTTCTGTCACTTTAGGAAAGATTGGGAAATTCTAGATCACACCACATTATCTTCAGTCAAATGGAAAGGCTGAAGCAGCAGTGGAAATCAACAAAGAAATCTTAAAGAAATCAAACAATTCCCACATAGATGGATACAAGGTAGTTCTCAAATAGAGAAACACATCTCTGAAGACATGGAAACTAGACATGGAACAAAGAATAATTCCTATTATATGCCAACTATTCTTCCAATTGCAAAGAAAAACTACTGAAGTCAGGAGTAGTAACAGGTGTGAATGAAACATTCAATGTAAAACAGCAGAAAGCTAAAGTTAATTTTGATAATAAGATGAACCAATGCACAAGTTGTGTATTGGAGAGTTGAAAAGTGTGGCACTGGTGAGCGCATCAGGTCAGGCAGCATCCAAGGAACAGGAGAGTTGATATTTCGGGCATAAGCCCTTCATCAGGAATTGGAGAGCCAGTCATGATGCAAACCTTTAAAGCTCTCATCAAAGGCCAGCACAAGTGACAACTCGGAATCTTTATGGAGCATATACCACCTTGATTGTACACACTGGAAGTGAACAACCAGATATGTCATTGCATCTGCAAGCACATATTCCCAACTGCAGAAGCTGTTCCTCAACTGCAGGCTGCTAATCATGAAGAGGCAAATACACCACCTGCATGGATCACACATTAAACATCAGACCCAGAGGTCCATAACAACAGAAATGGAACACCAGGTACCACAGCAACAATAAATGTCCCAGGAATGAGATTCCCTGGCGAAACAACATCACCCAGACAAACAGGTAACAACACATACTAAGAAACCAATACTACTTAAGGACTATGTGAACAGCGTGTACTCAGAAACAGAAAGAAATAATTGACTACCAAGACTTGAGAACTGTAGTGTATATAGTTAGTAAATTGAGTAATTAAAAATGTATGAGCTTTGCATTCTTTTTCATTTTTTGTATTGAAAGGGGAATATTTGGATTGAAATGCATCATTTACAAATGTCTATCCTAACCTGGTGTAGTCATGTGACCTCCACTGTGAGGCATACACTCTTAGGCAGACAACTTGATTTCACTTCACTAAAGTCCGAGTGTTGAACACACTGTAACATCGTACACACAAATCAACAGAGAGATTTGGTGTCCCTATACATAAATCCTTAGAAGATGGCACAGACACGAAAATGTAGTTTACTTTTTATTATTTATTCATGGAATGATGGCATCATTGTCTAGGTCAGCACTTATTACCCGTCCCTAATTGCCCAGATGGAAGTTAAGAATAAACCAGATTGCTGGGGGTCTGGAGTCACAGGTAGGCCAGACCAGGTAAGGACAGCAGTTTTCCTTCCCTAAAGGGCATTAGTGAACCAGATGGATTTTGTGACAAATGACAATCAATTAATGGTCATCATTAAACTCTTAATTGCAGACTTCTATTAAATTTACATTCTACCATCTGTCATGTTAGGATTCAAACCAGAATCTGCAGAACAATGCCTGGGTGTTTGGATTAATGGTCCAGCTGTATTATCACAAGGCTGTCACCTCCCCTTAAACATCTGCTTATAAATTGAGGAACAATATATTCAAACAAAAAGCTCATGCTGGAACTTTATAAATCACAGGTTAGACCTCAATTAGAATTGTAGGCAATTCTGGGTCCATACTTCAGAAAATCTGTCAATAATTTTTAAAAAGTTAACAAGGAGGATTATAAGGAATAAGGAACTTCAGTGAAGAGAAAGGATGGGAAAAGTTAGAACTGTTCTCCTTGGATAAGAGGTGATTAAGGGATAAGCTAATGGAGACTTTCAAGACGATGAGAGGCTTTGATAGATTAGATAGACAAAAGATATTCTCTCTGCTGAGTGGGTCAATAACTAAAGATTAAAGGAAGATTTAAAAGTATAATGTGTTTTTATTTTTCACAGAGAGTTGTTGAAATCTGGAGCACTCTATTGACAAATGCTAATTTCATAGAAAATTTCAAAAGAGAATTGGAGAGGAACCTGAGGATTAATAACTCACGGGGGATGTGGAACTAAGCATGACTACTTTCTCAGATAGCCAGCAGGGCCAAATGGCCTCCCTCTCTACCATACATTTCTATCATTCAAAAGTATTAATGTTGGTCAAGCGCTGAACACACCCGAGAGGATATGCTTGAGTATATTCTTTCTGTCTTTTCTACAGAGAGAATATTTTTATTATCGAATGCACAAAGTCACGTGAATAAAGTACTGAATTTAAACATTGGATGTTTTTAATGGGAAGTTGTTCACTTGGAAGGAAGAACAATGGAACAACGTATTATTTAAATGGAAAAAATCTGCAGAAAGCTGTAACTCAAAGGGTCTTGGGGGTACTGATGCACAAAAACATCTGAAAGCTAACACACAGGTACAGTAGGTAATCAGGAAAGTGAATGGAATGTTGGCGCTTATTTCAAGGGGGTTGGAAAATCAGAGTAGGAAAGTCTTATGGCAACTGTACAAGGTGCTGGGAAGACCGCAAATGGAGTACTGTGAGCAGTTTTGATCACCCTATTTAAAGAAAATATATAATTTCATTGAAAACAGTCCAGAAAAGGTTCTCTGGGATGATCCCTGGTATGGAGGGATTGTCATATGAACAAAGGTTAAACAGGTTGGGACTCTACTCACTGGAGTTGAGAAGAATGGGAGGTGATCTTGTCAAGAACCTCAGGATTTTTAAGGGGCTTTCCCCTCAGGAGAGAGTCTCAGACCAGAGGGCACAATCTAAGGATAAAGGGTCGCCAACTTAACACTAAGATGAGGAAGAAGTTCTTCACTCAGAGGTTGAGAATCCTTAGAATGCCTTGCCATGGAGAGTTGTAGAGGCCTATTTAAGACTGAGATAGGTAGATTCTACATCAGTATGGGGAATCAAGTGTTATGGGAAAAGGGCAGAAAATTGGACATGAATGTTGGAACAGCCATGATCCTGTTGAATGACTCAGCAAGCTAGAAGGGCCAAATGGTCTACTCCTGTTCTTCTTCATGACAGTCTTATGGTCTTACTAATGGCTGACCAGTTGTCAATTGAATTACAGTCAAGTTACAATAGAGGCTCATATTTAAGAGATCATGCAAACTTACAGCAAAAGATAAATATACCAATAAAATCCATGGATAACTGCTACATTATAAAAATAGAATCTCTATCAGATACATTTTTAATACAGAGCTTTGTGCCTATGTAGCTCATACGTGTCTCTTGTACATTGCAAGAGCAATGACATAAAGTGATCTATCTTATACAAATCATACGTAGCTTCTAGTCATTGTTAAAACACCTTATTTATTTCCATCCATTAGGGAATATTCCCATTAATTATAATCCCTAGTTTTGATAGTCTAGTTTAACAATTTCTCCTGAGGGTCTTTTCAAGTAGAATTATTTACGATATTCAAATTTTCGTGTTACTTAAATTCTAAAGATCCTCAACCAGGACAGAGTTCACCAGAGAGACTGTATATTTCTCAAATGACTTTATTCTTTATTTTACAATTGGTGTATTCCTTTTCATGGCACAGCTAAGTCCCTCTAAAAGTCCAATGCAGTTTTATTGTCTTGCATTTTTTATCAACTTGTAACTCATTCCTTTCCAAAACCACCATGACATGTTTGAACCTTGCTACTGTCACCACATATTTTAGTTAATGTACTGATTTTCTCTAAGGTATAGGCAACTCTATTTATTATCTGGATTGTGTCCTCACGTAATCGTGGCTCACCATTACTTCCTTTGCTTGATGCATTAAGGAACTTGCAAAGGCATTAAAGCCATGCATTTGAGAGGATACTAAAGATGTGCCATTTTGTCTGCCAAATACACATAGAAGCATGGATACTATGAACAGAAGTAGGCCATTTGGCCCTTCGAGCCTGCTCTGGAATTCCATTTGATCATGGCTGAAGCCAATCTTTCTCATTGGATAGTCCTTCCTCCCTAGTATCAGCCTAGTGAACCTCTACTGGACTGGGCGGCACGGTGGCACAGTGGTTAGCACTGCTGCCTCACAGCGCCTGAGACCCGGGTTCAATTCCCGACTCAGGCGACTGACTGTGTGGAGTTTGCACGTTCTCCCCGTGTCTGCGTGGGTTTCCTCCGGGTGCTCCGGTTTCCTCCCACACTCCAAAAAGATGTGCAGATCAGGTGAATTGGCCATGCTAAATTGCCCATAGTGTTAGGTAAGGGGTAAATGTAAATGTAGATGTAGGGGTATGGGTGGGTTACGCTTCGGCGGGGCGGTGTGGACTTGTTGGGCCGAAGGGCCTGTTTCCACACTGTAAGTCTAATCTAAACTCTAAGGCTACTAACTCTAACTCTAACAACCACAAATGCTATCAGCCTGAGTAATCTCTATAGTACATCTTCAAAAGGAGCACCATTGATTAATCACTCAGAGGTGAGCACTGCACATCTGAGAGAATAGGAAGAAAAATTAATAGGTCAGGCCAACAACTCAAAACTTTTGTCTGCCTGAATGGGTAAAGGATTTGTACCCGAGCTGCTAGACCTAACTTCAGGCAGGGGATGATGCAAGGAATTAAAGAGCTTCATGATATCTGGACAGTATATTAGTACCAATAGAACTGTCAGCTAGTAAAAGAAATCTGCAGCCCATTTGACAACACTACAGTTTTGCTTGTAAGAATTTGTCAAATGCAGAGCATATGGCATCTTCATGAACAAGATTGATGGAGCCCCAAACACTGAGGAATCAAGCACTGACCTAGTTTCTCTCAGCAATGCAGTAACAGAAATATTGGAGACCAGTCCACAAGAGTCCGAGAATAAATATGTTGGAGTATCATCTGGGAAATTTAGGGTTTATATTCAGAGGTGAGACAAAATCTTCTCTCATAAAGCTTAGCGGTTATTCACTGGCATCCAGCCCTTGAAGAATGGTTGAATGGGCAATTGGAGTTGCTTCACTTCTCTCAGAATTTCAATATGTTCACCACTGTGCCAGCATGAGCTGGAAGCCACAGACCTGGCTAAAACTCATTATCCTCATTACTCTGCACCCAGACATTCTTGATGGCCGCAACAGCAAACAGCAGCCTTCTGGTCCAGTCACTCATCCCACTCAGGGAACAATTAGACCTAGGATAAGCTTGTGCAAAAGGGAAAAATATACCTAACCTCATCTCCATCTTTAAAGTCCTCATGTTAGAAAAGGGATAATTGCCCTATCAGTTCTTTTCTAACATTAAAATTTCACACACCTCAAAGATTGATGGTGAGCTTTACCTTGTTTGAGTACTGCAATCGGCATTGTAAATCTAAATTCACAGAAATTCAACACAAAGTTACACGAAGCCAGCCTCTAATGATAATGACTTTTTAAATTGTTAAAAAAGAATTCTATTTTCTTGCTTTTGTTAATCAGCCACAAACATTATAACATTATGCTCGTTGGTAGGCTGGCTACAGTTTCTGTTTACCACTGAGTAAAAGGTTTGCTGTTGCAACACTAATCCAACTAAAATAAACCCTGTTTGGATGAATCCTGCTCGGATAAATGCTGCCAAAACTTAGACTGGACCACCTTCACAAAGAATATGTAAAATCACTACATTCGCCAGAATTCAATTTCTAATGTTACAAAAAGCGTTGACAGATGTCACAACAGAAATATTGGTCCCATTATATTATTTTATTAATCATGAATATTTCACTGGGGAGCTTGTTATAGTTGATGAAGATTTCAATTGTTACTGTGCATGTTATGGCCAAGAACTTTGATGCAAAAGCGAATTTTCAAGCTAATTCGTCAAATCCAAATGAAACTGGCTTGAATAAACAAAAGGCCATGTTTCCTAGCTTGTAGACTGTTCCTGTCAACAAGTTTCTCTCCCAACCCAAACAGCACACCACCCACCAAGAGGTCTGGCACCTCTGTTTTTGTAATGCCCATATGGTCACTCAATCACTCACTGCTTCATGTGGGAACAAGGTAAACCTCTATAATCATTTCCACCCAACGGTAAGTCAGAAAAGCCTTGCAATGCTGGGCAGGATTTTCCTTGCTGTATTTCAGGACTTCACCTATTTGAGGAGCCCTACTTCCCTCAGAATTTCCCCGATTACTGTTTCCTCAATTAGGTTTGAAACTAATGTGGCAGGGGGATGGGAACCAGAAGATAAGAGCAGTAGAAGCACAAATTGAGGACAAGGTGGAAACCAAGGCAAATATGACTGAGAACAAGAACAGGCAGAGAAACGCTGTTGGAAAGAGCAGGGAAGGTAGTCTGAAATGCATGTGTTTCAATGCGAGAAGTATATTACCACAGGCAGATGAACTTAAAGCAGCTATGGCATTAATGCAATTACAGAGACTTGGCTGAAAGAGGGACAGGACTGGCAGAGGAATGTCCCAGGATTTAGATGTTTCAGGTGTGATAGAGAGGGATGTAAAAAGGGTGGAGGAGTTGCAATACTGGTAAAGGGATATCTCACAGATGTACTGAGGGAGGATACATCAGAGGACTCGTGCAGTGAGGCAATATGGATAGAACTCAGGAAAGGTGAAATCACAATGTTGGGGGTATACTACAGGCCCCCCAACAGCCAGTGGGTGATAGAGGAGAGAATATGTAGACAGATTTTAGAAAGATGTAAAAACAGCAGAGTTGTAATGGTGGGTGATTTTAACTTCTATATTGGCTGTGACTCTCTTTTTGCTAGGGGCTTGGATGGGGCAGAATTTGTAAGGACCCCATTCAGGAGGATTTCTTGACACAGCAGGGAAACAGTCCAACCAGGGATGGGGTTATACTGGACCTGGTTTTGGGAAATGAGCCCAGCCAGATGAGTGAAGTTTCAGCGGGGGAGCATTTCGGGAGTGGTGACCATAATACTGTACATATGGACAGGGATAACAGCAGTCCTTGAGTGAAGGTGTTAAACTGGGGGAAGGCAAACCACAACAATATTAGGCAGGAACTGGATAATTTTGGATGAAGGTGATTGTTTGAGGGTAGATTTCAAATGGCACATTCCTGCAAAAATGGGGGATAGGTATGGCAAGAAGCTTTGATAACCAGTGATGTGATGACCTTGGTCAAAAAGAAAAAGGGAGTATACATAAGGTCTCGGAGGATGGGAACTAACAAAGCCCTTAAAGTATATAAGGAAATAGAGTCATAGAGATGTACAGCATTGAAACAGACCCTTCAGTCCAACTCGTCCATGCCGATCAGATATCCCAACCCAATCTAGTCCCACCTGCCAGCACCCGACTCATATCCCTCCAAACCCTTCCTATTCATATACACATCCAAATGCCTCTTAAATGTTGCAATTGTACCAGCCTCCACCACTTCCTCTGGCAGCTCATTCCATACACATACCACCCTCTGTGTGAAAACGTTGTCCCTTAGGTCTCTTTTATATCTTTCCCTTCTCACCCAAAACCTATGTCCTCTAGTTCTGGACTCCCCGACCCCATGGAAAAAGACTTTGTCTATTTACCCTATCCATGCCCCTCATAATTTTGTAAACCTCTATAAGGTCACCCCTCAGCCTCCGACGCTCCAGGGAAAACAGCCACAGCCTGTTCAGCTTCTCCCTATAGCTCAAGTCCTCCAACCCTGGCAACACCCTTGTAAATCTTTTCTGAACCCTTTCAAGTTTCACATCTTTCTGATAGGAAGGAGACCAGAATTGCATGCAATATTCCAATAGTGGCCTAACCAATGTCATGTACAGTCGCAACATGACCTCCCAACTCCTGTACTCAATACTCTGACCAATAAACAAAAGCATACCAAACGCCTCCTTCACTATCCTATCTACCTGTGACTATGTTTTCAAGGAGCTATGAACCTACACTCCAAGGTCTCTTTGTTCAGCAACACTCCCTAGGACCTTACCATTAAGTGTATATGTCCTGCTAAGATTTGCTTTCCCAAAATGCAGCACCTCGCATTTATCTGCATTAAACTCCATCTGCCACTTCTCAGCCCATTGGCAATTAGAAGGGCTAAAAGAGGTCATGAAAAGTCACTAGTAAACAGAATTAAGGGGATTCCCAATGCTTTTTATTCATAAATAAAAAGCAAGAGGGTAGCCAAGGAAAGAGTTGGTCCACTCAAAGACAAAGGAGGAATCTAATTGTTGAGCCGGAAGTGGTAGGTGAGGTCCTAACCGAATACTTTTTGTCAGAATTCACCAAAGAGAAGGAATTGGTGGAGGATGACCTCGGGGAGGGGAGTATTGAGTTTCTAAGCCAAGTTGCTATTAAAAAGGAAGAGGTGTTGTGCATCATGAAAAGTATTAAGGTAGGTATGTCCCCAAGTCCTGATGGGATCTATTCCAAAATATTGAGGGAGGAAAGAGAACAAATTGCTGAAGCATTGACAGACATCTTTGTATCCTCTTTGGCCATGGATAGGGTCCCAGAGGACTGGAAAACAGTTAATGTTACCCCATTGTTTAAGAAGGGTAGCAGAGATAATTCAGGAAATTACAGGCCTGTAAGCCTCACATCAGTGGTAGGGAAATTATCTGAAAAGATTCTCAGGGACAAGATCTATATGTGTTTAGAAGCAAATGGATTTATTAGTGACAGACAACATAGTTTTGTGTGAGGGAGGTTGTGCATCACCAACTTGATGATCGAGGTTTTTGAAGAGGTGATGAAGGTGATGAGGGAAAAGCGGTTGATGTCTTCTACATGGACTTCAGTAAAGCCTTTGACAAAGTCCCTCATGGTGTCTGCTACAGAAGATGAAGTCATATGGTATCAGGGATGAACTGGCAAGATGGATACAGAACTGGAAAGTCGCCAGCAAACAGTCAGAGGAAACAGAGGGTAGCAGTGGAAGGAGGTTTTTCATTAGTGGTGGTCCACAGGGATCAGTGCTGGGACCTCTGCTGTTTGTGATCTACATAAGTGATTTGGAGGAAAATGTAGCTGGTCTAATTAGTAAGTTTGCAGACGATACAAAACTTGATGGAGTTGTAGATAGTGAGGACGATTGTTAGAGGATACAGCAGGATATAGATCAGTTGGAAGAATGAGCAGAAAAATGTCAGATGGAGTTTGATCTGCACAATTATGAAGTGATGCATTTTGGAAGGTCAAGTACAGGTGGAAATTATACAGTGATTGGCAGAGCTTTATGAGTATTGAGATGTTTAGGGATTGGGTGTGCAGTCTACAGATCACTGAAGGTAGATAAGATAGTAAAACCAAAGGTCTTTGCATGCTTGTTTTCATTTGAATGGACTTTGAACATAAGGATAGGCAAGTTAAGTTGCATCTTTATAGAACTATAGGTAGGCACACTTGGAATATTGAATACAGTTCTGGTCACCACACTACCAGAAGGAAAGGGTACAGAAAAGGTTTACCAGGATACTGCCTGGTATGGGGGATTTTAACTGTTAAGAAAGGTTAGATAGGCTGGGCTAGTTTTCACTGGAACACAGGAGATTTATAGAAGTCTATAAGATCCCTGAATGGCAGGGATAGAGTGGAACATATTTGACTTTTTCCCAGGCTGGAGGAGTTAATTACTAGGGTACACAGGTTCAAGATGAGCAGCGGGGAGTGAGTTTCAAAAGAAATATACAGTGCCTGAGTTTCACACAAAAGGTGGTGAGTGCCTGGAGCACATTGCCAGAGGAGATAGTGGAAGCAGACATCATAGCAGCATTCAAGAAACACCTGGACATGAATAGGAAGGGAGTAGAGGGATATGGATCCTGTAAGTGAAGACAGTTTTAGTACAGAAGAGCAAAATGTGTCAGTGCAGGCTTAGAGGGCCTGTTCCTATGCTGTATTGTCCTTTGTTCTTTGTTCTAATGGGCAAACAGCAAGCATGGCCTTGAGTTCGGATCAAAGGTTTCCTCTTGAGTTTGAAAAGACAATAGAAAGCCCTCTACTCCAGAAACAACAGTAGGTTGCCATTGCAGAAAATGAGTGCAGAGCTGCCATCTTCCTTGGGGTTTTGGGATGGGTGGGATACATCTTCACAGCAAGCAAAGGCTGTAGCTGAACCTGATCAGGAAGGGAAGGCTCTTAAAGCTATCTGGAGTGCTTATATCCAAGTCTACAGCTGGGAGGCTGCCTCCAGGTAGCTAATCTATTCCTCACTGCCTTTGGGCACCGACAGTCTGAATTGGAAATTTCAACTAGCTTCCAGCAAGAGACCTTTAATTAGTTTAATTGACTATCTGTCACTTTCAGATAGGTAGCTCTATCATTGCTTCCATCAACCCACCTCTGAAAAGTAGCCCGGTGGGGTAAGATAGAACTGGGGAAATGGCTTGTTGGTACACAATTACATATTGCATATAAATCACATATCAAGGTTCACCTTTATCTAGACAAATTCAGTTCAGTAACTTTCTCTTAAACAGAAGAGAGGATAACTTTAAATTCCACAATCTCAAATATCAAAAATAGAGATTGGGTAGCATGTCACTGAGGTAGTGAATTCCTTGATCCTATCTGTATTAGTTTTCTCTGGTAACATGTGCTTGAACAAGAAGGGAGCATGTCATTTTAAATTTAGTCACAAGAAATGAACCAAGTTTGGCTAACAGCTGAAAGGTGCATGAATATTTATCTAATAGTAATCATAATTTAATCAAATTCAGCATAGTGTTTGAAAGGAAGATTCACAAAGTAGCTACTAAGATTCTATAGCTAAATAAGATTGGCTTCAATCTGATGAGGCATTGTTGTACACAATACATTAGGAACACTATTTGATGGATTAAGTGGCAGAAGATCAGTAGGAATTGTTAAAAAAAATTATTATGATACAGAATCAATTTGCGCCCTAATGGGGCATGAATCCCTTGCCAAAAATACAGCCATGGATAACTAAAGAATGAAGAGACAACATAAAAGTACAAAGTTAAAAAGCACAGAAATGCAAAAGAATAGCACAAATGTTAGTGGAGATAAAAAGAACAGTTCAGGGTGACAACTAGATGTTAAGGGCTGCAGAAAGCAAATATTAAATGAAACTTGTAAAGGATGTCAAAGTGAACACAAATTCACATGTATGTGGAAACTGACAATGTTCTATCTCTTTTTCCATAATGTTTTTGAGGCAAGTATTGTTACATTATTGTCAAAAGTGATAATACAGTTTCTCAAAGCATCTCAAGAACATCATAGCAATTTGTCAAAGACAGATCAGATAGCCAATAGGCCGAGGAGTGGCAGATGGAGTTGAATTTAGATCTTTTATTTTGGCAAGGCAAATCACGACAGGAATTATACACTTACAGGTGGGACCCTGAGGATTGTTGCTGAACAAAGAGACCTTGGGTTGCAGGTTCGTAGTTCTTTGAAAGTGGAGTGACAGGCAGACAGGATAATGAAGAAGGCATTTGGCATGCTTGCCTTCACTGGTCAGTGCATTGAGTATAGGAATTGGAATGTCATGTTGTGGCTGAACAGGATATTGGTTAGAGTCATAGAGATGTACAGCATGGAAACAGACCTTTTGGTCCAACTCATCCGTGCCGACCAGATAACCTAACCTAACCTAGTCTCATTTGCCAGCACTTGGCTCATTACCCCCTAAACCTTTCCTATTCATATACCCATCCAGATGCCTTTTAAATGCTGTAATTGTGCCAGCCTCCACCACTTTCTCTGGCAGCTCTGCATGAAAACGTTGCCCCTTAGGTCCCTTTTATATCTTTCCCCTCTCACCCTAAACCTATGCTCTCCAGTTCTGGACTCCCCCACTCCAGGGAAAGATCTTGTCTAATTATCCTATCCATGCACTTCATAATTTTATAAACCTCTATAAGGGTCCCCCCCCCCTCCCCACCCCCAGACTCTGATGCTCCAGGGAAAACAGCCCCAGCCTATTCAGCCTCTACCTATAACTCAAATCCTCCAACTCTGGCAACATGCTTGTCAATCTTTTCTGAACCCTTTCAAGTTTCACAACATCCTTCTGATAGGAAAAAGACCAAAATTGCACGCAAAATTCCAAGCGTGGCTTAACTAATGTCCAATGCAGCTGCAACATAACATATCGACTCCTATACTTAATGCATTAGCCAATGAAGGCAAGCATTCTAAATGCTTTCTTCATCACCCTATCTACCTCTGACTCCACTTTCAAAGAACCTGAGACTGCACCCTTAGGTCTCTTTGTTCAACAAAGATCCCCAGGACCTTACCATTAAGTGTATAAGTCCTGCTCTGATTTGTTTTTCCAAAATGCAGCAACTCACATTTATCTAAATTAAACCCCATCTGCCACTTCTCAGCCCATTGGCCCATCTGATCAAGATCCCATTGTACTCTGAGTTAACTTTCTTTGCTGTCTACTACACCTCTAATTTTGGTGTCATCTGCAAACCTAATGACTATACCTTCTATGTTCACATCCAAATCATTTATATTAATGAAAAGCAGTGGACCCAGCACCGATCCTTGTGGCACACCACTGGTCGCAGGCCTCCAGTCTGAAAAGCAACCCTCCACCACCACTCACTGTCTTCTATCTGTGAGTCAGTTCTATATCGAAATGGCTAGTTCTCCCTGTATTCCATGAGATCTGACCTTGCTAACCAGTCTCCCATGAGGATCCTTGATGAATGCTTTACTGAAGTCCATTTATATCACATCCACCACTCTGCCCTCATCAATCCTCTTTGTAACTTCTTCAAAAAATTCAATCAAGTTCATGAGACATGATCTCCCACGCACAAAACCATACTAACTATCCCTATTCAACCCTTGCCTTTCCAAATTTTGTCCCTCAGGATTCCCTCCAACAACTTGCCCACCACCAGTGTCAGGCTCACCAGTCTATAGCTCCC